>NC_137913.1:25160889-25495889 GCF_963457725.1 Sprattus sprattus
CAGGAGAAGTGCTTGACAACATCTCTCAAGCACGGTAGTGGAAAAGTGATGGTTGGGGGGGGGGGGGGGGGGGTTGCTATGTATGTGTATGTAAGTATGTAATGTAAGCAGAGTAAAAGGGATCTTTAACAAGGAAATCTCTATTTTTAAAGATATAACTCCATAGCCATGCCATTCCCTGTGGATGACACTTGGAGCCAGGTTTATCCTACAAAAAGACAAACACACAAAGTATTGGTTAAAATGATGCCAGACCTATTTAGTCAAGCACCACTTACACCACAGAAAATTCTGACATGCAATATTTTTTCAATTTTCCGTTATGCAGAGACATCCAGAGCATATGTTTTAATGCAGGCTAAAATAAACAATTTGGATTAAGCTGTGCATCCTTTGCTTTACAGATAAAATAAACTCTGATTGATATGATTGATGTGATTGATTTAAGGCAAGACCTCTATAGGTGCTGTGAAGGGACACCCTGAGCACCATACCAGCCTGGAGGTCCTTCGTGGATAGGGTCTGGATTGCCTCCACCTGCAAGAATATAAGCTTTCATTTCCTGATTCATTTCTCTTTCACTCTCTCTCTCTCTCTCTCTCTGCCCCTGTCTGTCCGGCTTATTATTAATTTGAGGGATTAATTCTTTATTTCGCCGAAACCCATATTATTTTGGAGAGGGTGGTTGTGGGCCAGTCAGGTGCAACCCCGCCCCCCGCCCCCCTCCCCCATCACCCCCCTCAACAACACTCAGCTCAGTGCAAACAACACTTGCTCAGAGCAAACAGCCAGCGCTGGGAGGCGGGGCAAGTGGGTGGTATGGTGTGGGCCATGTCTGAGAGTCTGAACTACCTACACACTGAGGGGAAAAAAAAGAACAGGACTGAAGGACCCGTACCCACTCAGACGGGACTCCCAGTCATTAGCCAGGCTCTTCACTCAGGCTGTGGGTTTGAGGCAGATGGATACAGGGGCGCCAGGGGGGGTTGGAGGCGGGGGGTGTGAAAAGGTGTGGGAGTTTGCAGCGGGGAGCCGATGTGACCCGATAGTCCCCACAAAGCACACCACTCAGACCCCGATCCACCCCACTTTTCAGAACCTAGGGGCACAGACCGCTTGTCAAGAAACGCTCGCTCAAAAGAACTTTAGTGAAACTGCAGCAGACGAGTGAGGCAAATAGGGGATTAAAGAAAATGAAAGTGAAGGCAAAATGTCCATGCTACACAATGGTGTACCGTTATCAATGACAAACTAGAATGAAACTCCCCCTTCACTCCACCTCATTCAAGGCACACAAAAGACACAGCCAAAAGGGTTGTTAATTAGCGAGAGTGGTCAAACTATGTACAGTACCTCCCCATCATTCTTTTCAGGTCTTCAGACAGATCGATGGCAGTGACATTCCTTCACACTGGGGTTGGTTTGGGCAGGAGGCCCCATGTGGCCACTCTGTTCACTGTACAGCTGGACAAGGTGTATTTAAAAATGCAAAAAGTGTAAAAATAGAAGTGGGCCTATTACTTGTAATGTGAACAGAGGAGTGAAGGGTGAGAAGGAACATGGACCAGCCATGTGAAAAAGAAAAAAAAATCATTCCTGAATGTTTTGGACGTAACTATTATATATTTTTTCTTGTTGTTCTTGTTTTCTCTTTGACATGGCAGTACTCTCAACGACTATGGAGCGATTAACTGATTGAGGGATTGAAAAACAAAAGTTTCTTTCTAAAATCACTAAATGTAGCTTTAAATGAATAAAAAACATAATAATTTCATTCTGCCAGACAGTAAATGAAGAGACAAACTGGTCAAAGGAAAGCATTTCATAGCCGTGGCCTTTCTCTGTTGGCCGGTGACAAAACAAATAACCTAAAAATGCCTCATATTGTATCAAAGGAATGTCTGGCACTGGGGTCTAATGTTAACATGCTGGAAGTGACATTTACAATCCCAGGAATAATTTAAATATCGGCAACTGAATAGGATCCTTTTAAATACCATTTTGTTTCTCGAGAGTTTCTTGTGACATTTGACAGAGATGCTGTGATTGTTCTAACTGGAATTGAAGTGACATTGCGATGGCAAATAAAGAGAAAGATTTCTGCCATCCAAAGCGGCTCCTGGTACATGAGATTTGCTTGACGAAACAAATACACATAGTCATTTTGCTTAATGCATACCAAACGTTTCACATTATTACACCAAAACATCATAATACAAATACAAATGTGTTTATAACTATAATACTATTATAATAATACTAATAATATAATATTCTATTGTTTTCATCTGCATTCTTAAGATAAAAAAAAAATAGGTAGTAAAAACATGTACGCACACACTCACTCACACACACACACACACACACACACACACACACACACACACACACACAAAGACTACATGACCTTGCTCTGTAATCTCTGTTGTAAGTGCTTTCTCCTTACTTTCCAAACAAAACTAACACTGCTGGGATATGAGGCACACGTTCATTATCCTTGTGTGATTAATAAAAGACAAAAAAGCTTTGTAATACTCTCCACATTTACAACATGAGAAACAAATCCCTGCCTTTAAATATAAAGCAGGACATTCAACATAGAGTGTGCTTGATTGATAATGCAGTGGTGTGGCTGTGAGATTTGTGCTGCCTTTATGTATATTGCAGGGCTTGGCAGCAAAAGAAAAGGCTCAGAAGACAAGGGAGAGATCACATGGATTAAGAACAGAAAAAAGGAGGGTGGGGGTATGTGAGGAAGTTGACTTCTTGCTCTCTTTCCCTGCTGTTATGTCTCATTTTAAAATAAACCATCCAGTAGAGACCTGGGTTGAGGGAAATGAAAACACAGCAAATCTTCACCAGAGACAGAGAGAAAGACATTGGCAGTTTTTTTTGGGGGGGGGGAGGCATTTCTGTGTTGCCGTTGGACAGCTTCTGAATCATTAATGAAATTATTACGATTAAAGATGTGCGGTTGAGGTCGCCCTGCCGAGGACGGAAATTGAATTCGAACGATCCCGCTGTCTCTCAGATACGCCATCAAAGCAGCTGTGCTTTCAAACCTGAACATCAGTACAATCAGCTGCTCTTCACACTGACCTGACTCAATTAAAGTAGATCTGCCTTTAAACACAGATCACGCCTGAGTATGGAAGCCTTGTCAGTTCATTTTTAATGGGAGAAGTGAGGGGCGTGAGGGGGGAAGCGAGGGGACTGGGGATGGGGCGATGACGTGGTCCTGCTGTGTGCATGTCTGCATGGGTGGGGTGTGGGGTGATGCAACGCCGGGCTTGCTTAGGGAGCTAGCTTGCATAAAGAAAAGGAATGTGATGCACATGCGCACGCACACACACACACACACACACACACACATACACACACACACACACACACACACACACACACACACACACACACACACACACACACACACACACACACACACACACACACACACACACACACACCCCTTTCACTTGTCTCCCTTCCTTCTATTCTCTTCCTCCCTTAATTGAACATGATTCATTACAAATGATGTGCACAGAGGAAAAGTCTCAGTTCGTCAACGATCTTGCATTAATGGTGACAGGAGACTGGGTTGTGTGTGTGTGATGGATTTCAGCAAGAGCCTTCCTGACAGAAAAATGTGGGAGTAAAGTGGGGGGCTTTAATAGTGTGTCTATACTGTACATCATAATTCCGACTCCAAACCTGCCATTAAATTAGTATCAAAGGGAAAAAGACTGTCAGTGACAGACTATAGTTTCACAAATTCATAAAATTAGTTTTTGTGCAGTGAGTAGTTTCTGTTGTCAAAAATGTAAATGCTTCTCTCGAATTTAAGGCATGATAAAGGTATGACAAATTAAGCGTTCTTAAATTTTGGTGTGCACTTTACACCTTTTGTTTCCCTTATTTATGTATTTATTTACATGTCCTGAACCTCTAAATAGTCAACAACTAAATGTACATACAAAACACCTCAAACAAGGTATCCTCATGCCCAGGGGAACAATTGTGCACTGTTATCCTATACGTATATTCCATTATTGAGGGTCCAGAGTCATTTCAGTCTTCAGCAAAACCCACCGACTGCACCTTCAAGGTGATAAGGCAACAGATAAATAAACACGGACAAAATAATATAAACTCAATAAAGGAAAGAGTGGAAGTGCAAATTAATTTCTGATGGAGAACAAATACCGTGATTTCATGTACATTCATATAAACAAGCATTTGCTTATGATCTACACATCTACATCGTATCAATCACCTAATAGAAGAGTCCATGAGCTTCATTGTCCTAGCAAATCAAAGTCGTAAGGCTATTCTATTAGGAGGTTTACCACTTACTCTGATGAATCTATGTTTGCCACTAAACCACTTTCTTGGAATATACCCCCCCCCCCCCCCCCCCCCCCCACACACACACACACATATACACACACACACACACACACACACACACACACACACACACACACACACACACACGCACACACACACACACACACATTGCTGTCCAGCACCACTGCACTGACATATTGCATACCACCTTTTTTTATACTTCGAACCCTGACTCTCACCTCTAAAGACGTCCAACAGGACTGTATAGGTAAATTTTCAAACTGTTCTATTTTAGATGTTAAAGTAACACTATGCAACAATTTGACACTTTAGGAGGTATGGTTTAATAGGTGAATAGTTTTGATAAAATCCTCAGATTCATTTTGATAGCATATGTGAAATGTGAAAGACAGTTAAACACCTGTCTTTCCCACTAGCCATCCAGAATAAGCCCTATGTAGTTATGTGTTCTGGGCTGGGACATTCTGCAAAAATGGAAGAAAAGCTTTCACAGCATTGTCAGCTATACTGCCAAAAGACACCAGTTATGTTGGCAAGCTTCTATCAGTGTCAACTGGGCTGTTAGTGGGTTTGCAAGGTTTTTGCATACCTTTAAGGTAGATGACTTGCTTGTTTTGGAACAGAACTCCTTATTTCTGCTTTAAATCATTCCCAATCCAGCCATTGCTTATAGAATTGATCCTAGCTCGGACAAAGGCTTGCTTGCTGAGATGTAGACTATATATTTTTTAAATGCAGGGGTTTACCCTTTCCTCTTCTCATTCACATCCTCCCCACAAAAACGTCCTTTTTCTTAACCTAAATCTGTAGGAAGTATTTGCCAAATGGCTTATGTGTGCAACACATCCTTAGTGGAAATCAATACGTTTTAAAGTCCCATGTACCGTGTATAACCGCAACACCAATATTGCTCGATTTGATACAGTTTGACAGAGCTCTGCTAGTACACGAGGGGTTAAACAACCCTCCGCCAGCTCTTTCAGCACTGCTTCCGGTGGACAGGTCCTTCTTCGGGTTTTAGGTGACTATATATTTGCCTAAATAAAAGCTATATTTATTTAACAATAAACGTCTTTAACAGGCATAAGCTGATAAAGTCTTAGATGTGAACCATTTACAATATCAATAATTTTACTTATTTTTAAACAGTTAACTTGGAAATATTAAAATACGCAACACTATACATTCGGCATACAAGCATATCTATGGTAAGCTATATTCCAAAAAATCTTAGAGTGACCTCTACTGCGGTTGAAAACATTGGAGCTGGGGTTGGATCAGTTTACCATAGGCGATGTCAGGTGTATAGGGGCGTTATCTGTCTATCTAACAAATTATTCTTAAACATTACCAACGTCAGAAAGGCTTATGTGCGCCGTGCAGCTTGATCTCCGAGAAGGGGTGTTCAGTGAGTCAGTCGGCGTTGAATCCATTCCCGTTCTACTACATCAATATGGTGAGTGTCCCAAGCTAAAATTTAGCAATTTTTGCTAACGTTAGCTAGATAGAGTGGTGCATAGAATTGTGTTTCAGCTAAGCTTCTTGTTACCGGTAAGATCATTTAGCTGCATTTTAACATTAGTTGTTATTGCTGCTGGAGTAATTTGATGTCCAGTGTCTTGTTTGATTCACTCTGTACACTGTACATGGTAAACCATGGCGTGGTAGATAACTGTACAGTTAGCTAACGTTAACGTGCAGGTGTCAATGTCGATTGCTAGGCGGCTAGCTGAGAGTATCTTAATGAACGCTAGTTATGGTATAGGCCGGTACACAAACAATCAAAGCTGGATTTGGACAGTTATCGAAGTAAACAAAGCAGCAATTTCTCTGATTTACAATTTGAGTGGGGTGAGACGTGAATAGGTACTGTTTTGTCTTTCATAAATGTAGCATAACTTAGCTCGTTGCTCTCGGCTCAGGTAAAGGTGTGTAACGTTACCCCACCTGGCCAGGGGATATCAAGGGCTGTGTTTGACCTCAGCTTGTCCTCCAAGTAGGGTCCTCAATGCTTGGTTTGTAAGGTCATTTATTTTTCTTAATAAAACAAACCTAGCTCAGATTTTTTACAGGCTGTAGTCTCACCTGACTTTAATGAAATATGCCTACAGAATGAACACTGATGACTACTAGATGGACTCTTGATTTGAGGTCTTACAATGAAAGTTCTTGCTCCTGCAAAAGTGAAATCTCTAAGTTCCAGGATAAATCATTTTGCCAGTTCTTCAAAATGTTAGGGCTCCGTCACTTTTTCACATCAGGTTTTTTGGGAAATTCCTCAAGCTGATGAGTTTAGTCTGTCCTTAGCTCCTCTGTTTTATAAGAACACAATATAGGTAATAAGTAATAAGAACCATAAATGAAGATTGCGGAAGGGAAATGATACCTTTGACAAGTTGTTGGGGGAGTTCCTTTAGACATCTCTGCAATTTTGAAAATAAACCAGACCTCTTGATAGTTAAAACTTGAAGGTGAAGTCAAAACTCTACATAAAGGTTGAACTGTCTGGAATAAGCAACTAGGCTTACACATTTCAACACAGTGCAGCTTCAACAATCGTATATATATATATGTACGATTGTTCAAGCTGCATAAGCCTAGTTGCTTATTCCAGACAGTTCAACCTTTATGTAGAGTTTTGACTTCACCTTCAAGTTTTAACTATCAAGAGGTCTGGTTTATTTTTATACCTTTTATTTTCATGTAGGCTGTCATGCATAGATTGGCCTACAAAAATCAGAATCGCCCATCCATGTCTTAATTATGTGACATCACATATGACATTGTTTTTCTTAAGTTTTTATATTTCTCATTATTCCAAGATATTTTAAAACCGTTTGAACTCCCAGGGTTTTCACAATATCAATTCCATTGTAGTTCTAACAGGTCTGTCCTAATTCTTTATAAGGTGTTTGTAGGCAGCTAATTGATGGGTCAGCTGGGTTTTTGTTTGTTTGATTGATATGAAACATTGCTGTTGTGTTGGTTTGTAGTTCGGCAAACATGTAACACAATGTAACAAAGGCATTAGAATAACAGATGAGCTCTAAAGAGGTGAGTCTAAACACTTTATGATACTCTTTGAATGTATCATAGCGGTCACTTCAATGGGGTAGGGAGGAGTAGGTCACTCCACCACTAAGCTACTACAATGAAAAGAGTCTTAATTGCCATCTCTGACTGTGAAGAGCAAGCAAAGACAACAGACATTCTTCTGAGGATGGAAGTGTTTGAGTTCTTCCTAAAACTCTGTAAGGTGCATTGCACACAATGAATGGAGACCATCAACTCACTTTGAACATGAACTGATTTTAATAGAGGAATGTGTGTTGTCTGCCTCTGTGTGCCAGGATGTCAGTGGGTCATTGGTGTTAGAGAATTAGCTGCCCTGTGCCTTGTTAGATGATATTTGTGACTCATCCAACAGGTGGTTGGAGAGTCAAACCTTTGTTGTGGTTACGTGTGTTATCATGTTAGCATTCACGTAATTCTATAGGTTACTGTAAGCAATGGCTGCTGGCTGCTGTCACAATCACATTATCTTGGAGAAATGCACCTCTAGTTGTAATTGACAGTGTTTTGGTAACAACAATGGCCAGGATCACAACAAAGCAATGTTTGTGAGAGACTGGATGTCCCAAACATGTAAAATGTTTACAGTCAATCTACAATATCTATAGAGGTTGTTGACGGACCGATCGCAGTGCTGTAGACGGTTGATTACTCTGTCTTGTACCTGTTGTTGTTTGTTGTCATTCAAACTTTTTCTTTTTAATTGCACTGGGTGATCCCTCACTTATGCATGCGTCTTTATACCCCCAAACAATTACAGCTTTTTGGTAAGGTAAGGCAGTCAGTTTCACTTAGAGTACGACTGTGTTGTTCTTCCTTTTTGGCTATTAACACTTCAGCCCTTACTGTTGCATTGTTTTAGTTATATCTTCAACTCTAGATGCATCAGATCCAGGTGTGTACTCTTCAGTGCATCCAGCACAATTTGTGTGGAAGGCCAGTTTGTGTTTGTGGTGTGGTGTGTGTGTATTTGTGGTGTGGTGTGTGTGTATTTGTGGTGTGGTGTGGTGTGGTGTGGTGTGTGCTTGTGTGTGTGTTTGTGGTGTGGTGTGATGTGTGGTGTGTGTGTGTTTGTGGTGTGGTGTGGTGTGATGTGTGGTGTGTGTGTGTTTGTGGTGTGGTGTGATGTGTGGTGTGTGTGTATTTGTGGTGTGGTGTGATGTGTGGTGTGTGCGTGTTTGTGGTGTGGTGTGATGTGTGGTGTGTGTGTATTTGTGGTGTGGTGTGTGTGTGTTTGTGGTGTGGTGTGATGTGTGGTGTGTGTATTTGTGGTGTGGTGTGTGTGTGTTTGTGGTGTGGTGTGATGTGTGGTGTGTGTGTGTTTGTGGTGTGGTGTGGTGTGATGTGTGGTGTGTGTGTGTTTGTGGTGTGGTGTGATGTGTGGTGTGTGTGTATTTGTGGTGTGGTGTGATGTGTGGTGTGTGCGTGTTTGTGGTGTGGTGTGTGCGTGTTTGTGGTGTGGTGTGATGTGTGGTGTGTGTGTATTTGTGGTGTGGTGTGTGTGTGTTTGTGGTGTGGTGTGATGTGTGGTGTGTGTATTTGTGGTGTGGTGTGTGTGTGTTTGTGGTGTGGTGTGATGTGTGGTGTGTGTGTGTTTGTGGTGTGGTGTGATGTGCGTGTGTGTGTGTTTGAGCTCTTAGCTGCTTGTTATCTGTGGAGGCCTCCTCTGACCTCATCTGACCTCCATGGGTCTTGGGTCAGGAGGACGGAAGGAGATAAGCATGCCCATGCTGGTTCAATTTCCTCCGAGGCAGTGGGCTCTCCGGGGCCTAGCTCGTGTCCCTGGCCGGGGTCCGTCAGGCCACACAGCCAGGTGTGTGTGGGTTTTCTTTTCCGCTTGACCTACATATCCCCAGGGACACGTTAGGGGGAGAAATTCCATCTCGCCTGCTATACTCTGATACCAGACAGGTCACTTTGCCCAAGGTTCTTTGACTAGGAAATAAATTGGCCAATTAATGGACCTCTGCCCTTACAGTGCCTGTATTAAAGAGTTGAAAGAGTGTATGCTTTACTTCTCTGGCTCTCGTTATATCATACTTTTTCTTCTCACTCTCTTTATATCCCCCCACCATGCAACTTTAAGATCACCACTCAGTGTTTGAAAAAAAATACCCCCCTCACGGAATCTAGCCTCAGTTCTCAGGCCAAAATCGAAGATCTGAATTGCTTTTCTTTTTTGGCTCAGATCTCTGCATCTCCTGACAGAATTCTGGGGGGGAAAGTGCTACATCAGCTGTGTGTGTGTGTGTGTGTGTGTGTGTGTGGGGAGACCAAGGTAAAATTAGCTTATAAAAATGTAGGCTGGAGACACTGTAAAACAGTCACTCTTTTCGCACACATTCTCTCTGTGTTTTGTTTTTATGACCTCATTTCCTTGCTCTCGGTAACCATTTTCACTTCAGGTAATAAAGTCGGCTTCAGTTGTCTTACAGAGGTGGGCGATGGCTCTCCACCGCTTTTTTATGCATTATTCGAAGTGCCCGGGCAAGGGTGGATGTGGAAATGTGTCTTAGCAGGGATTTGGTGTTGCCGTTTTTTCTCGGAAGCAATAATGACAATGTTGGAATGCCAAGTCGATGCTATGCATTTCGATTACTAAAGGACCCTCCGAGGTACTGTCCATTCTTTTATTCCCCTGTCAGTGTGTGGCTGTAGCTAGTGTGAATAGTGTTGTCAAAGGCAGTTTTGTTTTTTCACTGAAAAGGTGCCGCAGATACCGGTGACCTTGACGAAGAGGACAAAGAAAAAACAAAAGTACTTAGTGGTGAGAGTGTATCATGAGATTAACAATATGTACTTTTCCCTTTGTTGTTATCAGCATGTCTGGTGCTGGATGGAGTGTCAGCAAAGGGCATTCACAAGTTTGTGTTTCCATCGCAAAGCTTTAGCAATGGCTGCCATGCCTTACTAGCCTGACGATGTCATACTCATAATTCTAGTCAGAATATGAGTCTGAGATCGGACAACTGGGCCGTGATTATGGGGCGTGTTTCAACGAACCAGGAAAGAAAATTCCTCTTCGCTGAATTGGATACCTAGAACCAATCAGCGCAACGTAGTAGCTATTACCATCTGACAGATTAAACTTTTACCTGCTCCCGTAGGAAGGACGGCAAAAACATCTTTTCAATCGACAAATGCCTTGATCGCGTTTCTCTGTTCCTCTTTCAAACTGAATGCGCTGTCAATATCTGCTGAGATATGCCTGCTCACGTTACTTAATTAGCACTCAAGGCTAGAATCTACCATTAGTTTCAACGATTATTTTGGCCAACGCGTTAGCATAACCGATCAATAATGGTCTAGAGTGCTTTAGTTAGGACCTAAAATCCTCGGCAACACTCGTTTTGCGTATACACAACTAACCGAGTCAATGTAGACATAAAAAAGTCGTGTAGATAGCTTAAATCATATAAAATATGTCCCACTAAGCTCCCGAGACGGCGCCATCTTTGTTCGATGTATATTCCGGTATATTCTATCTATATCTGTCCATCAACGTATAAAGCCCGCCCTTACAATTTGATTGGTTTAGATTGCGTTTCAACCTTTTTGAAACGTTAAATCTCTCCCAACTAACTCGATTCCAGACTGAATCTCCCAGCCCAAAAATTTTGTGGGCGGAGTTCAGGCTGGTATCCAGGCTAATGCCTTACAAGTCTTTGCTTTGAAATATGGATCTATGATATAGCGGTGAGCCAAAATTCAGACACCACAAGATCATTTCACTTATTGGAAGTTAGCCATTCTAAGCAGGACTCATGCCCACCTCGTAAGCAGCTTACATTGGGTGTAATACCCAGCATCCCCTGCTTGCTAGCATCCTAGTAGGTTTAGGGCTTTAGGATCCAATTTATAGCTATGGATCTTTTCTAAGTTAGCATTACTCTACCAGTAAGGAATTTAGCCTAACCACTTTTGTAGGCTTAGCTTGACAGTTTATAATGTCTGTCTAAAGCCTCCTTCCTTCTCAGAAGTAATCTTAGATTATGTGCTTATTAGCTTTTTTAGCCGTCTAGACCACTGTACCAAAGTTTTTGTAGTTGGACTCTCAGGGCATCTTGGACACAGGGGCCTGAGGAGGTGACATTCATTCACTGGCCAAGAGTTGCATGGGGTTTTCAAGGAGACTGGTGGTCATGTTTGTCTGTGCAGAATGGCAACGCCGGCGCCGTGGAATCATAGCCAACACCTCTGGAGAAATCCTGTCTAAGTCCACTTAAATTACTCTCAGATTGAGCTGCACTGTTGTAAGTGGCTTACTGAGTGAAATGTAACTGAACTGACAGTTTTCCAGTTACTCACAAGGGAACTAGTTTTGAATGCGTCCTGCAGGTCTTTCGGCATGATATTTGTTCATATCATAAAGTGTGTGCAGCCACATTCTTGCCTTTAAAAAATAAATGAAACTCCATAACATCCACTCCCATTTAGGGCAGACGGGGTGAACGTGTGGACTGTAGGATGTAAAGGTTTTGACGTATAGAAGGTCCTCTGCAGTTTTTCAGCTGAGAAGCCAAAACCCAATTGGAATATTTCATCTGTAATGTCAGGCTAGCATTACTCTGCCCCCAAGGAATTCCTAGATTGAGTCTTGATTTGTAAAGGAACATGTTCAATGCTTTAACAATGCCTCACCGAGACAAGGGAATCAGAAAGGCATTTTGTTTGGAGAAACAAATTCAACCAAATGAGACATGCAACATGCAGGGAGAAAAAAGAAATGAAGAGGGGAAAAAATGTGAAATGCTTTTCCTCCCAACTTTACGCTTTTAAGTTTCAGACTGCGGAATGAAATGAACTGGCTGACCTTGTTAAATGAAAAAATAATTGCTTAGTTGATTTCTCCTCTGTAGCCTACAGAAAGTACACATCGAAACCTCCAGTTCCGTGAAATACATTTTTTGCTGTCTATCTAGCACCGTGTTTAGGGGGAAATGATGTTCTGATTTGGTAAGGATATTCATATGCACCTAGTCACCTGCACAGCACTCATGGTGACCTACCTCAATTAGATGACAGTGTGATACAGGCAACAGTAAATCTGCCCTGTGTTGTCAGCTAGGCATGAAGTAATTACAGAGTTCATCAGTAATTTAGGTGTGAGTTCACTTTCTCTGCCTCTGTGCAGGACACGAGCTTAGAGCAGTAACTGTGTGTTCGTCATATGGATTCTGGTAGTGCTATGCACTCCCACGCAAATGCAAAGATGTAGATAATTGACTTTGAAAAGTTCAGTCCAGTTGCGTAAGAAATTTACCTTGATACTTTCTAACTCTCTAACACTCTCTTAACAAATGCTGTACTTTTAGTTAAGGCTACCAAAAAGGGCCGTCTACTAGGCTTGGAAGTCTACCTTGCATGCTTCACTTTACACTCACAAAAACACAGGCCTAGAGATACATTGCATAGCATTCTTCACAGCATTTTACCACTAGGGTATTCCTGACTGACACAGTATTAGGGAGTGTAATGGCATATAAGACAAGCTATTGCTTGATGTACTCTATACCAGTACACACCTTCAATTCTTTCAGTAAAAGCAAAAGCTTTAAGTTCAGTTATTTTCCTATGTTGTCATATAGCTAGTAAAGTGCATAGATTGCCTTTTTTTTTTTTTTACATAATATAAAGTTTGGTTGTAAAGTTTGAAAACCGCTATAGACCAAGTTGACCTAACCCCACATTTGCTTCAGAATACTTGACAAGAGTGGTCCAGGTGAACTCATGTGAACTTTCTCTTGTGTGGGTGTGTGTGTGTGTTTGTGGATGTGTGTGTGTGTTTGTGGATGTGTGTGTGTGTTTGTGGATGTGTGTGTTTTTCTCTCCACAGGGTGTGATCAGTGTGCAGCTGGTAGTTACCATGGTAATGGCCAGCGTGATCCAGAAGATCATACCACACTACTCCTTCGCAAGATGGCTCCTCTGCAGTGGCGGGTAAAGTACAGTGGTGTGACAGATGTCTCACTTCCCTCTACTACTTTGTCATTTCTTGTCCACTCGCATGCGCCGCGGGCACTTCACCTACTACATCTTTTGCCCTTGGACGGTTATAAGAAATAGTCTTGGACCATCACAGGAGTAATTGATTCACCCTGAAATAATTCACCTTATTAATTGTTTGCTGAGAGGAATTTAATTTAATTCTTTATTTGTGGTCTAGCCCCATAAAGTGTATCATTAAGATGCGTCAGCGAGACCAAAGGGCTCCTCAGATAGCGGAATAAGCCCCAGGAGGACTATAGGAGCCTGCTTCATTTCCTCTAATTAGGGCCATATGTGTTTTGAAGTAAACAGTTTCTTAATAATTCATCAGTGTTTCGTTTTTTCTTTTCTTTTTTTGTGAAAAATATATTTTATAAAAAAAAAATGCCATGAGATTCATTTTCATAAAACTTTTGGCTCAAGAAGAGAGGCTGCTAGCACATGGCTCCAGAGAGTTTGCTAATTATGTTTTTTTCCCCCTACCCCCTACCCCCTTTCAGTAATAAATAAATAAATAATCATGAAGAGCCAGCGAAAGAGGCACAGCCCTCTAAGGACGCCTGTGTGACAACATGGGTTTTCTAAACAGAGTTGAAGAGGTTGTGCTAAATGTTTGTCTTCAATCGCCTGCAAAAAGGGGCGAAAAGCGCTCTTTTTTCCAAGTCTCATCCGCAAGGAGCCCTGCAAACCTTTCAGCAAAGTACTTTTAGCTCCAGTACAAATCAGATTAAAGAGCTGAAGATGTGTTCCCTTCAGAGCTATTAAGCCATTGTGTAGGCTACATGTTTGTTGTGGAGCATAACATTTGTGTTTATTGGTTAACTGGGCGCACTAATCAATGTGGAGGAAGCTAATTGGATAATTAAGCTACTTCTCGAACACTCGGTTATCCTGGGTATTTGGCTACAAGGCATTTCAAGTCCTGTCTGCTAATATTGATTTTGCTGTCTCTTTGCTGTCAGTATTGTTTCTGGTCTGAGTCATTACTTCACACTCTCGTCTCTTTTTTTTTTTTTTTTCTCTGGCCCTTGGCTTGAACTCTCAATGCCATTGTACAGTCTGCGTTGGTACCAGCATCCCTCAGATGATGAGCTGCGAAGCCTCGCTGGAAAACTCCAAAAGGGAAAGAGCAAAAAAGACAGGTAATATTCTTCTGTCTCTCTTCTCTGTACGTGTGCGGTGTGTGTGTGACTGAGTCTGAGAGAAAAGGAGACCGGTGTCGAGCCTTTCATCATTTTCAAGTCATAGTATTGTGCACCTCAGGCCTGTGTTGTGTCACCACAGCAGCTGTGAGGTGAAGTGCATGAGTTTAGAAGGCCCACCTACGAGCCCGATTTAAATTGAGGATACCAGGGGCCTCAGATGTGCTAATGTTTCTTTGGAATATATAGTGGTGGGCCCCATAATGGCAAACAAAACTTCCATGGGATTCTCCAGACCCCTAATCAAGGTGATGAACACTGAGAACACCATCAACTCAGTTGTTGAAAATGTAGCATTAACATTGAAGCTGTGCTATTTCTTTCAAAGGAGATAAGTCTTCATCGTCATTATTCCATTATTGTGTGTCAAGTAAGGCTTGAAGGTGTTGTTACGATCATACCAACATGTTTGCAAAAGTATTTTTAGGTTGGCCAAATTCACACCCAAAATACACACATTTCTGAACATGCTTGGGGGAGGATTATGTCCGTCACACATACACACTCTTCCTTAGATGCGGTCAGGGCCAGCGGGACTTTAATCCCTTTAGAGAGAAAAAAGGTGCTCCGGCGTCCTCGTGCACATCGCCCCTTGAGCCGCATCTACAATATGCTCACCTTTTGTTGTCCCACACAAATCTCAACCAGTCCTCCACCCCGCTGCCGGAACCACAGGAACTCTGCAGCCATTTTTTAGTCAGGTGCTGGGAGATGAAATGATTTAAAGCGTGTGGGTCCTATACTCTAACCCCCCCCCCCCCCCCCCCCCCCCACACACACAGGCTTCCAAACCCTCCCCAGTCATGCAGTGCTATTGTGCAGCTGGGGGCTGAAGAACACAAGGCCCCTGTGCAAACACGGGGGCCCCAGAGTAGAGGAGCAGACAGCTGGCCTGGAGTCGTGCAGTGGAGGGAGCAAGCCTGGGACCCTCCATCCCTTTTCACTCTTCTCCCCCCACCCCTCCCCCCTCCGGCCTCCACCTGACCCAGATCTGGTAGCTCATAAGGGGGAAGGCCCAATCCTCCCTGTGTCCCTGTGAGCCCCACTGCTCCCAGCATTCTACCCCTGCCCTCCAACACTTCACAAGCCAGCAGCCCACAAACGGCAGGGGGAAGTATGTTTTATTTGAGTATTTGTATGGAATTATCTCTCCTCCTTTTTTTTCCCCCTCCCTCTCTGTCCCCTACGCTCAGCATTTGAGATAATCCCCCCCCCCCCCCCCCCCCCAAGTCGAAAAAAAAAATGCAAACATTGTGACTTGGTTTCTCTTGGAAACAGTGAAGTTGTGGTTGAAAGGTGGGCCCCCACACTGTTGGCTCAGGCTCAGTCTGTCTGACAAAGGCACAGATAGTCAAACTGAAGGCCTCCTTAAATGATCAGTCAGTTGGTGTTTTTTTTTTGTCCGCTCTACTTTGTCTGCCATTCCTTTTGAGAAGAGAGTGGATTCAGAGTATACAGTGCCACTTTAAAGTATGTGAACCCCTTGACCACTTAGGAGTTTTCTGTTGTTTTACCATGATTTTTCATTTTTTTCATCACCAATTTTCCTTAGAAGGAATGTCAGGTATATGTTTATCATTTGAATGTACTTTTTTTAGAGGGAATTGTTTGAGTAGCCAAAAGACTACATGAAACATGGAATTAGTCCATTTCAAAAGTAAGTGAACCCCCAGCTGAATTGGTAAAGTCAAGAAGGTAACAGATTCAGTGAAACTTATTTGGGTGCTTAATTAGTCAATTAAGCAAATCGATCATCTGAGACATCCTTAGGGAAAGGTTTGGGCAACACAGATTAAAAGAGAGAGGAAACCAACCAAACTACTGTAGTGCCAAGGTGTACCCACACAGATCAACAATGCCGAAAGGAAACGAGATATCCGAGAACATCAGGAAGAAGGTTCTGACAGCCCATCAGTCTTGGGAAAGCTATAAGACCATCTCCAAAAGATTCCAGCTCCATCCATCCATCCAAGACAAATAATTTTGAAATGGAGGGCATTCAACATGACCGCATCTCTGCCTAGAAGTGGACGCCCATCAAGACCATCACCAAGAAGCACCAGAAGAAGAATAAATCAGGTAAAAGTCAACCCACACATCACCTCTAAAGAGTTTCAGACCTCTCTGGCAGCATCTGGGGTAAATGTACATGGGTCTACAATCAGACGAAAATTGAATAGACATGACATTCATGATCGGGTTGCTAGAAGGAAGCCTCTGCTCTCAAGAAAGAACAAAACTGCCCGTTTCAACTTTGCCCGAGAGCACTTGGATAAACCAAAGGCCTTCTGGAAGTCCCTTCTTTAAACAGATGAGTCCGAGATAGAATTATTTTGTCACGATCAAAACCAACAATTTTCGTCTGATTGTAGACCCATGTACATTTACCCCAGATGCTGCCAGAGAGGTCTGAAAATCTTTAGAGGTGATGTGTGGGTTGACTTTTACCTGATTTATTCTTCTTCTGGTGCTTCTTGGTGATGGTCTTGATGGGCGTCCACTTCTAGGCAGAGATGTGGTCATGTTGATTGCCCTCCATTTCAAAATGATTTGTCTTGGATGGATGGATGGAGCTGGAATCTTTTGGAGATGGTCTTATAGCTTTCCCAAGACTGATGGGCTGTCAGTACCTTCTTCCTGATGTTCTCGGATATCTCGTTTCCTCTCGGCATTGTTGATCTGTGTGTGGGTACACATTGGCACTACAGTAGTTTGGTTGGTTTCCTCTCTCTTTTAATCTGTGTTGCCCAAACCTTTCCCTAAGGATGTCTCAGATGATCGGTTTGCTCAATTGACTAATTAATCACCCAAATAAGTTTCACTGAATCTGTTACCTGCTTGACTTTACCAATTCAGCTGGGGGTTCACTTACTTTTGAAATGGACTTATTCCATGTTTCATGTAGTTTTTCGGCTACCCAAACAATTTCCTCTAAACAAGTACATGCAAATGATAAACATAAACCTGACATTTCATCTATGGAAAATTGGTGATAAAAAAATGAAAAATCATGGAAAAACAACAGAAAACGCTTAAGTGCTCAAGGGGTTCACATACTTTCAAGTGGCACTGTATGTCCCACAGTTTATCTTCATCTGTCTCTAATGTTTTGTGAGGGTCTAGATACTTTGCTTCCTTGACCCATGGGTCTTTAACGGTCTTGCCTTTTTAGGAAGCACAACGGGCACATAGACAACAGGCCTCTGACCATTCCCAAGGACATCGACCTCCAGCTGGAGACGAAATGCATTACCGAAGTAGACACGCTAGGTATGGAGGGTTCTGGGGGGGGGGGGGGGGTTCTATTTTCATGAGGTTTCTGCGAGCATGAATAGTCTAAGGACATCAGTGTCAGTGCCTTGCTTAACATTCCTTCCTGTTTTGTCAGCACTTCATTATTTCCCAGAGTTCCAGTGGCTGGTGGACTTCACGGTGGCCGCCACAGTGGTGTACCTCATCACCGAGCTGTACTTCTGCGTGGCCGAAGCCAACGGAGAGATGAACATCAGCGTGGTGTGGTGCATGCTAGTCCTGGCCTTTGTCATGTATCCTTTTCATGTCCGGAGATCACCTCATCATTTCACACTGACTGCCATTTGATTTTTAGTTTTTTTTCTTGCTGTCGCAATAAAGCCCCGCTTCAGAAAGTAATTTTGCCTCACTCGCGTAAGATTGCCAAATGCAATTCGCACAGAATATAATGGAGGCATTCGTGTTCTCTTCATATTTTTCCCTGTTTTTACCCCAAAAACTCCCACCATACTGCACTGTAAGAGGTCTCAGGGCTCTGAAGTCATGTGTCCAGCGTCTAGTGATGTAAACAGACCGGAAGCTGCGATGATGTGCACCTTTACTTCGTCGATTCTGCACGCCCGCCGCTCCAATGCCTCCTGTCAAATCACACACATTAACCTCGACACAGTCCAGGAGGATCAATCTCCCCTTCCGCAAACGTGACTGGCCTTCGAGGAGAGCAGTCAGTTGCAGGGAGACGCGATTGCCTGCCGTGAGAGATTGGAGGCGCAATTTTTGCAGCCTGGCAGACTGATTTGCCAGCGAGAAAAAGAGCGATCAGGGAGGGAGGATGAGATGAAGATGACAGAAGATGATGGTTGCATTGATAATACAGGAATTGTGTCTCATTTCTGTCTGGACCTCTACCAGGCCCATTGGCTGACTGCGCTAGAAGGTCTTAATTGCTAACTGTGTCGTTGCTAGGAACAGCTAGATAATACTCAACATATAAAACATATACAAAAAAAAGAGGTGGAATATGATTGCTGGTGTTGTGGATACAGCGATAGAGCCTCAGGGACACTACAGTTTTCTATTTTGAAGGTTAACCTCATTTTAGATTGTGTGTAAATGTTTCCACCCAGCCTAAGTAAAAATTATGTTGTGCGCCACTGTTGTGCAATGTTTCAGTTACAACGTCACAACCAACTTGACTTACAATCAGTCTTAAGCCCTGTTTTTTTTGCCAAAATCTTATGGAGAACTGTGTATGGGTCTCTTAAAATGTCCTTTTCAAAGATCAGCATTTAAGTGAAACCGTTATTCTGCCTTCACCCAGTTGTTTCCAAACATGTACTGTTGAGCAACCTGTCAATTCACAAATACTAAATGCTGCAGCTTAAGAATAGAGTAAAACAATTGATAAAAGTGCTTCTTTTTGACCTCCAGAATTGGGTCCTTTGTTCCACCAATAATGCTCTGGTCTAAGAAAATTGAAGGAGTGAAGGAGTGCACAAGACTCATTGCCTGTTAATGATTGTCATTTGACAAAACCTCCCAGTATTGAATTCCGCTTTGAAGCAACAAGTGCTGCTATTTTCCACTTAGAAAAGCCAGAGACAGAGCGCCACAATATCGTCTAGGGAGGCGCAGTAATGGAATGCCCTGGTCTCCATGGTGATGTCTGCAATGTGTGGAAGTGTTGATGCAGACACGCAGACACACACACACACACACACACACACACACACACAAAATCCAGACGTATGGAAGCTAATCAAAGGTTGCCACTGTAAGGTGGCACTCCGTTCATCCGAAGCACAGCGCTAATCCGTTGATCATGAACAGAGCTGGGCTGAGTCACGCTGAGGGGTGGGCTCATACGCACGTCTCTCGGTTTATCAGCGTGTGCTGAAGATGCAGTTTGGTTTCATGTTTGTTAATGAAACTCATAAACTACCCTTTTCTGGGGATTTGTCCTCATTTAAGTCCACAAATTGTACATTGATGGCATTATCCTACTGACCATGTGGAAAGTAAAAATGAAAAAATCTTCCTCTTATTACTATTATTATTATCATCATCCTCTGCCATGAGGCTTTTTGAAGGAATCCAGCTTTAGGCTGGAAAGGGAAAGGGCTCTCGTCTTGTCTCTTGACAGTCAGTGGTCCTTAACTACAGTCCCTCAGAAAGATTCTCTTCTCCCTCACCGCCCATTACTTCAGGCTGGAGGAGGGGGGAGAACGCTCCCTCTGCATCACATTTGCCTTCTTCTTCTTCGTCAAGGCCATGGCCATCCTCATCGTCACTGAGAACTACCTGGAGTTTGGCCTGGAGAGTGGTGAGTGGGAATAGGAATGTGTTGGGTGTCTGTCAAGTAACGGTGGTTGTTAGTTTGACTTCATACTTCTATTCACTTAATTTTTTGGGAATAAAAACATAAATGATATTAATATTTTTTTGTTGGTTTTGCAATCCTATAATTATACTTCATCTTGAATAAATCCCTATAAGTATGCTTTCTCTTTGGATAAATCCCTTATCTGTTTTTCCCTCTCATTATAGGGTTCGCTAATTTCTCTGAAAGTGCTGTGCAGTTTCTCGAGAATCAAGGGCTTCAGTCGCAGTAAGTGTTTGAGGTCTGTGTGTGTGAGAGATTGAGGGAGGAAGGGTGTGTGTGAAGGGGGGGGGGGGGGGTGATGTGACTTGTAGAGGCAAGAGGAATGTTTAATGTATATTTAATGCCAACATTACAGGGCCTTTGTGTGATGCTGTATAGCCTCCCCGCTGTTAAGCAGCGCCTGCTCTTTTTGCTCTTGTTGTCGCCAGGGGCCCCATATCCAAGCTAACCTTCAAGCTGATCCTGGCTCTCCTCTGCTCCCTGACTGGAGCGTTTCTGACCTTTCCAGGCCTGCGATTGGCTCAGATGCATCTGGATGCCCTTACCCTGACCACAGGCAGAGTGACGCAGTGAGTTGTTTGTGCACTGAAAAGCAGTTTTATTTTTGAACACATGCCCGCGCACCCGCACTTTTTAAGCACGAGGAAGATGTACCAGTCCCTTTACTCTATCCTTATCCTTTGGTTTTGAAACCTTTCCAAAGTGTTTTTGGGTTTGCTTTTGTGGAGGTGCATTGCAAAGTCACCTGCTCGCACACGCGCACACACACACACACACACACACACACACACACACATTGAAGCGTGCCTTGCAGTCCTCCAGTGCTGCTCGGAGCTGCAGATGAGTATTATCACAGCTGGGACGTGTCTCTTATTTCAGCCCACGTCAGAGCCAGAGGCTTAGGCCACTAGGTGGTCGTGGGCTCAAAATTACAGTCAGTCCGCCTGCGGAAGGAGTTTGAGTGTGTGAGCGTGTGTGTGTGTGTGTGTGTGTGTGTGTGTGTGTGTGTGTGTGTGTGTGTGAGCGTGTGTTTCAGGGGGGTACTAGGGGGAGGTAGGGGTTGGCTATAATATAGGGTCAGCAGGGGGCGGCTATCATATAGGGTCGGCAGGGGGTGGCTATCATATATGGTCGGCGGGACCTTATTGCAGTAGCCCAGCTAATCCACTTTGCTCTCAGCACCTCCATGACTGCTCCCGTTTAGGTTTGGAGCTTACAGTAACCCTGCGGCATCGCTTGGACACACCAGTGGCCAACCCTCCTAGCACAGCCTTGCTTGTCCTCACTTCGCCCTTTACTACTTGTTTTTCCTCAATTTTTTTTGTTACCACTCTTAATATTGCTCTCTCGCTCTCTCTTTCTTAAACCAGTTGTAACAGTTTATTTTCTTCTGCCCCATGAAATTCCCAAGCAAGTGTTTGCCTCTGTACTCTCTACTCAGATATTCCAGCTGTCCATATAGAACACTGAACACTGTTGACATGCTGTGTTGACAATTTTTGTGTGTGTGTGTGTGTGTGTGTGTGTGTGTGTGTGTGTGTGTGTGTGTGTGTGTGTGTGTGTTTCTCTCTGTCTCACAGGACTTTGTTGCACATCAACTTCCTGGCCCCACTGATTATGGTTCTGCTGTGGGTGAAGCCTTTAACGAAGGACTACATAATGAACCCCACTCTGGGGAAGGAGAGTGTGCCTTTGTGAGTGATCTCCACTCGCCCACGCTCCGCTCGCTCTGTTTCCAGTAGTGCTTCACCCCATCTCTTTCTCTCTCTCTCTCTCTCTCTCTCTCTCTCACTCACTCTCTCTCTCTCACTTCACCCTCTCTCACTTCACCCTATCTCATGCCGGCTCTCTGTCATTCTTTTCTCTTTCTTTTTTACCTGCTCTTTCTCTCTCCAACTCCCCTCTCTCTCTCTCTCTCTCTCTCTCTCTCTCTCTCTCTCTCTCTCTCTCTCTCTCTCTCGTTCTTCATGACCTTCCACACCCCTACTTATGTATCTCTGTTCCTCCCTTGCGTTCTCTCTCTCTCCATCTCCCTCCATCCCTCTAACACCCCTATCTCTCTCTCTCTCCCTCTGTGTCCTTCCTTCTCTCCCCTCTTTTCAGGATGACTGAGCGGACGTTTGACACGCTGCGTCTGTGGGCCATCCTGCTGCTGTGCGCTCTGCGGCTGGCCATGATGCGCCACCACCTGCAGGCCTACCTCAACCTGGCCAATAAGGCCGTGGAGCAGATGAAGAAGGAGGCCGGGCGCATCAGCACCGTCGACCTGCAGAAGATGGTGAGGGGGAAGGGGGTGTTGGCTGTGGCTTGTGATAACACCTGGGACTACACTCTCCCTCTTTTGGGGTGGGCAGACACCTAGGGTGGGAAAATGGCTGTTTTCACACTCGGTCTACTTTGCTGCTCTGAACTAGAGTGCGATCTTTCCTCCCTGCTCCTACCCCTACTCGATTCTTTACACGTGACCTTATTGAGTTGCAAACAATGGTCAGTTTATTTCAACATGCAAGCGACTTACCTTCTTTTATTTAGTTTATTTATTTTACGCTAGGCAACGACGCAAAGTAAAGGTTATTTTTCTTCATCTTTTTGCCAATTTGGTCATTTTCGCTCTGCCATAAATGATGCGAGGTTCTCGGATAAGAAGGGTTTTGTGAAGACAGATGGCAATAGGAGATGAATTTGAAGCTTTGCTTACAGAGCATACAGTCATACCCTCAAGCATGAACTGTCACCTAGCTGTCATCCAGACCCCTTTTTTTGAAGCGTTTTAGAAAACTGCATGTTGCATTTAACTGTGATTTTTATTTATTGTGTCATCAGTAGTGTTTACTTCCTGGGTTTAGATCGAATAGCTTTCACCCCAAATACGAACCGCACTGGAGTTCAGGTGAGCCGTACCTCAGGCCCCCGTTTTCTGGAGGACACTGGTACGGCCCCTTGGTGCACCTTAGAGTTTGGAATATGGCGTTCACATCAACAACACTGTATCCCCACATACAGTACCTTGCATAAGTATTCACCCCCTTGGATGTTTTACCCTTTTATTGCTTTTATAAATCAGTCATGGTCAATATAAGTTGGCTTTTGGACAAAGAAAATCACAAAATAGCTCTCTTTAATGTCAAAGTGAAAACTGATTTCTACACAGTTATGTAAATTAAATAAAAATATGTAATGAAAATAAGTGATTGCATAAGTATTCACCCCCTTTATATAGACTGACCTAAATCAACAGAGGTCCAGCCAATTGGTGCTAGAAGTCTCACAATTAGTGAAATGGGGATCAGTGTGCAGTGAATGTGTCTCAAGTGATTGTAGTATAACGACACCTGTGTCTGGAAGGTCCATTCACTGGTCAGTATTCGGTGATCAGTATTCCTGGCTACTGTTACACCATGAAGACCAAAGATCACCCTAAGAAACTCAGAGAAAAGGTTATTGAAAAGTATAGGTCAGGGGAAGGATACAAAAAAATGTCCAAGGCACTTAACATCCCCTGAAATTCTGTTAAATCCATCATCAAGAAATGGAAGGAATATGGCACATGTGTAAATCTGCCTAGATCAGGCCGTCCTTACAAACTGAGTGACCATGCAAGAAGGAGACTAGTAAGAGAGGCCACCAAGACACCTATGACTACTCTGAAGAAGTTTCAAGCTTCAGCAGCTGGTATGGGAGAGACTCTGCATACCACCACTGTTGCCTTGGTTGTTCACCAATCAAAGCTTCATGGAAGAGAGCCACTGTTGAAAAAATGCTCCACTTTGGTCTCAAACCACAGAACCTTCTTCCACTTGACCATGGAGACTCCCACATGCCTTTTGGCGAACTGTAGTCGATACTTTTTTTCAACAGTGGGTCTCTTCCATAAAGCTTTGATTGGTGAAGAGCCCAGGCAACGTATGTTGTATGCAGTTTCTCCAATCTCAACTGCTGAAGCTTGAAACTCCTTCAGAGTAGTCATAGGTCTATTGGTGGCCTCTCTTACTAGTCTCCTTCTTGCACGGTCACTCAGTTTGTAAGGACGGCCTGATCTAGGCAGATTTACACATGTGCCACAATCCAGCCATTTCTTGATGATGGATTAAACAGAGTTCCAGGGGATGTTTAGTGCCTTGGACATTTTTTTGTATCCTTCCCCTGACTTATACTTTTCAACAACCTTTTCTCTGAGTTGCTTAGAGTGATCTTGGGTCTAAATGGTTTAACAATAGACAGGAATATTGTTTACTGACCAGTGAATTAACCTTCCAGACACAGGTGTCGTTATACTACAATCACTTGAGACACATTCACTGCACACTGATCCCCATTTCACAAATTGTGAGACTTCTAGCACCAATTGGCTGGACATCTGTTGAATTAGGTCAGTCTATATAAAGGGGGTGAATACGTATGCAATCACTTATTTTCATTATATATTTTTATTTAATTTACATAACTGTGTAGAAATCTGGTTTCACTTTGACATTAAAGAGGGCTTTTTTGTGATTTTTTTTTTTTCCAAAAAGCCAACTTATATTGACCATGACTGATTTACAAAAGCAATAAAAGGGTAAAGCATCCAAGGGGGTGAATACTTATGCAAGGCACTGTATATTCTCCTAATTCTTTATATGCCTTTTTTATTATTTTAAGACTTGGTATAAGGGTCTTACATGGAGGAGATGTGACGGGGTGAAGGTGAAGGTTGAGCGGAGTTGAGGAAGATTCTTTTGCCAGGAGATGGGACGGAATGCTTTCATTCATTCATGTTACCATTTTTCATTTTTTTTAGTTCTTTTTTTATCCTCTTACACGTGGCATTTTCCGAGGGGCACTAGGGCCAGTTTGGTGCGCTCAAATGCAGCAGCGTCCGCCTCGAGCCTACTTTGTGGACAGATGTGCTAGCACCAAGTAAAAAGAAACATGTTGGCGCTGAAAAGGGGAAATGGGGAGTATTGTTGCGCACCCCCCCCCCCCCCTTCTTGCTTTCAACCTCTCCCAGCCATATCAGGGAAATGAGCTGCCATTTGGGCTTAGTGGTGCCTCAGTACAGATCAAAACCTCCCCTCCACCCTGAAACACCCCCACCCCCCACACCAGCTCCCCAAATCATCTGCTCCCCATTCCTCTCCTGAGCAGGCGCTGGAGAAGAGGAGGCCGTTTGATGTGCCAAGTCCTAAGTGAGACTCGCAAATGGATGCTCCTCTGCCCTGATAGCCAGACTGTCTGAATGCCTACTTTCTGTTCCGTGAAACTCTTCACTCTCTCCCTCTCCCCCCCCCCCCCTCTCTCCTGCTCTCCCAAAAATGCCTCTCTCTCTCTTTTTCTCCCTCGCTGTCTCATGGTTTTTTTAAGAGTCCATTTTACTATAATTTCTGGACATCTTTATACTTTTTTCCCATCTACCTCCTTTCTGTGTTTTTCAACTCTCTCTCATGTAACTGTTTGGACGGTCTGTGTTGTGTTTGCAGGTGGCCCGGGTCTTTTACTACCTATGTGTTATTGCACTCCAGTACATGGCACCGCTGGTGATGCTGCTGCACACAACCTTGCTGCTAAAAACTTTAGGTAAGTCGCTTTAAAGGGATTGAGCTCCGTGGCTCAAAGGTCCTCAACCTGCAACACCAAGTCCTGAATGGTCTTCTCTGTAGGATCATTGCAGGATGAAAGTGTCTGGAGCAATAAATCTTAGTGAAGACTGTTTTCTTTTATCATGTGTGTTTGCGAGTGTGTGTGTTGATGTCTCTTGGTCTCAAAAAAAAGAAGCTTTATTGGCATGGTTATGGTCAGTGTTTTCTACATGAAGTCTCTCGCTCTGTGTCTCCAGGCGGTCACTCGTGGGGAGTGTACCCTGAGGAGGACCTCTGCGCTCTGAACTCCGAGGCCGCCACCGCAGAGGGAGGAGCAGGAGCACTGGCAGCTGCCGCCACAGAGGCCGGAGCAGGGGCTGGAGCAGGGGCCGTGGCCGCACCGGCCGTGGCCCAGCTGTCTATGGCCCTGGGGGGCCTGCGGACAGTCTTTAGCCCCCTCCTCTTCTCTGGCCTGCTCTCCTTCTTCACCTGGTGGATCGCCGCCTGCCTCTTCTCCACCTCCATCTTTGGAATCTTCTACCACCAGTACCTGATGGCCGCGTAGCCGAGGGGAATCGGACCGCACCGCACCCGGAAGCCCCCAGGGCTCAGTGGGGCGGGGGGGTGGGGTGGGGGTGGGGTGGCTGAGGACCCGACCTCGAGGACTCAGGGCTCAGGACTCGCCCTGTTCTCCTCCCTGCACATATGTCATCATATCAGCAGAGCTCCTGATGTGCTTCCTCCACAGATGACTTCTTTTCTGTTTTTATCACATTTGGACTGGGGACACCACGGGTCACGGGGAGGAGGACCTGCTCATGTTTATGGTCATATTGTCATCAATAATATTAATAACAATAATAATAATAATAATAATAATAATAATTGAAATAACACATGACAACAGTAATAATTTAATCCAGATGGGAGATTGGATGTGATGTCTTAGGGGACTGGAGGAAGAAGGACGGTGGGGGGCTTAAGCGGGGACGGGGACGGAACTGAAGTTTAGGGCTGATGTTCCAGGGAAGTGCATGAGGGAGACACCTTTGGCAGGAGGGGAGGGAAGGGGAGAAGGGGGAGGCCCACATTGGCATTGCCTCATATAGATATTTATATTGTTTTTAAAGGACAATGGAGAGTTTTTAAATTCTATGTTTTTTTGTTTGTTTAGATTTTTTAATGAGTTTTTGTCCATAGTAGTTACCAGTGAAGATTGTTCATGGAATGAAGAGATGAGCGTCTCCTACAGGTCACGTTTATTGGCTGTACCCCTTGGGTTTGACTCAGGGGGGGCTTGTGTTTAAGTGAGTGAACAAATGTGTGTGTGTGTGTGTGTGTGTGTCTGCGTGTTGGGTGGGTGTATGTGTGTGTGACATTCTTTGACTGAGACCTAATTTGCCTTTTGTTTATGAGCATCTGTTTGTGTGTTTGTTGGTGGGTGTACTCCCCCATGCCTGCTGCTGCTGCCGGCGTGTGTGTGTGTGTGTGTGTGTGTGTGTGTGTGTGTGTGTGTGTGTGTGTGCGTGAGTTTGTTTGTGTGTGTGTGTGAGTCACTGTGAAAGTAAGTCAGAGTTTGTATGCCCTCGGGCTGCAGATAACTCCTGCTGTGTTCTGGGGGTTGAGCATTCAAAAGGGCATTTTGATCAATGAAATTGGCATGTAGAGCTGCACTGCAAAGCACTGTTGAGGAGTTTCTTCTTTCTTCTTTTTTTTGTTTCCCGTCTGTCATCCACACCTCACTCGCCCTCCAACAACCGACAAACATTTCCGCTCTGAATCCAGGGGCCTGGAGGGGCCTGGGAGCCCATTGAGTGCATTCTGTGTGTCATGTCTGCAGATTTTTTTAATTTGATTTTTATTATCATTATTACTTTTAAGTCTGTCGATTAAATCACAAGGTTTTTATTTAGTTTCGCCGTCCTACACGATGTTGTTTTTTTTTTTTTTTTTTTTTCATTTAAAGGTGCCAATAGAATCCCCTGGGGAGGGGGTAGGGGGGGGGGGGGGGGCATGGAACCCCACAGTCTCACAGAGTCACCGGACGAGAAGATGAGGACTTTTGGGCAGTTCAGAGACTGTGTGTGTGTGTGTGTGTGTGTGTGTGTGTGTGTGTGTGTGCGCGCGCATATGTCTTTATACAGGCACGTGTCTTCATTTCATGCAAGCTCTGACTGGGTCTCATACAGTGTATTGCATTTCCGTTGAACCATCACATGTAAAGTAGGCCGAACAGTTATGTTACAATCATATCGAATGACTGACGTAGTGTGTCTTATTCTGTTTGTTGTTTTTAGCGGAAATTTGTATGTATTTGAACTCTTCATTTGAAAGGGTTGAAAGTCTTATCCTCACTCTGTTTGAAAGAGCAGAGAGGAAGCACACTATGAATGTAATGATCCTGCCTAGTTTTTTTTTTTTTTTTTTTTTTTAAATGATTCTTACTAATGATTTCACATATGAACAAATTGAATTATGCAGATATGGGCAACCTATAACCTGAAAACATCCATTTGACCGCGATGACCGTGTCCGCCAGTTCAACTGGACTTATGTCAGCTACACCAATGGATTAGCTTAATGTCAGGCAAATATTTTGTTGCGCATAACACAATATTGTCTGGATTATTCCGATTTGTTTGTCATTTGCAGAGTATAGGAACTCAGTTAGCAAGTGAAATGGAGACTGAGAAGATAGTGGAGGATGGTGTCAGTATTGCAAGGAGACACTGGTCTGCGGTAGGCCTCAGGCCTATTGGGATTCACATGGTCCCAGTTCAGTATTTGGGGGAGAGTCTGACAGCCTTCGCCACGTCCGGGCCTGTTTCGTTTGGCCTGGCGACATCTCGGCACACGGTGTTCTCTGACAAATGTTCCCTCCCTCTCTCTCTCTCGCTCTCTCTCTCTCTCTTCTCGCCTGTCTCCGTGGTGACGCGAACCACTGTTTTTGGAAAGATCAGGTCGTCACAGTATTCTGTTAATAGCACTAATCTCAACCCCTTCCAAGAAAAATTCCTGAATGTCCTTATTTTAAAATTGATTTTAAATTTGTTATAAACAGTCGCGCCTGTATACATTTCTAACCCTAATGCCAAATAATATTTTGAAACGGTGTCTTTTGTTCAGCCATTTGTTTTTATTATTTCCTTTTTTTTTTGCTTACTGAATCAATCAAAGACAAATCAGCTGTACATTGGAATATTTTGATTTTTCCGGGGAAACTTTTACAATCCATCTGCCTACATGGCTTTGTCTGTCTTACTTGAGTGTATGTTTGTTTTTTTGTTTTTTTAAGTATTGATATTTCTCTCTGTATTTATTATGTTTCTCTCTGTTTAGTTTTAATAAATGAGTCTTACGGGAAAAAATTGACCCATCTTTTCAGTGCAGTTTCATTTTAATGAGGGTGCTTCACTAAGATGTCATTTGACTTATGTCAGAGGTGTCAGTTACTTAGACACACATACCTATAAATACAGAAGTTTGTTTCTCTGTGACCGACAACTCATCTGTGGTCTGGTTTCAGAACATTTACAGAATCACAAAAAACTATTCTGGAATTAAGAGCCAATGCACAAGTGAAGTATGCTGAGAAATGAACATCTGCGTTAAATCGCTGTACTTTTGCAGATCTGGCTTTGTCTCCATGTTTATCTACATCGAAACCCCTTTGGACGTAAATATCAGAATACACTGCCCTCTGGTGTATAAAACTGTAATGGCACCCACTCAATGGGAGACCATGGAAAGGTTCACTCACTGCTCTGATGGTTCAAACAGCACTGCTAAAATAGCTGCATTTTATCAATTAATTATGTGAATTTTTATAGTTGAGTTTGATGACATTTTCTGTGGAAAATATTTTTTTTTAGATTAATTCTGACTGATGACTAATGACTAATTCAGTAACTGCTGATATGAGGGTTGTGTGTCAAGGATTTATTCTACTCATGCATTCATCAAGAAAAAGCATTTGCTCTCCAGATCTCAGTCTCCCGTAAACAGAGAATCACTGACCACCACAGTACTAATGAGTAGTGGAGTATTTAATGGAGTAATAAAGTAATACTTTTTTTTTTAAACAGCTAACGTGACAACATATTTGAAGTAAACAAAATGGCTTCTACAAGAGGAATACAAGATAATGCATTTCCTTACTAATGCATTTACCCTAGGGTGTACCAGTGGTGGAATAAAACCAATTATTCCACATTTTAACAGTCCATGTTTTTTTGTTGTTGTTGATTACCCGGGTACAAGATGTTCCCTTTGTCAGTGCATTAGCTGGGCAGTCTATGAACCTCTATCACCTCCTGTCCCCTGGCCCTCACAGGGCCACTTGTTTGAGCCATGGCCGGCTTTGGGGAGCACAGGTCATTATCAGTCAATAGGACATCCCCTGGGACACACACCCGTGGTCAGCAGGATTCCTGCAGTGGAGCGGCAAGGAGCAGTGTGTGTGTGTGTGTGTGTGCCTCTCTCGCACTCGTTCTCTCTGTTTTCTCTTGCTCTCTCTGTGTATGTGTATTTCAGCAGGTGATAATACATTAATGAAATAAAAAAAATTAGGCAGTACTTTTTTTTATTTTAAGATATGGTAGAAAAACAGCAAATTCAAAAAGTAGAGCGCACGTATTTAATCAGAATCAATTTTGCATCTTAAGGGAAAGATTTTGAAAAAACAACATCAAAGCAAGAATGTGAACAGAAAAGGACAAATCACTCTTGAAGGTTTTTTTTTTTCATTCCTTTTAAGGAAAAAAACACTGTTATTTGTGAGCAGGGAATGACTATTAAGTCTAAAAGGCAGCCTTCACAATGCATTCATCCCTCACAATGCACGGCTGTAAATTATGCCATTATCTCTGGAGATGTGAGGGGTGGGGTGAAAATAGAGACAGAGAGATGGACAGACAGAGAAAAAGAAAGAGAGAGAGAAACCTTTGTGGCCAAAATGATGAGGCCCATTGTTTTAAGGCAGGGTCTGTAAGATTTACGTCAGAATTGCCATTCGCCATCATTCCTGTGCTGAGACTGCCCTTGGACTTGAACATGGCTGAAGCCCGGAACCAAAAGTGCACTTTGTTTGGTGGAGCTCACACACACACACACACACACACACACCTCGTTCCCACCCCACCCGCCACCCCAGACAGTTGCCAGGGAACTCCTGCCAGAAGCATCCTCGGCCTTCAGTTTTCCCAGAGTGCCATGGGACTGGCGTCGCCAGGAAGTCACCAGCAGAGGTGAAAAACGACGTGACGCCGACAGAGAAGACACTCCGCTGCTCTGATCTATGAGCCAACGAGAAAAGCAGAGAGAGAGAGAAAGAAAGGGGGAAAATGGATGAGAATAAATCAGATAAATCACTATATTCAGTGCCATTCTTTGCTCTTTTTAGAGATGCTTGTGTGTTTTTTTATGTGTTTGTGTGAATAGGGGACGTGTTCATTGTGTGAGCTGAGACTAAGCCCCTCCCCATTGCCATAATCCCACCCTTCCACTGTACCATCAAAGATTGGCTGTAGCCTAGCAACAGTTTAATTAAAAAAAAATCAGCAGCATGCAAAGAGCTCTTCCCGTGGAGGTCCCCCCTCCCCCCCCCCCCCCCCATCTGCATCATGCAGCGTTTGCATTGTGAATGAAATCGGGGGTTTATTTTGCCTCTCTGACTCTTCATTTTGTGACATTTGATGATTTTCTTCACACACACACACCTATATGTTCCTATGCTGGGTGTATTTGCATAGCATACTGTCATCACACGGGACATGGAAGATGAGATCCAGTCTATTTTACCAGCACATCTCATAATAAAACTGACCTTGCAAGAGGCCTCCTTTAGATATTTATCCTTCATAGTTACTGTGAGTCTTGATACTGTACTTAACAGGACAGGCAATGGAATCAAAATGATAGAACCTTATAAACACTCTTGTTAGACACTGTTATGATCTTAAAAACAGGCACTGATAGAATAATCTGTCAGAGTGAGAGACTGATCCCTCATAGCTTTTGCTATTTATTTATTTTTGTCTTCAAGGTGAGGTCAATGGTTTCTCGACAGGCAGGGAGAACAAAAGAGGGGCGGAAATCAAACTGAGGGAAGAAAATACTGGTAAGTCAATCTGGTAAGGTTTCTCTCCATTTCTTTTTTAGGGGCAAGTGTTATGAAAGTCACTGGTCCAGCACATTCAAGACACTGCACTGGTCAAAAAGGAAGGACCTGACATCATCCTGGGAAAGATGTGCAATCTTGCCCTTGCACTTACTGTACATTTCATGCCTTAAAGGTAATATGGACAGGAATTTACGGTAAGAGCTCAGGTAATTGAAAGAGCATTCGGCCAAGGTATCATCATTCACTGAGTCTCGAGGCTATGGATTAATAAGAACAGACTTACTGTCATTAAAATGCTAAAGTTCTCCTTTTCTTATCATCACTTTAGGATTTTTTTTTTGTACTGAACTGAAATTTGGACAATATGAAAGACAAACAAAATACAACCTCTTCCAATAAAAAACTACATTTATAGGTGAATTTCCCATTAAAACAGGGATCTGTGGAAATGTAGGATTATTATTATTTATAATAATAATAATAATAATAATAATAATAATAAAATAAACAACATCAGGAGGCAGAAGTGGAAATGGGTCACCGTTGCAGTCTTTGACCTGGAAGCACAAGCCCTTCTCGCCTCACCGCAGTATTTTCAGATTATTTAAGACACTCCCGCCAGAGCGGGGCACTCCTCCGTTTTTAATGTAAAAAATAATTTGATTTGATAATTGCGACTTCCACTTTGAAGGCTGCCAGAGTGAAGTGTCATTTTCAACAAATTAAAAATAGAGTACATTTTGCCACGGGCATCAGAGTGGCCTACTAATAAAAAGAACGAGAAGAAAAGAGAGGAGAGGTGAAAAAGGGGAATTTTAGATCAGTGCCAGGGAAGCGATGGAATATGAGTTTAAACTAATTCTCTGCAGGCCTCATCCACGCATGTTCAAGCCATAGTTCATTAACAGCTGTTTGTTTTAGGAGGATATATCGCCCCGTCAGATGGACTCGGGGGACGCTTGTGAGTCTGACCTTGATGATTTGACCTTGTAGTTGTCCAAATACAGCTCAACAAACCATTTTTGTTTAATTTTTTTATTTTATATAATTGGTTGTTTTTATAAATGTAACTGCTTGTGCACGCCAATTAGGCACAACACGTAATTAGTATCCGCACCTCGTAGAAAACTCTGGACTCCTGGGTAACAGGGCCCCAGATCCATCAGCATATCGACACATTTTAGCCTGATTTCAGCCTGATTTCTGGGTCAGACCAGACACATTTGTGCCAAACATCCCCCTGCCTACACTGACTGGTGGGGCTATCTCCATGAGAGAGAGGCTGTGGAGGTGTCTACACACACGTGGCCATGGTCATGGCCATGGTTAAGAGGTGTGTGTGTGTGTGTGTGTGTGTGTGTGTGTGTGTGTGTGTGTCTCTGCTGAAGAGCACCGTGGGAGAGGGCACGAGCAGCCCATTGGGATCAGTGTCCCTCACCCCACGTCTGCTCTGCTAGACACACATCCCGTCTGTGTCTGGGGTTAAGGTGTGTGTGTGTGTGTGAGGGTGTGTGAGGGGTGTCTCTGGATTTATGTGTGTGTGTTAGTGTGTTTTGGGGGAAGGTGGACTTTTATGTGTGTGTTTATGTGCAAGCATGTGTGACTGTTGGATTTGTGTGTATGTGTGTGTAGGGAGTGGACTTGTATGTATAGTGTATGTAGAGTGTGTGTGGTGTTTGTGTGTTGGGGGGGGGGGGGCTTCCTACTCTCCTGCTCCTGACAATGAATAGGCCTCTCCACCATATGCCAGGGCCTGTCTGTACCAGACTGTGGTGGGGTTGGTCCGTGGGAAAAAAACAAGGGAGGAGAGAGGTCAAGACACGGCAGGTCATCTGGGTGGGTCTCCTCAACACCAGCCTTCAGGATGGAGCCCCAGACCAGGACAAGAGAGCAGAACAGTAGTGGGACAGCACACGGCCTGATGAAGTAGCTTAAGTACAACCTGCTCTCTGCTACCAGACTCTGATGGATAGATCTGACAGTGGGCATGAGGTTTGCTTTCAAATGTGCGCTTGGTATGCTTGGTATACAGTGGTGTAATGCATGATTATGGGGATAATCATCTATTATTTCCCTTTTTTGTCTGTTTGTAAAGGCTGCTATTTGTATTGGTAACAAACACATTTTAAATATCTTTCAATATAAAAATTGGTTTGGCAATCTAAATTTTCCGATAATTCTCCTTGTTGTCAGACATACATTATTTTTTAAAGTCCATTAATGAAAAGACTTGGTGGTGCTAAGAATGGTGCCAAAATGATGTGGTCTAGACTTAGCAGTCTAGTCTGATAATCAAAATAGGGGCTAGTCTGTAAGCCTCCATCCCCATCCCCCACATTACATGCACTTGCTTGCACACACACTCACACACTCCTGTTTCTCATTATAATACATATAACCTTCACACCCCTGCTGCACGCATTAATTAGCACTCTGATAACTAGCAGCAACTCCACCACTAGATCCCCCCCCCCCCCCCCCCCCCAATACGCACACGCAGACTCACACGCACACACGCGCACACACGCACACACGCACACACGCGCACAGACGCACACATGCACACACGCGCACACGCGCACACACGCACACACGCACACATGCACACACACACACACACACACACACACACACACACACACACACACACACACACACACACACACACACAAAAACACACACACACACACTCCCCCCCACACCTCTATTCACACTCTCAGCCTCTTTCATTAGCATGACAGTGGCCAGCGGAGGCTGAGGGCCTGGCGGATCCCGCACACTCTCCTCGGGCCCCCTGATTAAAAAAGGGAACCCCCCTTGGACGCAAATCCTCCGGCTCCTTTCATCGGCGGGCCCCTGTGCAGACGCCCCACGCAGGCCTCAAATCAACTGCACAAGTACCTGTCTCCCCATGCTCCGTCCCCACACCTCACCTATTCTCACCTCACCTCTCCACACAGATCCTCTTGAGCACAACCTCCCACACACACTCACATACACACACATGCACACACACACACACACACACACACACACTCACACACACAACACTCACATACCGACCATGCACACACTCACACACACACACTCACACTCACACACAAAAAGAAAAAGTGGGTCAGCCTCAGCACAGAGAGAGAGTGCAGCGGTTGGCTTTGTGAGCCCACATCATGGCGTCACAGTAGTAATCTACTCTAATATGATGTTTCGCCTAGGCCCCTATAGAGTCGGGCTCTCTCTCTCCCTGAATGGACGCCGCCGCCAGACCCCGACGGCCAACCCTCATCCGGCTCTGTCCGACAAGTCTTTTTCATTCTCTCTCATTTTCACTCTCTCTCTCTCTCCCCCCCTTTACTTTCTCCGACTCCAAGGTAAAACGTCTCATTAGCTGTGGCCCCATGAAAGGCGGCCTGATCCATTTCGTACGCAGTTACACATTCCCTTTGAATGGAGGGGGTGAGGGCGAGAGCAAGAGAGGCGAGCAGGGCGGACAGGAAGAAGAAGAAGAAGAAGAAGAAGAAGAAGAAGAAGAAGAAAACGAGAGAAGAAGAGAGAAAGACCAGAGCAGAGGGGCTGATCTTCCAGTACCTGAAAGCGGGGGGGGCGTTGGGTAAGTTTGGTTCGGGGGGTGGGGGGGGGGGGGGGGGGGATAGGTGTAAGGCCTGCTGAGGCCACAGTAATTTAATGCAATCATTACCAGCATGTGTCAGAGACATATTCCAATGTCCTTTCAGCAAGGCACGAGCGAATGAAAGCCGCCCGGTGACTGAAATATGTATCCACGAGGGCTCAGCCCCCTTTTCATGCGTCGCTCTTCACAGGCCCCTGGATAGCGGGGCCCTATGGACTGATTGAACAGATGGACTCGCTGATTGGAGCAAGGAGGTGATCAAATGAAATGGGGAATGATTGTAAAGAGAAGCTCGGCATGTGAAAGAATATCTGAATCACTGTCAAGAGGATGGTCTATACATTCCAGTGGTCTGCAAATCAGTGGGAATATGAAAAATAAAAATGTAGATATGTATATATTGACACAGATAAAAAAATGAATAAATATTTGCTCAAAATGTTTCTATAGCCAAGACAACCTGACAAGTGGAAACCGCAGACGAAACAATCACACACACTAATGCTCTTCTTGAGTTTATTTTCTTTATTCCGTCGATTTTTTTTGCCACTGATTCTGTTCCTGGTGCTTTTGAGGTATCGGCACCGCTCCAACTCTTAGACATCTGTCCTGGTCCTGTGCAGTGCTCTTGTAGATATTTTCCTGAACTGTTTGAAACGGTTTTAAACTGTTAAGAACATGAACCACCAATAAAAAACATTAATGTAGCATTCGAGTCTCTATTTCAGTTGATGTTTTGCTTATGTTAATTCAAACTAGGGACTCAAGTAGGTCCAGCCAACAGCTAACGGGACAACATAAATTAGCCGCTAGCAACATAGGGCCAATAACGTTAATGTAATGTCAGTGTTACGTTTACAAATCTGGCTGGTTATTAGAGATTGATGAAGTTTGTTTGTGAACAATGAAAATAACCAAACAACCAGGTTTTGTTTGCCGTGATCCATGCTTTTCAGAATGTCACCAATCACAAATAGTCTATTTCAGCGCAAATACTACAGCTTGCTAGCCCAACATAAGGATTCAGTGCAGCATACTGTCATATTGTACAGGACCCTAACAAAATATCCAAGAAATATTTCAACTGAGGATATGATTACAGGAGCTACTGTTGTTTAAATGGAGGGGAACTCCCAGGCTGACTAAGTCAAGTCAGCCAATTTTAGAGCTGAAAATTTATATATAAACCATCATATAAACAGCCTGCTAGTGCTTGCGATGCACTGTCTGTTATGTTGTCTATTTAAGCCAACGCATGCTTTAACAGCTGCAAGAAACAACAGTCTTCATAGTCTGCTGTGTATAACCAACTAATTTGTCATTTATTTTCAGGAATACAAATATTTTTTAAAACCCTAATTTTTTTCACAAATGGCACCCTGCGTATGGTAATGAAGTGATAACAATAGAGAAGTCTCTATTCATCCATATATGTGTGTTTTTTATTATAGTTTGTTCAACATAATCATGTCACAATTTCCTGTGCACAGCTTTAATTCCCATGTCTGATCCGTGCGGTTACAGTTGGCTACTGTCTACTACTGTAGAGCAATCACCATTCACATTACCGTGCGGAAATATATCTCTAGCTACATTTACAGTTATTCACTCAGCAGTTGATTTTATCCCCACTGATTTATACTACAGATGCGGTACAGTACATATTCATTTTTATAATTTTGTGTGGAAAACCTATCAAGGCCTCTCTCAAGTAGCATTCAATTCAACTCTGATCTATAGATGTCAAGAGACAAGGTGGCCTTTTCAGGTAAGGAAGGTAAAATGAAATAGAACCCCTTCTTCCACTGCCTGCATACATGGTCACACCTCACACTAAGTGGAAGGTCATCCCGTACTAATATCAGGATTTACCGAGGCCTTAGGTCAGAGAGATACACAAGTGGGCAACAGCCAGTTTCCATTGTGCAGGGATGGCAGGCTTAGGTATGACAAAGAAAGATGATCACTCTTCATAATATATCTCCTCTGTGGCCTATCAAAGGCTTGACTGTTCATCAGTGGTGTGTTACATGGGTTTCCTCTCCTTAGTGGGGGCATTGGTAGGTGAAGGCACAGAGCACCACACAGAAATGGTCATCATTCCTCACCAGACCTCACAAGAAGTCCTTTTGGAGTGATAATACAGCCAAAGGCAGCTGAGCAGCTGACCTACATCTCTGCAGTCGTGAGCACGCTCCACAAACAGTTAGGAGGCGATAACGACTTATTTCAAAGGTCAGCTGTGCTCAGATGGGGGGAAATCTGCCTGGTCTAGCTCTTCAAAGTCTTGAAAAGGAAAGGTTTCTGTTTCGCCATGACTGAAAAGTAAAAATGCCCTGCTGTTAATGTTTCGCCCCAGGTCAATACTCAGTCAATACATCACTTCAGTTACAAACCACCTCAGGCTGCTACTTGCTACAGGTCAATACAGTAAATTATATCCCTTACATAATCCTCTTTGATAGGCCAATAAAATGACAAGTAACACACTAGACTTCTCCAGTCAACCACAATGTTCTCTGTAAACAGACCTGGAAACAGAACCTGAGGAACAGACGGTGCTCTCTAAGTTAATATACGTGCCTCCCTACCGACACTCAATGGACACCTAATTCCATGTGGAGGGAAAGCCAAAAGAGGGAATAACACAGAGTTTTTTTCAATCATTCGCTGCATTTTGTAGTTCTGTCTGGACCTTCACACAGTATGATGGAAAATATGGACCAATGGTCAGGCTCAAATCCATTATGCTCCAATAAACAGTGGGTAGACAGCTTGTCGTCGAGAAATTTAGCTTATGTAGACATTTCAGACGTTTTTGCATTTCCCTCCAACGTGAATCACCTTTCCTTGATATGCTTACACACACAGATGCTTTATAAGCTATTCAAGTGTTCTGTTAGCATTAGATTAACACAAGAGCTCATTTGACAGTGCAGATAATGGACATCTGAGGAGGGTAAGCACATGTGGAATGGCTCCCATGGGGCGGGTTCCTTTCCTACCTTCTGCTCACCTCAGAGTTTTGCTGTACCAAACAGCACAGAAGTGGTACGCCATAATTACCCTGGATACAGTTTAGGCTGGAGTATGTTGCTTTCAGGTTTGTACTAGATAAACAGAAGGTCTGTTTTGACTGTTAAATGACCAGCCTATCCTCCTTTCTACACACAATGGGTGAATATTATACTGTAGAATTGCTAAATAAGTCTATGGTAACTTAGGAACATTTGTAATTTTTATGAAGGATTTGCAGAACTACGGTACCAATACATCTACACGCCACAAATGACTAAATGCTCAGATCCGCCACAGCATATTTTGTGGCATGACAGAAAGTTCAGACATATTTGAAAATACTGATGGTGCAGACCTGGATATCATCATTGCACAATACTAAAGAAAAGGAAGAAAAACACTGCATTGTTCACTAGCCATCTGCAAACAGCATCAACACCCAGACAGAGTGGTCTGTTCAAGCTCGCAACAAAGCTTCCTGGCTTATGGAAATCTAGCTGAAGGCTTTGAGGTTGGATTGAATAAATGAAAAATAGAAACGTCACAAACTCTATGCATTCTCTCTCTCTCTCTCGCTCTCTCTCGCTCTCTCTCTCTCTATCTCACCAACCGATTCCTCCCCTCATACACATACCTACAAACACACAAACGCACATACACACACACACACAGACAGACAAACACACACACACACACACACACACACACACACACACACACACACACACACACACGCACATACAGGTTTATGATGGAGATATTGACAAAGAATGCACATCAAAGAAACCCAGTCCCCGCAGTCTTCAAAAAGCCACCAGGAAAAGGCACAGACTGATAAGCTATTATGGCAATGAATATTGACTGTCCTCTCCCTCTGTCCCTCTCTCTCTCTCTCTCTCTCTCTCTCTCTCTCTCTCTCTCTCTCTCTCTCTCTCTCTCTATCCCTCTCTCTCTCCTGCAGCATAAAGACAAGACTCCTATATTGAGTCCAAATAAAGCGCCGTGAAGATGAGTGTGATCTGACATTGGTCAGAGCCAAATTGCTGTAATTGACCAGAGCGATTGCCAGCTTCCATTTCCTGGGCCCTGGCTGATTGTGCCAAGCCAATCAGGGGGCATGTTTTTTGTTTGCAGAAGTCTCATGGCGTCCTTCAGCACATTGGCCCCCATTCATCTCACCAAACAATTCCCCCCTTAACACTTTAACCAGCGGGCAAACACCCAAACGCGCTCGTAATGGCGAGGGGAACCTTGGGTGTCTGTATGAATATTTACCCTGTCATCACTCTGAAGGGATGCATATAAATCTCTCCCTTTAGATGCCCTTGCTCTGGAGAGAGTCAGAGAAAGAGAGAGAGAGAGAGAGAGAGGGAGAGAGAGGGAGGGATGGGATGGGATGGGAGAGAGAAAGAGAGGGAGGGAGAGATGATGAACTGAGTTGGAAATGGCTTCCTACCGAAGGGAGAATCAGTCTCTGGACACAGGCAGGTAGATTGAGTAAAATGGGGGCTTTGTCAGAAAATGGCCACATTGCAACAGTGCAAGAGATAGCATTCCCACATCCTCTAAAAAAGGCACCTGACCAACAGCAGTGAAACTGAAAAGTTCTAATGGACAAATATAATATATATATATATTTCATACATGGAATTCTAGGTCATGCAGATATTTATTTCGTTCAAAATTCATATCGTTTCCTTATACGTTCCTTAATGACATGTGTTATTATTTTTTTATTTGTCTTTCTTCACAAAATAGCCATTGTAAATGTGTTACCTTTGAGTCTTACTTCAGTTTGTTGCCACTTGGTGATTATTTCTATTTAAGCCATGGGACCCATAATGATCACATGAAATTCTTGTTGTTTGATATCGTCATAAATGCAGACTAAGCCCACATAGAGGCTGGTTTTGACCATCAACGGACCAAATAAAGTGTTGCAATTAAGGTGTTATTGAGTTTTGAGACCTATTTTGGAATGGTATTTACTTGTTCCATTGTCCTTTTGGACAGGGGTTTTGTAAGGTCAAGCTCTTTAGCTTGGCAACTGTAAACGTTATTATCAAATTGAATTTTAGTGTTTAGATCATATACAGGTAATTATATTGTTGTTACATTGTACTTACAACAGTAGTAAAAAATTGCCTCACATAGAAATTATAGTCATGCCAATAAAATCAAGTGTTTTAAGTGTCTAGAAGGAAATCATTTAAATGTGTCCATTACTTATTTAGCATATTCTTTGCAATCAACTGGTACAGATACGGTAAGAGCTGAAAAATGAAGGATGAAAATTAGACATTTATTATGTAGCATTTGCCAACTACCGCTAAATACCCGAAATACTGAACTCCTCATTTGTATTTCAGGTGGCTCCTTTGTGAAATTTTAAAGAAAATATGAGTGGTAACCACTGACAACTTATGAAAGGAAGGCCAAATTGAATCCAATCAGATGTCCCGGCACCATGGAAAGCTGGGCATCCCTGATGATATGTGGCGAAGGCCCCTCTGCTTCAGGGGGACTCAAGAGTAATAAGTCAGTTAGTAAAGTCCATATGTGCAGGTATGGTCAATCTGGCACTTGATGAGCCCACCTTTATAAACATGGAAGCCTATCGCTCATCTCTCTCTCTCGGTCTCTCTCTCTCTCTCTCTCCTTCTTTCTCTGAAAACGAAGAGGCCGGTATTCCCTCTAGAGTTTCTCCTGAGTGTCTGCCTCAGCCTTGAGACCTGATTCACACACACACACACACACACACACACACACACACACACACACACACACACACACACACACACACACACACACACACACACACACACACACACACACACACACACACAAGACACCTCTCTGCTCTCTGAAGTGCCTTCCAGAGGCATTGGAGGGGAGCCAAGGTCATTAAACAAAAAAAAGGCCCAATTTTATGCATCCTCTCTATTCTGACAGGGCACATAGCGGATTTTTTTTCAAGTGCTCTAGATAGTTATTTCATGATATTCATTAATACTTTATTATAGGTGTCGAATTACATGCCCGAGACCCTCTTGACAGAAAATGAGTGCTGAGCAATACTTCTGTGGTAGATATGACTGGGGAATGGCAGAGCGCATTAAAATTACAACACCATGAATAAAAGTTGTATTATTGCTGATAGATTATAACAGTTTTCACTTCATGCATAGATATGGGAGGTTTTTTGAGTGATTGCATAGCTATATTTATCCCAGTTTCAACATTTAAGAGGACAAAGGACAGATTTCTTTACCAATCTAATATAGTGCAGCTGACCAGTGCCCCGTTATAGGTTTGTCAGACATACCTGGACCAATCGCGATCAAGACCTCTGTGAGCGATGACATCACCACTGCAGTGAACTCACCTCAGCGCTCCCGGACCAACAGTTATTCTTAGAGCCATAGATACACACACACACACGCAAACACACACATGCGCACCTACTAACACACCATCAACACACACAAACAGTCACACAGCCTTTCCCTCCAGAACTCTCTATTGCTCCAGCACCCTTTTGAGAAGCAGCAAGCTGGAAAATGACCACATGCTGTCCCTGTCCAGCTCAACCACTCCCTCGCATTGGGGTTGGTGATTGAGGGGGGGTGATATATTCTCATGGAGCCCCATTCAGCCGTTCCTCTCTCCCCAGACGGACAGACACCCCCTCCAGCCCCTGCCAATCACTCCCCACCTAACTCCGCAGGTCAAACACTAATAGGGCCTTTCCTTTGTGGCCTCGGTGGGACAATGGACTGGAGGGACGTGGGAAAAGAACGTCAGTCGGCTCCCCCGACTCCTCCAGGCTAGATGGTGGCCCCCGGGAGTCATCCCTCGAGCCCCAACCCCCCGCGCAAAACAAAAAAGCCATCGCTCATTAATGGTATTCATAGGCCGTGAAGAATGGTGTTGGCGCAGAGACCGGTGTCACTCCAGACACGCACTGGACATGTGTACCCGCCGGACAAGGGTAATCAGCCTTGAAAGCTTAACACAAGAGTCCCAATTTTCACCCTTGTTTAACTGTGGGTTCTCACAGGCAGGGCAGGCGCTTGAAATTATGAACGGATAAAAAATGGCTAATAAGGAAAAGGGTAATCTTGCCTTGTCTCCTCACAGGAAATTGGTGAGATGAACACGGCTGTTAAATGGCAGAGTGAGATGACATGGGTTTATCTCTGAGAAAAAGAGGGAAATGGTTTGTGGAGAAAACACAACATTCACTGCAGGTTTCAGATCGTCATTAAATAACGACAATTCTGTGCAATATCTCCTATCAAAGCTTGATATGTACGTAACTGTTGCTCATAAGTACAGGACAAAATCTAATTTAAAACATTCAGTATCTTGACCATTTCATGTTATGTATTTCATTTTACTAAGAATGATATATGTTGTGTGTGATAGTCACGTCCATCAACTGTTCTGAAATCTGTTCCCAGATAATACAGTTGTCTCTGTATTACAAATTACTGAAGAAATATTACAAAGCACTGTATTGTTTTCTTGCTATCTTGTTAAAAATAACGGCCTTGAGGGCTATCTAATTAAGTCCTTTACTGGCAAGGAGTGCCATGGCACAAAGAATTTAATGCTCTTGTAAACAGTCCTGGTCATTTAACCTTTGACCTTCGGGTGATGCCCCCTCATCATGACTTGACTGGCCTCCATGTGGTGTGGGACGGCCGGGGTCAGCAGATGTAAACTAGGCTGAGATTCAGTTTGGGGAATTGGGATTTCGGGTGAAGGGGGGGGCTGGCTGTAGGATGCAGTGGTCACTTCCCTCGTGACCTCTGACCTTCAGGCTTGTACATGTTGACCCTTAATGTGGATTATAGGGTCTGGGTGTCATGGGACTTAATAGAGGGTAAATACTGGACATTTTATGGGCTCCAACACACTGCTGCTCTCTAATGTGCTCATTTGAACCTCAGTGGGAATCCTATAAAGATGCAAGATGACTCCATTTTGTTGCAGCGTGGACATCGAAGTGAGGGGAAAGTAGGCTCGTGCCACATTGTTGTTAAAAATGAATGAACAAATGAATGAATAAATTAATGCTTCCAGATATGTAAACAGTCCATCAAAACAGATACGATTTGTTATGATCAACGGTAAGAAATGATAATGGGCAAACACAATTCCAACCTAAAAGCATGTTTTAATATGGACAAAAAAGGAAAAGCAATCATGTGCCCATATGAAGAATAATTACTGGAAGTGGTAAGTGCCACATTAAAACAACAAAACCAAATGAATTGTGCTCATAATGGTAAAAGGCCAGGTTGTATCAGTATGCACAGACAGGGTGTGACTATTTATTATTTACAGTCATTTAGCATCCCTCTCTAATTGCCAGCAGGACTGTGGGCAGTTAATGGACAGATAGAGAGACCATTAAACTGTGCTTCGTGCAGTGGTTGCCAAGGCTGGGCCAGACAGGGACCTTGACCCCAAGCCAAGTGCTAAAAGCTGGATCAGTTGCCACACCAGTGGTCTCGGCACGTGGGAACTGGCCAGGGAGTGGAGGTCATCCCAATATAGCGTTGGCTGCTGCCGTTGTGGGCAGGGACTCTGGGGCAAACAATGGCAGGAGTGTTTGCTCAAGGCCCTCAAAAGACAGCCTATCTGTAAACTCATCTGCACACGAGGACATTGGGGGTGGTTGGCGAGTGCCGAGGCGATGTGGTGAGGTCGCGACCTGTGCGTCCCTGAAGCTCTGACCCCTCTCCTCAGAGAGGTCCCAGTGGGATCGTTTGTTCGTTTGACTCAAGAGAGATCATGAAGTGTGGGCTAAGGCAGGGCAGCGATGATGACCCACACAACAAATCTACCCGTTGACTCAATTGATTTAGAGAAATACGTTTTGTTTATGCAGTGATTCCTGATGTTTGTAATGGTGCAGGTCACACACGTCTGGAATAGTGTTGGTAATAGAGTGCACTAAAAAATATAGAAACTGAAGTGTTTGCTACATAGTATGTTTTTTCCTGGTTCAGGTTTCTTACTGACCATATCTTCAAGTTCATTGTCATTTATAATGTGTTGCTGAATATAAAATGGCTCATGATCATTGTCCAGACTCACAAATGAATAAGGCATCACAATACAGTAACTTATTCTGCCGTGAATCATTTAATTTCCCACTATAATATATCCATCAGGTCACACAACATATTGTGGGTGCCATAACCTGTTAAATATATATATAGTAATTAAGTATAAGTATTTAAATATAAATCCCCTAATTAAGTCATCATTCCAGGAACGTTTATCGTAAAGGTACTGTAATGCATGCTAAATGAATAATAAGCTTGCTTAATTGCGGGCTAATCATAAAATTAGGATTTATATCAGAACTGGATGTTATATATCAGGCTATTACTTTTAAACATTATTTAAACAGTGATGGTCATATGTAATGGCTTTAGTGTGGGAAAAATATGCACAATATATTTTGTACATGTCTTAAGCGTCATAGCTATTCACATCTACATCGTTCCTGACTCAATGATATAGTCATTGGCGTCTCTGAATATAATAGCATCCCTCAAAGTGATCGTATAGAATGAACTGTGCCTGCAGAGAATGTATAATCTGATGTTTACTGTCCATTTTGCATAATTGCATTCCCTGGTCAAATATGTTCATTTTAGGATTGACCTTGTCTCTGACTTAAATGCACCAAATAAGTGAACGCATCATGAAGCCACACCAATTACCACTCCCTCCAAAGCCAGTAATGCTTTTTGACAACGAGATTGTGCGTCTGCATCATGTTCTCTGTACCAATATAAGACAACTCTCAATAATGTACAGATCATTTACATTGAAATCGTTAAATGTAAATTGCCATGGATCAATCCACCATCAAATAATGCCTCACAGTGCCTTTAACAATGCGACCACTGAAATGCGGCAACATAAAAAAAAAATACAGCCTCATTGATTTGCATCTCTACTCAGGTTCCTTCCAATGCCTTTGGTTTGTGAGAGGGTGGATCGACTGAGGGTTGATAGTGCTTTGATTTCTCCACATCAAACCAATCATTCCAAGGTCAGAGGGCCCAAGCCACCAGAGAGCAAGTCATGGGGTGAGGTCAAAGTACAAAATGATAACTTAAGCACAGACATGGATTTCATAAAGTGAATTTGGCACAGAGGAACATATGATTTCTTTTTCATCCCTTATACGTCCCTGTGGTCTTTATTCTTAACTGTGAATATTCCATCACATGCCACCATTTGAATAATGGTAATCGATGTGGCTGCATACTTTAATGGATGGAAAACATCCAGAAGATGTCTACTGACACTGGTTTCCATCTATTCTGTGTACATTCCACAAAGAGAATGGAGCATGAACATTTAACAAAATTCAGATCCCCACACTGAATATGTAATAGGCTGCAAGACGTACAACAGTGGTGAGGCAAATATTAGCTAATGGAACAAGTCTAGAAGATGGAGTTTGTAGTGTCGTTTTTGAACTGCTAAAATAAATGGTTGATTTGTCACGTACAGCTCCTAGCCTCACACGTTCCTTTGGTATCTCCACGTTAGAACCACTGCACACAATCTGTTGCTGGTGAACAAGTATATTTGTACTAATTACACTATGGCACAGTGAGTATATTAACCACCTTAGTCTTTCTGAGAAGAGAGAGAACAACTTCTCGCATCTCTATAAAACAGAGAAGAAACAGGACTGCGCTTCTCGTGTCTCAGGGATGGGAAGAACCTTTACCCTCCATTGTACCCGCCGATGTGTGAAAACATGATTAGAATTGGGAAGAGGTTCGGGACCTTTTAATTAAGAGTTTTGGGAGGAAAACGAAAACACCAAGAAGATCAGGGTCAAATTTATTCGAATGGAAAAGTCTATATTACGTGTTTGGTTAGTTAGTTCATAAGTTTCATTGTTTATTTGGTCTCCATTATATCTCTTCCACAGAGGGCTCAGGTGGCAAGGGAGACAAGAGAGTGTAGATTTCCAAGATGTCCTCACTGTCCAACACTCCAGAATGAACATTGGTCAAGGCTAACAAATGTTCCCTCATGCACTCTGCAAGACATACAGAAGCTCTTCTGTCATAAAAGAGGGCTGTTAGCAAGGGTAGGGGCCAAGCCCTGTGAAGAGTGAGTGATGAGGCTCTAAGAGCGCTATGCTGGAGTGAGTGCCTGGGTCATCCAGTGTTTCCTGGAGATGCTTAAAAGTCTGACAGCATGGAGAATGCAGAACCTTGAGTTTGGAGAGTGGTACGGTGAACTCCAAGCAAACACAGATGTATTCATCATTGTGAAGTAAATTCATCCGTGTGGATTAGCTCAGCACATAGAAATTGAAGGGGCACAATGTCTAAGCGACATCTCTCCATGTACACAACTTTTAAATGTCCATCTTTGCTGAGTACCTTGAAGACGCTTATTGGTACAGATTATGCCCCTCATTTATTTAATCTAGAATAATAGAGAGCAATCAAGCACATCGCAGCAAACCATGAGAGAAACCCTACTCTTCCAGGCAACAGGTATAGCACCCATGCCATGATCAAGAGCCAATAATTAGAACAACCTTGTAATGAGTGATTGTCATTACATTATTGTGTTCCACCGAACATTTCTCACATCTCCCACTCATGACATAGTTCTTTGCAAAGCTTTTTTGAAAAGCATTTTAATAAAATATCAGTTGACCCTTTGAATGAAGGAAATTACAAAGTTAACTTTTCACAAGCCTAGCAACAGAAGCTATTTTAATACATTAAATTGCTTCTATAAGTGTTTCTTCTGTGGTTGGAATCCAAATAAAGTAATGACCCTGGTAAGAAGTATATAATAATGATGGACCAACAGTTGTCAGTTATTGCCATGGGAAGAGTGATCTGTAGCACTCCCTGACACAGCTAAATTTAATAGCTTTAAAATCTGATAGAAAAGTATGGGCTCCAGGAATAAAAAACCCAAAGGTATGATATTTTGAGATCCTCTGAAATGAGGACAGAAATTCATATAAAAGGGTCCCATACCTTTGCTCTAGAAAGGCTGTAATGACTAAGTTTAAGTTTGATGAGTTTGGGGAGGATAGGACCTTTTCACTGAATCAATACTCTCCAATGACTTTGCTTAAAAAAGTAAGGTATATTGATATGGTTGATGTTCACATATTTAACTAGCAATAAGGTCACAAAATGAATCCAAGACCTGAGGTTTGATTCCAAGGAAGCATGTGTGCAATGAAAATGCATACCTTCTCTGTAATGTAGGTAAATGTGTGCTTTATCAAAAACAGAAATGGAAATATCTAAGTAAAAAAAATTGTATGGCTACGCTCAGTGATGGTTCTTCTGCATCTCACCTAATCACAAACCTTCCCAGAGTAAGTGAACTGAGGGAGATATTATTCAACTGAAGCCTGACAGCAGAACCCAGGCTTGAGTCACGGTGACTGCTGAGATCTGCAGGAGCAGGCAGAGCCGGTGCCTAGTGGCCTTCTGTCTCCCTCGCCGTCACTGCAGGACCCACAGTGGAGCTCTTTTCACAGTTTATCCTTCCCTCCCCTACTCCCTACTCCCTTTCTCTTTCTCTCTATCTCTCTCTCTCCCCCACTCTCACTGCCCCGGTGCTGGCTGTGCGCAGGCAGGTAAGTGTTCCAGCCAGTCCGCCGCTCACACTCTGGGGTGACAGATTAGAACACGTCCACCCGCCATCCGCTTTCATCCGTGGCCAGCTTGCCAGGAGGCGGCAGTGCAGGGGGAGGTGGGCAACAGCAAGAGAGGGATTTTTTTCCCCCCTCTCCCTCTCCTCTCCTCTTCCCTCACAGAGGTGCTGGTAAGCAGGGGATGGTAGTTGGGGGGGGGGATGGAGGGGGTTGGGGGTAGGGACCGGGGTGGTGGTGGAGAAAACAGCCCCAAGTGGCATGAAAAGAGAAGGAGGGGTGGGGCGTAGAAGAAGAAAAAAGGAGAGAAAGGAGAGAAAGAAAACGAACATTGTCCTTTTCAAATGGATGGGAAATGATTCGGTGGGATTTGCTGGCAATTATACGGTGCGGGCTAATCAATTCAGGCCATTCACCGCGTGGAGTGCACTGATCCGGCGGAACAAAGGCCCAGTCTGCAGGGGAGGTACCTGAGATATGGGCAGGCCGGTGTAAGTAGCATGGGCCAGCACCTCCTCCGCCACCACTGCGCTGGAGCATATGGCCCCACTATGAACTTATTAGACAGAGGATTAAGGCCAAACACAGGGGCCCCAGCGGGCAAGCCTCCTCAACCCACTGGCATGGCAGGAGGAGACGCAGGAGGGCCGTGGGAGGTTCTCACGTCCTCATGTCCTCAAAGACACCTGGGCGGAAGAAACAACCGGCTAGGAGGACCGACAGAGAAGGAGTCTTCTCTTTCATTTTTCTCTTTTGTTTCCCCTGTTTCTAAATAAAACTTTTCATTTTCTGACAAGATTGGCTATAACTAAATGGTGTGGCAATGCCACTGACCCTTATTGGCCTTAACTGTCATGTTTGCAGAGCATCCTTCATGAGGATATATTTGGTTCTGTGGTTAGTGGCATTTAATGACAGTGTGTCACCATTCATCCAAGTATTTTACCTGGCAGCTTGACGCAGCTTGACGCAATTTTCAAGCACTGCATTCTTTTCTGATATTTTTGAGGTTTCTTGCATTATAATATCATGAGCTTGTAATTAGCCATACGTCTCAGTGGGGGAAACACAGAGATGCCCTTTTGGATGGATGCAACCTGACCTGATTATAGATTTAACACAGAGAAGCCCCCCTGCCAAGCCAAGGGACTGAGTCAGAGTCAGACTCTGAGAATTAAGATTTCGAGGGCAGAGGGGAGTTTCTGGGGGGGTCAGATCGCCCCTGTAAGACTATTCATGAGCAGCTTTACTGGGCGGGGGAGCCTCTTCTTTAAGCTTTCATGTGAGCAGGAGAGTGACAGGTGAATTTGGGGGCTCCCTTTGTTGCATGTCAGCACGCCTCAGGTGACCTCGATGACCTTTCCTCTCACCTAGCGCCTGTAAGGGGCCCTGATCAAATGGATCAGGATGAGCTGGAGGTGCCTCTCTACACCCCTTGTCCTTACCCCCCCACCCTTTCACACACACATACATACGCACGTCCACCACAAAGCATGCTGGATGTGAAGCTGGAGCTCCACCTGGCCCCTTCAGGGGCTTTCTGAGGAGGAGCGAGGTTCCCGAAAGGTCACCACCTGACTGGGGTTAGGGAGGATCCTTGTGGTCCCTGCTACCCTAACTAATCCGTCCAGTCCTTTCTCTGTGTGTGTGCCCTAAAGAGGACGCAGTGCCCAGTGAGGGGTCAGAACCCCCTGGAGTGAGAGACCAGATTATGGCCCAGCAGGGAAGCACAACCATTCGGGTTTTAGCATCTTGCTGGAGGCATCATGAAGGGGTTTTGGTGCATCTTCGTCCCTGTCCTCGCCCCTAGTCATGGATGTGATTAGACACCTACCCCCCCCCCCCCCACCACCACCACCACCACCACCACACACACAAACAGCATGAAGACACTGATGTTAGCACAACGAGAGAGGAGGGATGTTCTTCAAGTTTCCTATTACAGGGTACTGTATTGTTTGTTTACTCTCCCTGTTGTCATCATTATGATGATCATTATTATGCCGTGGTGTTGTGCCGTTAGGCCTTTGAGTAGTTTTCTTCAGAGGAGACGGAGCAGTTGGAGTGCAGCTCATTAGGACGAGGACTTGGAGTTGGGTCTATAATGAGAGGGATCTCTACGGGGACCGCTACAACGGCACGCTAACACTCTTTCATGTGTGTCACATGACACCAAGGTTAGGTACCTCTGAAGGCTTTGTCTTTAACAACTTCAAGGGGAATTGTTGAGCGTACTTCACCATCCGCTCTGAAGTCAATGGTCTTCGGGGGATAGGAACAAGAATGAAAAAATAAAATGGCAAAAAGCAAACAGTGTAATTTAAGGGAATAAAATGTTAAGAAACCAGGAGAAAATATGGAAAGCCTTGCTTTGCACTCTCATCAAGATAAAAGCTTCCCTCATGGTCATGCATTTTCCACCCAGTCAGTTTTTAACTGCACGCATTCCCCAAACCGACAGTTCCTCCATTTCCAATCCTTGCATGAATGCCAGACATCCTCTCACCTCTGCAAACATAAGCTTCAGCCCTCTTTCAAGTGCTTTCTATGTACTAATAAGCACCAGCAGTGACCTTGGAGTCTGTTTTCAGCACAATGGAATGCATCCATTTAAGGCTGCCCTTAAAGTCCCAATTGCATAACTTTCTGTAGCAGCAGCACTCAAAATACCATGTCAATAAACAGCTATCATATGCACTGGCTTCCTGTGGCCGAACGCCGAGACACATATTAACGGATGAAGGCACCAGCTACGTCTGGCCTTAACCATGTTTTACATAATGATAATGATGAACCTTTGGCATGGGCCATCTGCATTAGTGCAGCTTAATGAATGTGGGAGATGCATGCCTTGCTAGCTGGCTGGCTGCCCAGTTTCTCTCTCTCTCTCTCTCAGCCAGACAAAATCAACTTAGCCAAATTGGGTTAGCCCCCTCTCGGGGCCAATAGCTCTTTTAATTCTGAGGCCCACATCATCATCATCATCATCATCTGGTCGAGTACTGGACCTTGCTGATGCCACACCATCACTGCTCTGTGCTCTGTGCTACGGTGGGTCAAGGCCTGGCTGAGGAGTGAGGTATTGTGGGAAGAGTGCCATTGCCTGGCTGAAATACCTTTCATTGGGTGATGTGCAAATACTGCAAGCCTTTATGGAATTCAGTTACTATTTATATATCCACTGCAGAAGTCAGAGTGTACATGTGGATACTTTCTCTCATCTTCAAGTGATTTTTAGCAGGGAAAGATATTTTGCACACATTGTGTAAATAAAGACATATAATTACTATATTTAATCTTTTATGGGAACAAATTATTTCCACAACTTCTGCATAAAATGTCAATATTTGTTTAAAGATAAACTGTGAGAAAATTGCATCAAATCCATCTGCATTCACATCCTTGGATAACTTTGATGCATTTCTCACTGGATGGTTAAGATGCTTTTAATGTTAGCTACAAAAATAATCTTACTCTGTTAGATTCTAAAAGTATCGGATTTTGTAGTCACACTACTGTAAATTCTGAATTTGACAGAACTGACTGTTTGCACAAAAAGGCACGTGGGCATGCTCATGTATACACATACAAGCACAAAGATGCATCTTTATTTTCCATTTCCAAACGTTGAAGCTAGGAATTTGCATAACCAGCGGGGACTGCAAGTCAATGAGCATCTAGCAGAATATTAATTGGCAGAGAACATGTGTGCAGATTGTTTGGATTCCATGTTTTGTGAAATTCAATTACAAAGGCAAACACAGATGAATTGGATTGGGTAGAAAAATAATATGGCCATTATATCCTCAGTTAAATTTCCTACTAATCATCATGCTTTGTTTTATGTGTCTAAATGTGGTGTGTGTGTGTGCGTGTGTGTGTATCGGTCATATATGCCTGGGAATTTACTCCCTATTTCTGTGCACACATGTGCGTATAGCCTGGTGTGTGTGCACATCTGTGTGTGTGTGTGTGGGCACATGTTTTAATAAATATACATTTTATTAAACTGATCAAACACGAGTTTACTTTTTATTGATGTTACAATTTTCTGCAACTGTCTGCTTCAAATGTGAAATAAATAGTGCTGCATTCATCAGATTTTTTTATTCTGTTATTTTGCCACAAAAATGTTTAGATTCTGACGTCTTATGATCCGACATTGCTGTTCACATTTGATCCAACTGTGTGTGTATGTGAGACAGAGAGAGTGTATCATTGACTAGCCAATTTGGAATAACATCAACAATCAACATTTGCAGTCGTTTCTCGATTCTTGTTTCTCATCATTTTCCATTTCTTTAAATGTATTGTCATACTTTTCTATTTTCAACTGTTACATTTGAATTTCATTAAAAGAAAAAAAATGATATCTTAATGTATAGAACCCATGTGAAATACAAATAAAAACTGACTGCATATTCAAAAAAACTGATATTTATCTAGGGAAGGTTTGATTGAATATGTCCCTTTATGACAGTAATAAGGGTTAATTTCATGGCATAAGTGAATGGTAATGTTACAGCAATCACAGTTGGCTCTCCAGAATTAAAAATATACTGCTCTCTGCTGTTTAAACTGTGCAATAGCAAAGAATTTAATATGCTAAAGAGATGTGTGGAATTCAGTATTTAAGAATTCTGTTTAGGAATTATGGATAAAATCCTTTGACAGTCAAAATTATTCCACAGAAGAGACTTAAATTAAATAACTTGGAACAGACAGAAGCAACACAGACAGAAGTAACATCAAAAAGAATGCTTGGATTATATCACTGAGAAAACTGTCATTTTTTGATCAAAATATTCCCTTAGATAATTGGCAGAAGTCAACACTGGGAATGTCGGTGACGCAATGAAGACAGCCAAAAAGATCAGATGAATTAATGATGTGTGGCAAAGATGTGTGACAACATCGCTACGCAGCATTTATCTGTGTTTGAAGACGCTGTCTGTACACACAAATACACACACACACACACACATTGCCAACCACAGGCAGACAGACACAGGCATGTAAGCCTATGTATTCACACACATAGGCGTGGGCTTACTCAGTCATACACACAAAGCCAACATCGTGGAAATAAAAAAAAATAAAAAATAGACTCTTTTGCATGACAAAGACAAGGGTTTGATTTATCTACAACTGAATGCATTTTGTCCATACATGGATGATTAACCTTTACAGTTTACATTCTACCTAAATTCTTAAAAACTGCAGTTTTATCAAGTAATCAAATCAACTCAAGCTAGATTTGTTGTATTGAAGTCAATTGGAGAACACTGTATCAGATTTTATTAAAATCTTAGAGTCAAAAAATCGACAACGATAGGAAAACTAAATATTTTTGTCGTAATAATTAAAATAATTGAATATATACGATAAGAGCATTTTCTATTATAATTGTTTTATGTTTGTGGGGTTCAAGGGGGAAAAAGTGTATCTTAGTCCAAAAAGAATTCATTTATTGAATCTTGACCCTAAATCCCACATGTAGTCACCACTGCTGTTCACAGCTGGAAGTACAGATTCCCACAGAAAGGGAGAGAAGAACATGGGCGCTACATGCTAATTGCATTCTGTGATGGGACCTTGTTTAATTAAAGGCTGTGAAGATCCCTCTATATCCACTCACACAGAAACACACCCACACACAAAAGGGCTTTTATTTCAGTCTTTTGCACATACACACACACACACACACTCACTCACTCATTCACTCTATCACACACACACGCACACACGCACGCACGCACGCACGCACGCACGCACGCACGCACGCACGCACGCACACACACACACACACACACACACACACACACACACACACACACACACACACACAGGGAACAAGACAAAACTAGCTTATAGGTTAATATACATTTGAAAAGGTTCTGTTTTAAGGGAGATTTTTGGGAGGCACTGTGTCCCTTCTCTGTTGGTTTTGGGGTTTCACTAGGCCCCCCCTAACAGGAAGCGCTTTAATCAGGTATGTAATGTGGAACTAAAAGAGGTAGACCAGGGCATTATGCCTGAGTGAAAGGGCGACCAAAGGATGATTCTTTTCCCCCGTGTCTTTACATTCACCTGCTGGGACCCATTTGGTAGCTTTCAAAGAGACGAGAGAAGCAGGGAGGAATGAATAAGGAACACAGACATGAGAGGCACCCACACCAGGGCAGGGTTTAATCACCTGGCTCTCGGAAACGCCACAGTCACACACCGCACGCCACTGTGTTTGCAAAACAATTAGCATCTCCCCCTTGTTCCTATTGCAATCCAGTAACATAGATGCTTTAATAACCAGAGCCGAGCCTTGGGAAAACTGGGAGCTAATTAGATGGGAAAGCCCTTGCATTTGTAGCAGTTCAATTACGTGTGTGTGTGTGTGTGTGTGTGTGTGTGTGTGTGTGTGTGTGTGTCTGTGTGTCCATTTATCTACTGTGTGAATAATGTATTCTATGCGTATACTGTTTCTGTATGTCTCTGTTAGTGCTGATTATGTAAATGTGTGTGTTTGTGTGTTTTCTTACAGGTGTTTAAGAGATTTCAGGCATCTTGGACTGTGCACATGTGTGTGTGCATATATATGGATTAATGGTTGCATTTTTGTATGTCTCAGTAAGTGCTTTATGAGTATATGACTGTATTTGTGTGTGTTCTTGAATACAGGTGTTTATTAGTACCCATTATGGACTGGGAATGTGCTTGTGTGAGCATGTGTGTGTGTTTGTATGCAGGTGGATGAGGGCACATTTGTGTGTGTGTGTGTGTGTGTGTGTGTGTGTGTGTGTGTGTGTGTGTGTGTGTGTGCGTACATGTTCTACTCCATGGTCTTTATATTAGAGAGAACGCAATCCTGTTCCATGGAACATTCCTTCAGAATCCGACAATATGGCAGGCTTATGCATGAGCAAACAGAGGTCTTGTGTCTCCATCTAGTGGTCAGTAGGGCTGCTGTCCCTACGCTATTGTTACCAAGCTTGTGTGTGTCCACTTGACTAACATTCTTCATAAGCACGTGGATACTCCAGTCGAATGAATAGCTAGTGTCTTTGCATCATGATAATTTACAAGATCTTACAGTCAAATACAGGTATTGTCAACATAGTTACATTTATGACTTTAATGTTTAAATGGCTAAATGTCTAAATCTGAATTAAGTAAATACTAGAGGCCTGATTTACTGTATACTTGGCACATACAATATCCAAATAATGTACCCTCAAACCAACACAACGCTGACACATTATGATAGTTGTTTGTGTTCAGACTAATATAATTGAAAGCAAAAGCAAATAACCATCACTCTCTCAACGCTTTCAATGAGGGATTTTTATCAGATATTTTATATTATAATAGCAAGGGAACCTGTATGTACAAAATTCTTAACAAAGAGCAATAGGCTATGGTCTGAGCTCATTTTTGCTGGTTTAGTAAAAAGTATGAAAGGTAGGCAATGCAATTATAACATGAACGTGACTATAGTAGGTTATACCTAATCATCGAGCTAAGGGCCAATCAAATCACTCAGAGGAAAGCTGTTTTTTAGTCCGCACTCACAGTTCTGGTACTTCATGGGCGATGACTTCTAGGTTAAGGTCTAGGTTAGGTTAAGCAGCTGCAAATTAATGCTTTGTTAAAGGAGAAAATGGGCTTAATAACATGAATACTATGTTAACTACAATTACTGAGATCACTAATTATCCATGTACAATTTTTGTCATTTTTCAGGAATCAGGAGGCAGACACTCTACCTTATCCTTATAGTAATCTAAATGCTATAATGTATAAATGTATGAGACAGGCCTAACAGCTTACATTATAGTAGATGAGGTAACAAGGGCAAATATGTATAATATTGTATATATTTGTATTGCCTAAAATGACTACAAAACTGATCCAGATCATTACATGTAATCACACTTTACGAGTGAACAGAACATTTTACATTGAGCACTGTAAAAAAAAAAAACACAAAAAAAATGATGTGATGTGTATCTGCACTAAACCATAACAGAGGCTGAGGCAATGATAGAAGCTACCTACAAGTCAGGCTCACTTGGTAAGATTAAAGAAACCAATACAGCAAGGCCGTGGATGTGATCTGACAGTAAAAAAAAAAAAAAAAAAAAAAGGAGAAAAAAACTAGCAGGAATCATGAAAGGCAGCGTGGGGCCCGGCAAGTGCGGGGGAGGGGACCCTCAAGGTTTTGACAACCTCGTCGTTAAAGGTGTGTTAATCAGACATCCTTTTCTGCGGATGTCTTCGGCACGGAAATAGCACTCCACCATCGGTGCTGTCGCAATTCATTGTGCCAGGAAAAGTGCTTCGCTCTTTTTGATATAGATCAAAATGTGCCCTCTCACCCCACTGCAACCCAGACTCACTTTCGTTAGGCCTGTATCACTGACTGATTTTCATTGTTGGAGGAGGCCCGGTCTTGGCTAAGACCTTCTCCAAGAGAGCTCTTATGATAACAAGGTAGAGAAAAAAAAGGTAATTACTTTTTCGGGGGGCTAGAAATTTCTCATTATTAGGAGCTTCATTTGAAAAGATAGAAAAAAAGAAAAGATTGCTTGAGAATAAGAATGGGGAACCTCCACGCGATGTAGGACAAGAGATCATTCATTCTAACCATAGGGTTTTAAAAAAAAAATACACATTTATGAAGACTCATAGACACCCATTGCTTGGATTTAATGATTGCAGAACTGATAGTAAAGATCTGGCCTTCTGCCCTCTCTAACTTAAAGACACCATTACCCAAAATTCTCTTTGGAAGGAAGTGTATGAGATACAGCACATCTGAGTTGGCCAGAATGACAAGTACCATAAAGGGAATCAGCTTCAGCATCGTTATGGAGCAAACTCTGGATCATGACCTGATTCAAGTCATCTGTCAATCACAAATAACAAATGATCAGTGTCCTCCCCACGGCCTGGTCCATGAAACCCCTTCATGCTCAACTGATGTTTCTTCACAATACTACACACACACACCTACAAAGACATTGAGAGGAACTATGAAACATACACACATACCTACAAAGACAATGAGAGGGCCTATGAAACACACACACTCACACACACACCTATAAAGACAATGAGAGGGTGAGGGCCTATGAAACACACACACACACACACACACACACACACACACACACACACACACACACACACCTATAAAGGCAATGAAAGGGCCTATGAAACATAGTGAAACACAGACACACACAGACACACACACACACACACACACACATAAACACACGCACGCACGCACGCACGCACGCACGCACGCACGCACGCACAGCTCCAGTCACCACAGAGTCAGAAATCCAGATCACTGCAGACAGACCCTACATTCCTCAAACCCCCCAGTGTAGAGACATCTATTCCTCCAAAGCGCTCTGGCTAGTTGCGGAGGCATGGACATGGCACATTGATAGAAAGGGTCATTTTGGGGACTTTGCAGGAGCCGTGTACTGTGAAGGATTGGATTCTCACTTGAATGCCCACACTTTCACTTCTCTGGACCCCAGCTCACCATCCACATCAAGATAGCCTTTGAATGGCAGAACTCTATTTTTGATCACTGTCTGATTGTTGGAATAAACACACTGACACACACACACTCACACACAGACACATACACAGGTGCCCCTGATAGCATTTGAATCCAGATATTTTTGAGAGTGAGCAATTGAATTCATAGGAAAGCTTAAGAAGATGGCATTGTCAGATTAAAACAATGGACATTAGATGCTTTTAAGAGATGAGAGATATCAGAGGTTCTGTAGGTAAGGAAAAAGGGACACTCGTGATTTCCGAACTAGGATTTGACTCCACAATCTACTCAAACGACGTTCAGTCTTCCCTATAATCAGCAGCAGCAGCCGTTCTCGGCCATCACCTGCCATCTCGTACTTCAGAACCACATCATACGCAGTGACCCAGCGACACCCACCACTGTTCGAACGGAACAAAAACCACCACAACTATTGTCCTGTTTTGTATGTATGGCTTCTACATATATGACAATAATCACTGTAAGGTGTATAAGTGTATGGATTTTAGGACTGTGTGTGTGTGTGTGTGTGTGTGTGTGTGTGTGTGTGTTGCTACAATGCATTCAAATATATTTTGCTGAGTCCATCATCAAACCTACTGAGAGGATCTTATTAATTTATTCACATAAACAATAAAATAAATAAAATAAAACATTTGTAAAACTAAAAGTATTTTCCACCGTATAAATAAAAAAAAGTGCGAGGCTTCATGAAACATTTCTGTTCCATCATGAAAATTAGGTAGAGATAAAAATACGGTGAGATTAAAAAACATGGGACTGTCTCTTTGAATTTTCATCAGTATGGGTGGCAGCCTTGTGATTTTCCCCCCATTTCTTTCAGCTTTCAGTTCCCCTGTCTCTTCTTTTGATGTAATTGCGGGCGAGGTTGTTTTGAGGGGGCTTCCTGTTTAGTATGCATGTCACACAAAGTGGGCCTCTGCTCCTCATTTAGCCTCGTACTGTACAGCTGGAGGTCTTGCCAACACGCCATGCAAATGAGAGTGAGCTTTGAATGAATCTGAAGCAGACACAAAGCTCAATTAGAATGGGGGCCTGGCCCGTGCCTCGTGTCTGAGGGAGAGAGAGAGAGAGAGAAAAAGAGAGAGAGAGAGAGAGAGAGAGAGAGAGAGAGAGAGAGAGAGAGACAGGGATGGGGGGAAGGGCTGACTTGTGCCAACTTAAGACACTTCAGTTGCCAACACCTTCTTACACACAGTATAGACACACACCCACACCTTCCTTTTTCTGACATAGAGCTGTTTTATATTTGTAAGACAGGGGAAACGAGGAGTGAGTGGAAAACTGGATTAAGTAATTTTAGTGAATGTGTAAATAGAAATGTGCTGGCAGAATGAATGATGCAGCGAGGTCATTTTTTCTTCAAAGAGTCTTACCTCTCTGCATGAGCCAAAACCAGACATAAAAAATATATTTCTTGCAACTACATATTTTGCTTAATTCTACGACTTTTTAGGAGATAATATTTTAATGTAATGTTTATTTTTCTACAGTGATGCATATCTGATTGTTTTTAGTGAATTGGCATGCTATTATTGTCCTCTTTCTAAAACAAAAATATGTTTACTATAAATAGAAAAATGTACACATTTTTCAAAACGCGATCAATAATTCTTTCCTTGTAACCAGGCTTGCTCGACATGATGCTTTGTCTTTTTCTGTTTCTGATGGCCTGATTTATAAGGAGCTTGCTTGTCCTTGCTGGAGCTGCTAATATCACAACAGCCACCCTGTCTCCATAGTAACTGCTGAGTTAAAAAGAAATGAGGAAATTAAATCATGCTGTCACGGTGAGACCACATTAATTTTGCATAAGGAGGGGGTAACATGCACGTGACCAACCCGCCCCTTTCACCACATCCAAATTTGTGTCTTAGTGGATACCCTTCTCTGTGTATGCGAACAACGTAAAAATAGCTTGATTACAGTTAGATGTTTGTCCATAGCATTTATTGTCAATTTTTTTTTTAATTATTGTTAATATTTCTTTTCGGGAAAACACAAAAGAAGCCACTCTTATAGCTCATATTGAGGTTTGAGTTTATATATTAATTTAGTATATTCAATTATGAAAGGTTAGTAATATTGACTGTGTCAAAAAATAATAGTAGATAGAGCAAGAAAAGTAAATCAATGCATTCTGTTTTTCACAGGAAGAAAATAAATTAATAAATAATCAGAATAAATAAAATAATCCAGATTAATAGTCTTCGTAAATCACAGTTTTATTTTTCCCTACAACAAGTGGAACACATGGAAATGTATGTTTTATTTTCATATTTTGAAATGTGTTGTTGAAAAGGTGGAACAATGTGTTCCTGGCATTTTACATTCTACTGTCCCTGATCCCTGATCCCTGACTATACATTAATGCCTTTTGGTGACAACAGATGATGAGAGGCAAGTAAAAAAAAATGTGCCTGGACAACAGCAACATAAAAACTAATTTCACTCCATAACAAGCATAACTTTGTTAATGAGGTGAGGTGTGTGTGTGTGTGTGTGTGTGTGTGTGTGTGTGTGTGTGTGTGTGTGTGTGTGTGTGCGTGCGTGCGTGCGCGCGCACGCATGTGTATTTGTGTACGATAAAGTGGATTCTCAGAAGAGAGACATTTCTGTTCTTTTAGCTGCAGACAGAATTAACACAGGTGTTGGGGTGAAGAAGATAGTTTGATGTAAGTGCTGGCTAGGGGCTGTGAGGGGACCAACACTGATGTGTCTGCATCCAGTGTCGTCCACAAAGGGCTGTCACTATGCTTTCCTGTCTCTTTGAGCAAATATACTGCACAACCCTCTCTATCATGATGGCAAAGACAGGAGCTCCAAAGACTGCTGTAGGTGGACAGACACTTTTGATGTGCTTTAGCATTATCTCATGCAATCAGATATGTGTAAGTAGGTTTATCACTGTGTTCAGCCCAGTAGCCATATCGTAGTTACCAATCATGCAATACTTCCTTTAAAAAAAGGTTTTAAATTGCAACACACAGAGGCTTTGCAACCACATGTTTTTTGAATTGTAGCACATAACAGCCCTCACCAAAAATAAGGGCACTGAAATAGCCTCCACAGAAAGGAAAGCACTACTGCAGGGGTCTCAGGGCTCTGACAGAAGAAGATTACCATATAACGCCTCTGCTGCCCGCCCTGCCCATCCAGGGACAAACCCATACACAAGTAATTAAACAGGAGATCATTCACACACACACCCTGCAGTTATTCCCACTCTCAAGACAACACTCATATATACACACACACACAAACACACATAGGCAAAAAGCCTCCCACAACACACATCCCCTGTCGTCCCCGCACAGACAGAAGCCCATTTAAGTCAAAACGCGCCATCCCTCGAAAGCGCCAAGACGCTCAGGAAACCCTTCGACGGCGTGATGAATAGAAATGACATCTGACGGTGCGGGGAGTGATCAGAGGACCAACAGCAGCGGGAGGTAAACACTGGCGCAAGACAAGAAATGTTTTTCTCACACACAAGCCTCTCCCTAGTGGAATTTCAACAGTATCTAAATTCATTCCTTTTTGATCACTAATGCACATTTCTCATAGCCCCAGCACCAGGGGGGGAATTGGTGCAACAGCCCCTCAACACACACACACACACACACACACACACACACACACACACACACACACACACACACACACACACACACACACACACACACACACACACACACACACACACACTCACACACACACACACACACACACACACACACACACACACAGCACTGGTGAGTGAGAGTGGGAGAGAGAAAGAGAAAGATAGAGAGAGAGAGAGAGAGAGAGAGAGAGAGAGAAAAGCAACAGAAGAGAAGGAAATGTAAGCGATGAGCATGACGTCTCTCCCTGCCTTGCGTGGCAGTGGAGAACACGGGCACAGGATAAAGCATTTACCTCCCTGTCTGTCTCTCTGTCTGACTGCCTGTCCATGTGTCTTCAACACGGCTATCTCTATAGCGTGACTCCGGTCTCATCAATAATGCAGCACCTCTTCATGTTTATGCATCTGGCACAAAGACCAGGCACAGACGTGCGATGGGTACTGTAGATATTGACAAGCCTCCTAAACACCCACAGCAGCCCTAGCCTCAGACCACATCTATAGATGTCAGCAGAAAGAGAGGGATAAAACGCACGACACAAATGATCCAGTTGGAGCAAGAAAGCACCTTGACAGAGTAGAGAGAAAGGGATAGAGAATTAGGAGTGGAAAGGTAATAAATGCTTACCTCCTTTTAACTCTCCTTTTGATTCGGCTTTATGCGAGTTCTTATGGCTTCATGATAGCGCAGCACGCAGGAAAAATAACTGTAGTGCCATGGTGATATGCAAATTAACGGATCAAGCCGAATACAAGTGCATTTATTATTCATAAATTACTCATGTTTATGCAAATCAGGTTACACAGAAGCACACAGAGGGGGGTGGCTGATTCCTCTGTCTTGCTGTTAGTCAACATTGGATGAAATTGCTCTTAGCTCTTTTAACATACAAAAATGTCATGTGTATATATGTGTAATAGGCAAAAAAATGATTTGAATAGCCTATATGATAAAGGTGTTCATTCTTCACTTATAATGTGCAAAAATATCATTAATACGACACAGTGTTGAGCTGGTTGTAGACATGTTTCTAAAAGCTCAGTATTGCGTATAAAAAAATGAATAATAATAATAAAAACAGCCAGACAGATATAAAGATAGACCGACAGACCGACAGGCAGACCGACAGAGACAGACAGACAGACAGACAGACCGACAGACATTAGATATTAGATAGATATCAGTAAGTAGGCAAAAATATTTAAGGTAGTTAGATTTGCAAAATATATAACAAAACATGGCGAGGCAGACCCTAATGGGTATAATGATAGAGAAAGGCACATGAAACAATGTCTCTCAGCCAACAATACAGGAGAAAGATGCAAAATGAAGATCATAGGCACTTACAGCATCAAATGTCCCTAGTGGTGGCCAACCCTCAGAACACCTAGTCAGCTATCACCACAGCTGCACGCATTTGATAACGGGGAACACACATATTTGTATTTTGCCAAACGACCCTTCAGTCCCAGTGGCCCGTGAATGCAGTCCTTTTTGGAAGAAAATCGTGATGGAATCTTTACACCATGTTTAAAGGAATGGTTGTTTCAATCAGGTGCTGAAGACCTTTCTGTCAAAATGTTTCAGTGATAATAATTAATGATTATATTTCAATATTAGCCATATCAATTGTGTGTGATCAATTGCATCTCTCTCCTGTATTGTGCTATAAGTACCTCCCTAGGTATACAATTATTGATGTAAGGTTCATCTTTTTTGAAAAGATACGCCCTAGAAATGTGGGGTTGTGGGGAACGGGGTTGTAAGGTTCATCTTTTTGGAAAAGACACGCCCTAGAAATGTGGGGTTGTGGGGAACGGGGTTGTAAGGTTCATCTTTTTGGAAAAGACACGCCCTAGAAATGTGGGGTTGTGGGGAACGGGGTTGTAAGGTTCATCTTTTTGGAAAAGACACGCCCTAGAAATGTGGGGTTGTGGGGAACGGGGTTTAAAGCAAATAAAACAGGTGATGAATTATTTATTCTGGTCACATTGCTTAAGTTATTAATATTTGCAAAAGGATCATGAACAGTAGTACATATACATACATAGCCTACATATACACACCACACACACTTAATGTGTCAATTTAATGCCTCTATAATGCTAAGTTGAATGGTCAAAGCTACACTGCCAGAGCATATAGCCTTTACATCAAAGGCTCCTTTGAATTGGACCACAAAAATGGGGCAAAAATGTATGTATGTATGTATGTATGTATGTATGTATGTATGTATGTATGTATGTGTATATGTATGTTTGTATGTATGTATGTATGTATGTATGTATGTATGTATGTATGTATGTATGTATGTATGTATGTATGTATGTATGTATGTATGTATGTATGTATGTATGTATGTATATGTATTTATGTAGGCCTATCTATCTATGTATGTATCTATGTATAACCTAAATTTGAATGAACAAGGAAGAAACCAACACCATAGGTAACCTAACCTATAGCGAATTTAGCGATCTACATAAAGTGTAGAGCATAATTGGAAAAAAGAAAAAGACATTTCCTTTGTAACCTGACAAAAAGGGTTGAATTTTGACACCTTGTAATGTGCTACTGACAGATAAAGGACGTCACCCAGTGGACGAGATTCTCCACGGCAGCGTAGGTGGCGAAAAGTCGCAAAAACATCTACAACCAACCACTAGGAGTCAACAATGACTTTTTGTATTGACAAATTTCAGAGAAGTCAGCGGAAATATGTGATTATCTCTAGCGGAAATATGAAGACAACCACTGTCAAAATTAAAGTTGTACCAGAAAAGTTGACTATTAAATTGATTAGGCAAATATCGTTAATAACGTACTAATTTATTTAATTTTGCCATTTAAATGAAATAGCTGTATCGATACACTAGTTATGATTACAGACCATCATTCTAATGAAATAACTCAGTTTTGCCAGTATGCTACTCTACGATGAAGGTGATAGACCACTATGTCTATGAACAGGACTTTTAATTCCACGACAGGATGACTTCCGTTCTGTAAAATTGCCTAACCAAGCCTTATTCTCATTGCATTCACGCAGATTCACGCAGCTTCAAGCAGATGAGAAGTACCCGGTACCATATCTAGTAGCTTACAGTTTATTATTTATTTGAAAGTACTTGGGCCATGTTTTCGTCTCATCAGCGTGATATATTGTAACTAACGCCCCCAAGACTCCTGAATTGAAATATGAACTTGTAAACTAACCACCACCATGCGAACATGTTATAACAAGACATTTAGCTAAGCTAGAAAGCTAGCTTGTCATCGTTAAATATACCTAGCGTTGTCTAATTAACAAGTGCAAGATTGCGACGTTAACTTCCAACTGAGCCCTTTCTGAGAAGGTACATGATTTAAAAACCTCCCATCTTGTACATCGCCGAGAAAACTACCATTGTTTTCTGCCAGTGCAGTAGCAAATCTCGTGGTAAGTGAAATAATCTATTTACTTAAGTTAAAGTTAACTGATATAGGCTAGTTGCTGCAATGATAACGTCAAGTTTAACACTAGCTTGTTATCTTTAATATTACCACATTTTAAGTGACCGCTAGTACCGATACATTTTGCGAATCACGTGCCAATGTGCAGAGGAAGAGTAAGAATTTATGTTTGCAGTCTTTCAAACATATGACTTGATTAGATAAAAAAAAACTTGAGCACGAATGAGTTACATTATATTGCGTAACAGGAACTGGGTACTTACTATATTATACAGCAAGAATGCTGATGTGTAAGCGTTGAAATCCGTGCAATGATAATTTGAGCCTTTATTTTCTCTGCAGTCTTCCAATCATGTACCATAACAGTTCTCAGAAAAAGCATTGGCTATTCGACAGTGAGGCCATGCTGGAGAAAAAAAGATATGACGCTAATCAGAAGTTTCGCTCAAAGATAATGTCTAGTGGAAAGGTACGATGACAGCTATTGACTCTATTGAAATTGAAATCTATTGAAATCTTTGCTTATGCTGTGTAGTGCTTCATATTTAAACTGGCTTATGTTTTGTCTCACCCTCTGCAGCCATTCAGCGAATCTTTGTTTCTTGACCCCCACGAGGAAATGGTGATCTTCAGACACTATGAGAAGAGGCTGCTGGACTTCTGTTCGATTTTCAAACCAACAATGCCCAAATCCGTCGTGGTAAATAACCCACAACAAAGCTATTGGGGGAATAAAAAAATACCTTTTAATAATTTCCAACAACTTCATTACTGCACTTTGTCACTGTCTCTAAGGGCACAGCTGCCATGTATTTCCGGAGGTTTTACCTGAACAATTCCCTGATGGAGCATCACCCTAGGATAATAATGTACGTTCCTCAATTGATTGAGAGTAATACAATTCCGCAGACATGTGGGACAGTTATTGTGTAGACACACTGCAGACAATGGCGACTGAGTGTAACTATATTATAGTTCTTTGTGAATCATTTTGCTCTGTTCAAGTGTGGTCATGCCACATGGACACTTATCATTCTGCTTCGACAGGTTGACATGTTCATACCTCTCCTGCAAAGTGGATGAGTTCAATGTGTCCAGCACACAGTTTGTTGGCAACCTTCAGGAGACACCAGCTGGACAAGAGAAGGTTCTGGAGCAGATCTTGGAGTACGAGCTTCTTCTCATCCAACAGCTCAACTTCCACCTGGTCATTCATACCCCTTACCGACCTATGGAGGGCTTGCTCATCGACCTGAAGGTGAGACACCAGTGCACCCATCTTCAGGGCGGGTCTAGAGATGATGCTTGTCTCAAAAAACTGATTCTTTGCAATTGGTCCAGCTTCGTGGCAGTGAGTGCCCTCTGTGTGTCCACCCAGACTAGGTACCCAATGCTGGAGAACCCCGAGGTGCTGCGGAAGACTGCTGATGACTTCCTGAACCGGGCTACCGTGACTGATGTTGGGCTTCTAGCTTCACCTTCCCAGATAGCCCTGACTGCTGTGTTAAACAGTGCCTCTCGGGCTGGGCTCAGCATGGAGAGGTGGGTGTTGGAGCGTGTTGCGTACTTCCACTGTGTCATAATCTTTCATGGGCTAAAGCTGTTACTTTTGGGATGGGTTATGCGTGACCAGCAAAGGGCACCATGGCTATTACCTTGGGGAAAATAGGTTTACCACATACAACCCCTTCGATCGCCACAACACCCAAGATGCATTGTGTCACCCTGTGGACTCTAGCCACAGACACTAGAGTGTGCTCTCTATATATCAATCAATCAATCAAACTATCTATCTATCTATGTACTTATTTATTCATCTCCGATCACATTTAAGTAACATTTGTAATAGTATTACAGCAAACCTTTTATGTTTTCTCCAGCTACTTGACCGAATGCATGGGACTTAAAGATGATAAAGAGAGTATGTCAAAACTGATGGACACCATGAGGAGTAAGTTCTTCCAATCACTCCACCAAATACATAGGTATACTCGTACTGCAATTGTAATTAGTAGTACTCATACTAGATACTGCAAAATTGTAGTCATTTACTGATGTTCTATGGGTATCCTTCATTGCATAATCAGCAAGTTGTACCTTCCTCTGGGTTCTTTTAATTAACCAATTATTGACACAGAGAGGGGGAAAACTGTTCCTCTTCCCCTGACAAAAGAGCTCTGGGAGATGAATGTATCTCTCATGGGGTGCTTAGGTGACGAAGAAGGAGACCCTTTGGAAGGCTGTATCAGAGAAGTCTAAGCTGGGAGCAGTTAAGTTAGGAGGAACCCAAAGCAGATCTATCAGGCATTACATTTTGAAGCTTTACAATACCATTGTTGAATTTCATGTAGGAATGAAACACCTCACTAAGAAATATGAGCTACCGAAACCAGAAGAGGTCGTCATGTGCAAACAAAAGCTGGAAAGGGTCCACGCAGAGTTCTCCTCCTCAAACTTGTAAGTACATTGACTAACACTCTACATGGGAAACTTACCTGTGGTATCCTAAAGTGACTCTGTCATTAGAGTCGCAATGTTGTGCATAGTCTGGGTTCCCACGGTGATGGACATTCTGGAAGTCATGGATTTTTTTAAATCCCATTAACTAGGCCTTGAAAAGTCATGAATTTCAATAAATTAAGTGAAAGTTTTGGAAAAGTCCTGACCGATTAAATCTGACCGCTTCCTACTCTGATTAAACAGACTGGTAACATAGAGTAGTGGAGAAAACAGATTGTGTCCAATCTCTTTCAGTTCTCTGTGAATCTTTAGCCTGAGCCTCGCCCTCCTAAGCCTTCACAGCATCCTCATTTTGGATGTCAGTCACATTATGGTGATCAAATGGTTTTATTTCTACAAGGCAGGCCTCTGGATTTGTCTGATATGACTGATAGTAAATGCTACCAAATCTAGCAAACAGAAGTATTTCTCAATAATTTTGTTATGTTTGCCCAAGCAATGTTTTGCTGATGTTGCCAAATCTGATTTATAGCCAAGAATTGTACTCATTCATGGTGCCATTGCTTTGAAAATCATTTTGATTTGTTGTATACCGAGTAAAGATAGGGTAACCCTTTGTCATTTTTTATGCAAGATATATGGATTCAGAGACCTATGCTAGAAAATATGCTATGCATTTCTGTGGTCGGTCCACGTAAAAAAATAAATAGATAATGTCCTTTGACTTTGAATTGAACATATTCAAATGGCTCATTTAATTGAATCGACTGAGCCAGCCTAAAAAAAAAACAGATCCCAGACCTAGCGTTAGCATCTCATCTGTCAATGTGCTTAGCATGAAATGTTGCCAAGTTTATTTACCACGTGTTTCAGTCCTCAAATAAATACTTGACCAGCTCAGTTTGGGTTGATGCAAAGAAAACAATAGGCTTTTAGAAAGACTGAATACAGAACCAAGCAGAAGTACTAACAGTTTTATTCAGCCTGGTCGGTCAGTTTTTCACCCCAAACACGTATCTAAGATGCAAAAGTGGCTATATTAATCAAATACAAAAATAAAAAAACACACCAGGTCTCTGATATAACAAGGAGACATTATCAGTACAGTATCAGTCTGTGCTGGGACTTTTGACCCAGGGCACGGATTCACTGTTGGGATCTGTCTTTCCTTGCATACAGTGGTGAAGGATGCTGAGGTTTCTTGGGTTTGTGACAGCAATGCACTTGACAGATCAAGTACAAACACCTTAACATACTTTGGATAACCGTTTGCATACGGACAAATCTGTTGGGTGAAGGATGAAATACAGCGTTTGCAGTCAGTGGATGTATGACAGTTTAGGCCGAGATATTCTTGGAATAGTGTCCGTTGAAAGGGTGCAAAAACAGGTGAAAATTCGAGCTACAACATCCTGCCGAGGCTACACTCTTAGAAGTGGGTTCTTTGTCTCTGTAGAACGTATGTTTAGCCTAAATGTTCTACCAAGAAACCAACAAAGGTTTGTTTAAAGAGCCCCTGTGGCTATCAGCTTAATAGCGAAGAACACTTGAACAATACAACCAAGAGAGGGATCTGTGTAAACCGTTGGAAAAAAGCTAACCACCATGAACCTAGAAGCTCACCATAGAACTGCTGTAACTTCCAGATCCTTGGTTCTCTCAGAATAGCATATACAGCATAAGAGTTGTATCAAATGTAAACACATGCACGGAGCACAAAGGGCTAAAACACTTTGTCTATCGTCCAAAGTTGAGTCCCCATACAAATATTTCAAACACAAATATCATCCCCCCCCAAAGGATACAAGCTCAGGTGCTTACGATTAACTATTAGACTAAGCAAAGCAGCTCGGAAGTGTACAGTCGGTTCTCGGGCAGTGTCTCATTCTCGATCCCCCAGTCCAGAAGAGGGCGAGGTGATCCGGTGTCGTGGTGTGTTGTATCTAGGTAAAGACTTTTGTTAAGGCTTGTATTCAGGAGAGGTGCTGTGTGTCGTTTCCCTGATGGGCGTGTTCATCACAACCTTGCCTCAGGTCACTGTCGATTAGGGAAGGTTGTCCGTGAGGTGTGACGGGATCCCTGCAGTTCTCCGCAATCCGTATTTGCTACAGTTGGCCTGCATGACACCCATTTTCACAAAAAGAAAGTCTGACGGAGACGTACTTTGTGGTTGAAGTAGACGCATCTAGAGGGGAGAGGTGCCAAGCACTTTGATTTTTAAGCTGCTTTTTTTGGGGGGGTGCACAACTCTTTAGGTCCAGACTTTTTAGGTCCAAATAGGGCAATCACACCACTTTTCGAGGTCATTTCAAGCACACTAACAACAGAATGAGAAGCATACAGTGTAATCGAAATAAGTTAGGATGGGTAAAAGGTTATATTTGGAGCTGTTTTGGTATGTATGAGGTCACTGGTAAACATTTCAGCTCCAGCCTTGTTGATTTGTTCTTTCTTTCTTTCTCTCTCTCTCCCCCATCTCTGATTGGTTGCTTGACTTGTTGATCTTCTTTTCTCGTTGATATCCACGTCACATAACCTGGATGGTAGTCAGTATGGTACATTCGTTTCTGTAAGACAAAGCGTGTGCAGTGTGAGGCCATAGAAACATGTTAGACAACACATTATGAAGATTGGCTCCAGACGTAGCAAGGTCCAGAAATTCCTCACCAAAGTACCTGTGTTAAAATGGTGTGTGTGTGTGTGAAAAAAAACTATGGCGGAAAAACACACTTAAAAACTAAAAAGAAAGGGAATAAGGCAATCCTTAATTCAGTAATTTTTTGGCACCGGTAATAAAAGAACGGTGTGGCTCAGTCAAGAGTCAAGACTTTTATGAAACTGACGGCTTTGACAATGAAACGCATCTTTCATCCTCTTTGCCAGACAGGTGAATTAAGGTGGTTTAAATTGCCTTCAAGTTTAGACATGTGAGCTTTTCCTCCTCTTTTTGCTAATTATTTTCTGCAAGAAACAAAGGGCCCCCCCTTTTTTTTCTGTTACTTTTTTTCCAGGAATTCTTCTGTAATATGCTAGTCTGACAGACTGATGAGTTCCATGCAAGGTTTAAAGCATTAACAGTACATAACTATAACTTCAGTGTGTATCTGCATAGACATTGTTGACATGCATTATGAAACGGTCTGTGGGATGCATGTGCACTTACATAACTAGTAGGTGACATTGAAATATAATGAAAACCATAATATCATGGAGCTGAATGAGGATGATGGAGGGACATGAAGATGAACTTATGAAAAGAAGAGGTCTCAGTGCCCTCTTAGCACAGCCAGATACATTTTGTGTGGAAAACGGAGATCCTTATGGTGTTCTTATCCTGTCTTGCGTTCTCAGGAAAAGAAAACGAGGATACGAAGAAGAACACGAGGTTGCCAAAAAGCCACTTCTCACCGAGGAAGTATGTGAATACCAGCTCTACTTCTTTTTCCCCCTTTTAACTCATGCATTCTTCTGTGGGTTGTTCGATGTTTGTGTAATGAGGTTGCTTTGCAGGAGGTCTGGACTGATGAGGACCTGGAGTCCCTGTGAAGGCCACAAGGCACCACCGCAGCGGCCATGTTGGCTCTGCTGCTGAAGACAGTTTCTTCCAGAGCAGAGCAATAATTTGCAAATCTGCTTTCCTGTGAATGCTTTGTCATGAGTCTTGTAGACTTTTTTATTTCTTACCAAGTAATAATAAATATTTTTTGTTACAATAATTTGGATTGTCACTTGGCTGTTGATGGTTCTTTCAAAATGGAACATTAAACATAAGTTGAGGTACAGAAATTTGAATAATATGAACTAGTCATATCTGAAAACAGATGTCAAAAACTAAATGTCCACAATCAGAGAAGCAAGTTGTTTTTCTTTTGTGTTCTCCCATGTAATGGACACTGCCTGTACATAGACATGGAATTGGCTTGTAACACTTACAAGAACCATAATTCTATCGGTAAACATTGTATTATAAAGTTACACAAGGGCATTCAACATAGACTGAGGAGATGTGCCTGACTCAATAACAAGAGACTGTACATTAATTTATAAAAAAAGATTTAATAAGTGCATGCATCCTTGATACAGTCTGTACTACTTGCAAATCGGCTGTTGTAAACATAACAGACTTCCATGAGCTCTTCCCAAGTTCATGCTTTTCTTTTTTCTATGAGTACCCTCAGGGAAGGTACAGCTCCTTACAGATATGTGAAACAATGTACAGACAAAAAAAAATTGCAGCTTTTTGTTTTCAATTTATATACTCATGATTCCAGCAAGAGAATGTATTGTCCTGATATAAAATACCCATACTTCCTGCCAACAAAATAAGAAATCCAATCTACAATACAATTGAGACTGAACCATAGAGATGGAGGGGGAAAAAGCAAGTCAGCATATTTGCATATATGTCAGTCTTAAATGTATAAAAAAAACCTTTACAGATCGATCACACAATCCAGTTAATGTAGAGAGAGGGGTTGGGGGGAGCGGGGAGGTCAGTGGCAGCTTTCAGGTCACGTGACTACTCAATTAAAGCAGACAGAGAGATTGCTGGGCAGGCTTTGGCAACCAGGCATTGGAGGAACCTTTCTTTTTCGTATTGTTTTTTTTGGAAGGTTCATGAAGCTTTTTTTTTTTTTTTAAACTGTTCATTTCACATCACCTCAAACTCACTTGGTCAAACATGTGCATTCAAAGTCAGGGAACGGAAGACGGCAAACAAACATACACAACCTCCTGTGTGTGAAATGGTTGATATGAAGTGTCACAGTCACAACAGGAGTCAGGAAGTCTTGGCTTAGACACTCTGGTGGTGGAAGTTGCATAGTTGTCATGGAGACAATGATGAGGCAGGAGGGTGGGGATGATGAGGTGATGGGTGGTGGTGGTTGCCATAAAGATGAGGGTGGAACGTGCTGGGTCCTGTTTGCTTTTCCATACACAGAGAGAAGGAAAGGGAACTACCTGTTGCTGTTGGTCATGGCATACTGGGCCTGCTTTTGCTGAAGGAGCTCAGTAATGGCCAGCAGCTTCTTCAGCACGTGCTGCAAGACACAGAAAGAAAGAAAGAAACAAACACCCATTCAGGGTTGAGAAACAAAACGCAATCTGTCAGCTTTACAATACAGTTGCTGCCCTCAATGTGCTTGCATTGCTTAGGTAAACCACATTTCAGACTGACTTCCAAGAGGTAGGGATAGAGACAGTATAAAAGAGTACAAGGTTCACAAAAGTTTGATTTGGTCTGCGGCACTATATATATACACACACACACACACACACACACACACACACCTGCGAGGCTCCTCGCTCATTGCTTCGGGTGCGGAGCTCATCTGAGTGGGCGACGCAGATCTCGTGCAGGGCAGCCAGGTTACGGGACAGGTCTGTCCTAAAGTGCTCAGTGACATCAGGGAGGTCTGGGACATTCTGGAGAGCGAAAAACACCCACACACACACACACTGTTTTAACATGTCCAAAACTATAGGTATTTCTCAGGGGTTGATCGAGATTTGATGTGGGTGTGATGGATGGCAAAAAAAGGAGGTCTGACATACACCCAGCTCATCCAGGAACATGATCATCCGATGTTTGTTGTTCTTGATAAACGGATTCACTCCCTCCATATATGGCTCCTGGAGACAGAAAAAAACACAGTCCTCTCAATAACAAACCTGCCATTCCAGCCCCTTTGGAGAGATGTCTGACCATTCACTTTGATGTTGATGAATGAGGTACTCAGGCTCATTATACTACATTATCATTATACTAGTCCTCTCCTAACTCTCAAACTGAACTGCCTGAGGGATTGTACCTTGGCGCCAAACTCCACCAGGTTGGCAAGATTTTGGACAGACTTGGCAACCAGCGTGAGCGTCCTGCCGGCTGTGGAGGAGGGAGGATCTACATGGAGAAGAAAACTGAAATCTCACACAATGTCATGGAGCACCTTGTATACTCAAAGAGTCACATTCTGTGATTGGCAAGTGATTACTTACTTGCATTAAAATGACTTACTTACAAATTACTTACAAAGTGGTGCTCTATTCTATGACCTTGCTGGGATGTTCCCCTAGTGTTTTCCTGTCAATCAACTACGCACTTACATTTTTTTGTATAATGTGGAAATGTCAGGTCACAGGTAAATCATTTTTTAGAGTCAGGAGCTGAACTCACCAGCGATAATGTTGAACATTCTGGGTTTAAGAATGGCAGGACAGATGAGTCTTAAGAACACAAAGCCACTGCGAGAGAGAGAGAAAAGATTACATTATGAACATACTCCTTCACACCACAAATGTTCTCTTTGAAATCTTTTGTCTTGTCGAATAGCTTGTATTAGCTTCTGAAAAAAAAGATGAGGTTATTGTGGTTCATTACCTGACAACTCTGGTCCTCATGGTGGTGTTTGTTGGCCACTTCTGCTGCACAGACTTCTGCAAGCAGCCGTAGATATATCTCAGCGTGCTGTGTTATGGGGAGGGGGTATGGGAGGAAGTGAGTAAACATCAGCTCTTCTTTCATTTCCTCATAAACCACAGTATAACACAGATAGGTACATGAACCATACAGATAACCCACTTTTAACACAGATGAACTAGTTGAGGCTTTCCAATTCTGTACATGTAAATATGTAAGTACAATTTGCGGCGAGGAGGTGTTTTTTGATGGAGCTAACTGGGGGCAAGGTAGGGCCACCCATGGCGATCCAGAGAACATGCCAACTATGCTTCCTTTGGCATCCCAGAGCCTCCTCACTAACTAACCACACATCTGATGAGGGAACTACAGGCAGACCACTGCCCACTCCTACTGCTCCAGTGGTGTGTGTCTCTGTGTGTCTCTGTGTGTCTCTCTGCGTCTCTCTGCGTCTCTCTGCGTCTCTCTGTGTGTGCTGAGGTGAGCAGAGAGTGCGGAGTGCGCTCATCCTTACGGTGGCAAGATCTCAGCGGCCATGAAGATCTTCTCCACCAGCTCGGACAGGATGTTGAGGAGGTGAGCTAAGTTGGGGCTCACGTCCTCGTTCTTCTCCAGCTTGGAGGGGTTCAGCTGCAGCAATGGGGTCATAGACAGTTATGTACAGAACAACAGCAAATGCAATGCAACATGCAATGCACATCAAAAACACTTATGTATATTTGACTTGATTTAAGTTAGGGCATTCAATTAATGTATGTTAATTAAATTACAAATTTCACAGAACAAATTACAGAAGAAACGAGTGAATGTTACAAAATAAAAAATATATATTAGTGTGTAATGCTAACATAAAACATCACCAAACTAAATATGTAATAAGACAATATGCACAGACAAGTTTGCCTACGTGTGTGTATTGACTTAAGACAGGGTTTCTCAACCCATGGGCCGCGGCCCATTGGTGGGCCGCAGAGCACTATCATTGGGCCGCGAAAATGATTTTTTTTCCCCCCATTGGTGGGCCGCGGAGCGAGTAACTGATTTTAAATTGAGAACAATATTAATTAAGGAGGTCAAAGTAAACGCGTACATCTATGATATTATTGTGGCCGAGATTAATGTGATACACATTTTTAATGCAGTTAACGCAACTTGGTTTACTTCCGGTGTGCGTTTACACGAAACCGGCGCGTGTGTCGCTGCCAAATGTGAGGACCCTGTCTGATGTGAGTCCGCCGCTGCCTGATGTGAGTCCGCATGCGCAAACACAAACGGTTTACGGCAGAAGGCTCAGGAGCAAACTATCCAAGACGTGCATGCTCATACATGGTTTAATATCAATGTATCTGGCTTCTCTTAACGCATAATGTAGGTTTATTTAACGTAGTGTTTTATAATTTTGTCAACGATTTACAGCATAAGGTTCAGTGTCAACATATGGGGCTATGTTGTATTACTGTTACTAGTAGGCTAATGAATGCACTGCTTAACTAATAATTCAATAAACATGAAGCTTAACATCATAAACCTTGGTGGATTTCAAACGTAAACAAATGCGCTTGTCATTCCACTTCATGCTGTAGCCTACACCACCAGCATTACCTGGCTCGTTGTACTACAGTAGTGTCGCAAAGTTTGCGCATGCGGACTCACATCAGGCGGGTCCTCACATTTGGCAGCGACAGCGTGCCTGCAGTCAGTTAGGCAGAAGCGACTGAGACGGTAGTGAAAGTTGGAGAGAGCTGAGGGATTGTTTGGCGGAAAGTTTCTGTTTAAGAGGCAAAATGACAGAACAATCGACAAATCTAAAGTTGTATGTAGCATTTGTCAAGCTGAATTTAGCTGCCACTGAAGCAACTCGTCTTTAAGTTATCACCTTAATGCAAAGCACCCGACAGAAAGCAACCCCAGGTTAGATGGTCACCAACCCACACTATTCTAACGATTTACCGTTGAGTGGCAACATTGTGTTTCGCATATTCCTTGCTTGACGGCGAGAGAGCACGGAAAATATACCATTAAACAACAGTGTCTAAAATACACGCTGTCTGAAGTGATGACTCGTAAATGTATAGGATTCGACGGACGTCAGTAACGTTGCATTAGTGTTGTTTTTGTGCGTTATCATTGGAGTGGATATGCTTTTCTGTGGACAGCTACCAACTCAAACGACTGCCCAGGAATGATTGGTGCTATTTATGTTGATAATAGATTGCAGCCACAGATTTAACCTTGTTTGTTTGCATGTCTTAAGCATCACTTATTTTAATTAGGCCTAGCTGAGTGGTCTTGTTTGCATGTTCCATCACTTGTTTTGAGTACATGCTATCTTTTGGGTCCTCAGTTGCTTGTTGTGCACAAATAGGCCTAGGCCTACTGCAATTCAGTTCTCTGTGTGTATTTATGTTGTTTTCGGGTGCACAATACAATTTTGATGCAATATCTAGAGTTAGATTTTCTTTTATTTCTTTCTAGGCTTCCACCTGTGGCAGGTGCTGATGTTGCTTTTTCTCACACATAACAATCGCTTATTAATTAGAATTAATGGATTCTAGATTCAATTAGCCTAATGGAATATAGATTCGCTAAAATAAGCGGGGTGTCTGTGTGGCTCCGACCTGTTACAAATACAAAAAGTTGGGCCTCAGAGTCAAAAAGGTTGGGAACCTGACTTAAGAGACAGGAAACCATATGTTGACTAGAGAGACGAAGGGAATGCCGGTTGCCATGGTGAGCAGAGCCTCACCTCACAGGACTGCTTGCTCTCCATGATCCTGAGGATGGTGTCTTTGAGGGCGTGGTGCACGAAGGGCGTTGCCGTGGCCTTCATGTACTGCTCCATAAGTGTGCTGGCCAGGGTCGTGGCGCGGAACAGAGTGGTGGCCTCGTCTGGAGGGAAAAGAAACACAACGGCATTAGGTCATAATCAGGGCAAAACACACTTAACGGCGCACACACTCACGCGCACGAGTACTAGGCTAAATATGCGAATGATGGCTAAATATGCGAAACCAGCGTTTACAAAAACCCTTAGGTTATGCCATCTGAACTCAGATCGTCATGACATCTAAACATAAACAAAGAGCACGCAGACATCATGAAACTGGAACAAATATTACCGTTAAGATCATTGTGTGAACTTTGTGACATAGCAACAGACAGAACATGCATTCATTCCACAGGTTTAATGTCTTAACTGGCGTCCCAGTGAGCCTTCACCTCTATGCGCTCTTCATGTTATTCCAAAAGCCCTACTTTGTATGTGAAAATGACGGCTCATTTACCCAAGTGCCAAATTAGGTCTTGGGGAGAGTACAAATGATCACATTAGCTGACATAATAGGGCACTGAACAGAGTGATGGATTGGCCACCATATGGCCACGGGTAGTGCAAGCTCGCCATTGTCATCTGGTCACAGCCTCTCCAAGAGAGAGAGAGAGAGAACAAGAAGGTGTGTGTGTGTGTGTGTCTGAGAGAGAGAGAGGTATAAAGAGACATAGAGAGAGTGTGAACAAGAGAGCGAGAGTGTGCGCTCCATGTAACTGGCCTGTTTTAGTGGGCCCAGACAGAGCGCACGTATGGCCGTTATAAACTGCAGCTCGTTGGCTGAAGTGGCTTGTTGGGGGGGGGGGGGGGCACAACGAGCAGCACAGGACAACGAGCAGCTCACGCAATCTGCCGGCCCTTACATACACATCTGTCAACAAACAGCTGCGATGCTGATGGTGGTGTGTATGTGAGAGATATGGGTTTCTGTGTGTATGTGACTGCGAGTGTGTTTGTGTGTGTGTGTGTCTGCGAGTGTGTGTGAGTGTGTGTGTGTATGTGAGTGTGTATGTGTTTGTTTGTGTGTGTATGCATGTGAGTGTGTGTGTGTGTGTGTGTGTGTGTATGCATGTGAGTGTGTGTGTGTGTGTGTGTGAGCGTGCGTGCGTGCGTGCATGCGTGCGTGCGTGCGTGTGTATGTGAGTGTGTGTGTGTGTGTGTGTGTGCGCGTGCGTAACGGGCTGGTCCTGATTACCTTCCATGCTGATCTCGCGGTCGTTGAGGACCCGGAGCAGGGGTGCCTCGGACTGCTCGTGTCTGAAGATGCGCAGCAGGATGCTGGCCAGCTGGGTGCGGTCCTGGCCACAGACGTGGGCCAGCGCGTAGATCACGTGGAAGTCCTTCTGCAGGATGAGCTGCAGGGACAGAGACACGTGAAACAGAGTGAGACAGTGGACTCTGGGCAAAATGAATAAGCCACTGTGTGAATATGTGACATTGAATTATCAACACTATCTGTATCAGAGACTGAAACATTCTCAAAGCTTAGTGGTCTCCAAGACCTGAATCCAGTTCAGCCTCTTTGTAGCTCCACTCTGTTGGACCATACACTCTACTCCTCTACACTTAATTACGATCATATAAGAGGTAAGGACCTCCTGTAATCCATGGACCCCGAGCTATGACTTTACAGCAATGAGACCTGACAGACTTGAATGGAAATCAATGTGGCCATCAACTCTGGCTAAGAAAGCAAGCAACTCTTGCTGAGAATCCTTTCATTAACCTCCTGAATGAACAGCTAAACTAACTTAAGCACGGGGTCCAAATTCTTAGCTAAACATCATCTAACATGCTTCCTTTCATCCGTGACGAGCCGTCTTGCGAGGATGCGGGGGGGTGGGTGTATGGGGGGGGGGGGGGCTTGATGGAGTCGGATGCGGCCTGCTGAGGGGTACCTCTTTGAACTCGCTGTACTCCTCCTCGGGCATGATCTTCTCCATGGAGTAGCGGGCGCGCACGCGGAGCGAGCCTGGCTCGATGCCCTTCAGCGGGATGTGGGAGCTCAGGGGGAACCACTCATCTATCATCTGCCCCCGGTTCAGCCGGTTCAGCTGACACCGCATGAACACTGAGGAACACAGACGGGAGTGCACACACAAACAAGCATGAACAAACATACGTATATGGAGCACACACACATGTACGTACACACGATGAAACATGATGAAACATATATGTCCATCCATTCACACACAGACAGACACACACACACACACACACACACACATATACAAATAGGAACAAACATATGTATATGGTACACCCACATATACATAAAAAACAATAGAAACTAAACCAAACATGTTGATACAGAAATGCAAACAACACACAATTGACACACAAGTTTGCTTTTTTTTTCATCCGGCAAAGTGTGCTATGAACACCAGAGGGCGATGTTGCACAAAATAAAACTGAGAGCAAGCGTTTAATCTGCTCAGCCCAGACAAAAACACAGCTCTTTGAAGTAATACAGAAACGAGACTATTTGAAAGCACAGATTCACTCACAGATATCACTCTCCTTGCTTTTCTTGGTTTTGTTGCTCAGGCTGATCTCAAACCTGTTGATTTCACTTGATAGATCACTGGGAAAAAAAAATTAAGTCATAATAAGTCAATTATAATATCATGTTATTCACTTAAAGTTGCCACAACTAAATAAACAAACAAGCGAACAAACAAATCTAGAAAGAGGCTAAACTCCGTTCTGTGGTGGACTCACTCGAAGATGAACTCCTCAGTGAAGACAGGGTTCTGGCCCTCTCTGGGGTGGGTCTTGGCCACCTGGACGCTGTTCAAGTAGATGTTGCAGTAGGGGTTGGTGAAGTGTTTGATGGGGAGTTTGTGGGCCTCCTCCACATACAACACTAAGCTGCTGACCTAAGGGACGAGAGGAGCAGCGAAGAATTACTGGGTGTGACTGTGTGTGTGTGTGTGTGAGTGTGAGTGTGTATGTGTATGTGTATAAGAAAGAAAGAAAAAAAAAAAAAGAGAGTTAACAGTGTAACCCCACACGTACCTGCCGTAGTCTCTTGTTAGTTGTGGCCTGTGTAGGTTTCCTAAGGTTACTGCAGAACGTCTGTAAGCATTTCATCCAGTCCTGATAGGGAACAGTCCATTAGGAGGGTAAGCCACAGCACAGACAGATAAGATGCACACACACGCACACACGCGCACGGGCACACGCACAGGCACACACACACACACAGTATAGAGACATAAACATACAAAGCAAACACAAACACAGACAGAAACCCAGCCAGACGCAGGTGGGTGAGAAGAGGACAGACCTGTGCCTGTTCTGGAGTGTCTCCTGCAAAGTAGAATATGTACTGCTCCTCGCTAAAGTGCTGAACCACAATCTGGAAACAGTTTGGCCTGCAGCAGGGAGAGAAAAAAGAGTGGAAATGCATCAGGTGATGGGAGAGTGACTGCACATGGCTGCCTAACACAAGCAGCAGGCACACTAACTTTATGGACACCTCTAGACCCAGTGCTAGGGGCTAGGGACAGTGGCCAGAGAGCCGGCCCACTCAGACCAGTGCCTCGGCCGGTCTTAGGCCTACCAACATAACAAACAGAAATGACAAAGAAGCTTCCAGAGTTATATGGAGTTTTTTTAAATCAGAGGTTTTTCTTTTTGACCAAGACCTTTTTATAGCTTTTTCGAGTGCCTCTGGACAAGTGACCTGGTCTCTATTAGTTCTGTTGGAGTCCCACTTCCAGAGGCAGCAGACCATGCAATACAAAGACAGCCCAGTCAGAACCTAATTCAGCCCAGTCAGAACCAAATACAGCCCAGTCAGAACCTAATACAGCCCAGTCAGAACCAAATACAGCCCAGTCAGAACCTAATACAGCCCAGTCAGAACCTAATACAGCCCAGTCAGAACCTAATACAGCCCAGTCAGAACCTAATACAGCCCAGTCAGAACCTAATACAGCCCAGTCAGAACCAAATACAGCCCAGTCAGAACCTAATACAGCCCAGTCATAACCTAATACAGCCCAGTCATAACCTATTACAGCCCAGTCATAACCTATTACAGCCCAGTCATAACCTATTACAGCCCAGTCATAACCTATTACAGCCCAGTCAGAACCTAATTCAGCCCAGTCAGAACCTAATACAGCCCAGTCAGAACCTAATACAGCCCAGTCAGAACCTAATACAGCCCAGTCAGAACCTGCTACAGCCCAGTCAGAACCTAATTCAGGCCCCGTCTCTCCCTCTTTCTCGCTGGCACAAAGTGATGAACGGTGGTTAAGACACCCAGACGAGGAGATTGATAATACCTTTCAGCACAGGCTTCTGGTTGTTTTCACCATGACTTTACATTTACTAAGAATGGTTGCCTTAGGTCAAATTTAGAAATATGTTACGTTTCAATGTGTTCAGTGACAGACAATGAACAGATTATCTCGGAAATGTTAAGCAATGTAATATAATGTAGCCTAACGGGGACTGCGGGTGTGTCCGGAGGTGATGGAGGCTCACCTGCCAAACAGACTGTCGTGGACGCCGTAGACAGAGCACACGCTCAGGTCGATCAGCCCCTTGGGCTTGGTGGCTCGCTTCTCGCTCTCAAAGTAGATTAGCTGGGCGTCGTTCCCCTCCAGGATGAAGTAAAGGTTCTTCCAGCGCTTGCCTTTGCCTGAAAGAAGGTGAGGAGAGAGAGAGGTGAGAGAGGGGAGAGAAAGAGAGAGAGAGAGGGGGGGGAGAGGACAGATCAGGCTTCAGCACAAATAATGAATGGAAAGTGGGTTTTGAACTCTACGCTTGATCTCATTTAAGAGATGCAACAGAGGGAACTATGTTGGTGAATGCCCGTGAATACCAAATGGAGAGGGCACGAGGTGGACGGCTCTGGGCGGAGACCAAGCAGAACCTCATCTGCATCAATATAAGCTTCTGCATGTGTAGTGGGTAGCGGGCAGCCACAGGGCTCACCCATTAAATGAAGTGCTTAGAGAGTGGGGGGCATTAAAAAGTCCACTTTAATTGTGTGTGTGTGTGTGTGTGTGTTTTTGCGTGTGTTTGTGCCTGTGAGAGTATGTTTGTGTTGGTATATATGTATGTGTGTGAGTTTGTGGGTGTATGTATCTGTATCTGTATATATATATATATATATATATATATATATATATATATATATATACACACACACATACATACACATACATACACACACACACACACACACACACACACACGTATGTGTGTGTGGCTCAGACGGTGAGTGTGAGCTTCCTCTCTCTTGAAGCTTTCTTTGAACTCTGCTGGCTGAGTCAGACGAGATGATCACAGAGAGCCATAAAGACGTGGGGGATTTCTGTGAGGAATATTAGCATAAGGCCTCCATCCTCTACAAACGAGGTGGGAGCCTGCTTTCATTATCGCTTATGGGACACACACACACACACACACACACACACACACACACACACACACACACACAGAGCAAAGAGTGGAGAGAATACAAATACGAGGCCTCATACTCCAACAAGCCTTTTAGGGCCATGTCGAAGTGTAACCTCGAGAGTAGTTCTAGCCTAAAACATGCCTCTGGTTGGACGTTGGCAGCTTTCGTCTTGTTAGTAGGGTTTGCTAAAAGATTGTAAGATTATTGCCATGATGAATGAATGTCTTGTCCCTAAGTGGCTCCAATGTGTTTGCCAGTGTGGAAACGGCTTAGGGAAGCACACAGTACCTTTGTTGAACAGGAGGTATCCTTTCTTGACAATGTTTTTGTAGAAGGCATCTTTCGTTTTCCGTCGGATAGTGTTATAGATCTCCCTGCCGTCCACCAGGTCAGAGAGGACTTGTTCTTGATGCTAAGGAAGGGCGGTGCCATGGTGGATAACACGGTAAAACACACACAAACACACAAAAGCGTGCGCACAGACACACACACACACACACACAAACAAAAGCGTGCGCACAGACACACACACACGCATGCGCACAGACACACACACAGAAGAAACAGCACAGTTAGTGATTGGAGACAGGCACTGGAAGAAAAAAAAAAAAAAAGACATGACTAGAAAGCAAACCATCCTCCATCCCATGATATCCACCCACCTGCACGGACACAGGATCTCTCAGGATGTAGCCCTCCACGATCTGCTCCTTCTTATAGTGCTCCATGATATCAGCCATGCTGCCAAGAGAAGCATTAAGGGAGAAGCCATTAGAACCCTAATGCTGGCTGGGGCCTGTATTCCTGAGACGGTCCCTAGTGTGCCCCACACTCTCATTAAAAACCCTGCTAGACAAAAGCCCAGGTCACAGTGAAGCGCCGTCGGCAGTCTTAAACCGCTTCCACAGAGTGGTGTGGTGAAGTTGCTCGGAAGATTAAACATCAGCAAAACAAGAGCGGGTCCCACATTTCCATGCTGGTTTACAAAGCTGGCACACCAGCGGGTTTGAAGTGTAAAAAAAAGGCAGTGTCCTAGCTATCCTGTGGCCTAGTGTGTTTGGATATGGACAGTGTCCTAGCTATCCTGTGGCCTAGTGTGTTTGGATATGGACAGTGGGCCAAATGTTTTCAAAGGGAACGGTGCATATGGATGAGGGTCAGGCGGTCAGAGGGTGAAGGAGAGGTGTCCTGAGAGGGCCTTTTACTCATTAGCACACCAGAACTTTCCATGATGTGTGTGTGTGTGTGTGTGTATGTGTGTGTGTGTGTGTGTGTGTGTGTGTGTGTGTGTGTGTGTGTGTGTGTGTGTGTGTGTGTGTGTGTGTGTGTGGGGGGGGGTGAGTTCTACCCAATTCAAATGAATATGTGCTTCATGGCATATCAAGTGATACAATGTTTTGCTGAAGCATTCATGGGGACAGTAGACCACAAAGTATCCAGTCCATTCTGTCAAGTCTCTGTGTCGCTCTCGGTGGTATAACAACCAGACATGCATTCATGTTAGAGCAGCCAGGATTCTCACCTGTGTCAGGTAAGTAATACAGTTTCCCTTCACATAACCTCACTTCTTGTTCTCTGTAGACGACATACCTGTTGTAGTACCTTCCTCCCATCATGTACTGGTTGTTGGGAGTGGGGCTGATCTTGAACCGCTGGATGTTCTCACCAGTGCGGAAGAAGAGGGAGTAGTCCCCCGGGGTGTTATCCGACGGCCTCACCAGGAAACTGCTCACTTGCCCCACTGAGAGAGAGATAGAGAGAGAGAAAGAGAAAACACAGAGAAGAGTGACAATTAGTCTTCATTTAACATTTTGTTCTAATGCCAATTTGAACAGAACAATTCACATCATTTAAATGATACATATGTTGGTTTAGGTACACATTTGTCTTTTTGTTTGGAAAACCATCAGATTGTGTTATTCGGTCAATTCCTGTCCATCTCCTGTAAGTGACCATGAGAAGTGCGTCCGCCTAGGTACCTGTCATCAGCAGGTTGTAGGCCTCTTGTTTGCTGATCTTCCCATGATACCAGCTGCAGCAGAGGTGAATGGAACACAGAAGGGGGAGAGCAAAGGAGAAAACAGGGGCATGGTTAGCGTGGGTGGAGCGAAGTGGAGAGGGTTGCCGTTGTCGGGCAGGATCGGGGCAGAGGGTGAGTCAGCGCTGGTTGCTCAGCACCCACGGCTTTCTGCCCCCTCTGCCCCCTCCACCAACACTACAGCCGCTGGCGCTCTGATGCTGTTCTTGCTCACGCCAGTTTGCGAGGGCATCTGCACACGCACACACAGATATGCATGCACACACGAAACCACACACACACGCGCACGCACGCATACACACACGTCCAGTTCTAAAGATGCACAAGCCACTGAGGGGGAAAACATTACTGCCAAATCAGTGTTAAGTCAGCTAATATGCTCAATCAGACTAGAGAGCGCTTGCACGCACAACCATTTACTGCATGTCTGTTTCGTCCTCGTTTAGTTTGCTGAACTTCAGTCAAACTCACTACAGCTATGGCAAAAAAACAAACAAACAAACAAAAATCGACTAAAAGAGGATGACTGTGGATGATAGTTGGGAGTATAACAAGCGGACCACAGCTATGACGCTCCTGTGATTGCACTGTGCACAGTCAAGCTGAACGAAGTCTGTGTCATTTACAGCCACCATGAAAACAGATTGTCCCCTTAAGTCTGTTTACCAGCAACAACATAAATTAATCCACTCACATTTTTCCCTCATGAGGATCCTCTTCTCGTCCCTAAAGAAGGGAAAAACAACAAGATCATGAAACAGTGTTCAGATAACTCAGATGTGAATCTTTGTGTCTCTGGTGCTGTGCGTGCGTGTGCATGCGTGTGTGTGCGTGCGTGTGTGTGGCGTGCGTGTTTGTGTGTGTACTCACCACCTCCTCGACCAGGTCGTCCACAATCAGACCCTGCTCCTCAGTGCGCACATTGGACACCCACATCCAGCCATCGTCCAGTTCATTGTGAACAATAAACATGTCTCCCTTCAGGAAACTACAGGGACATAACAGTACATCAGTGTCTTTCAACGCTTTCAGAGAGATAAACAGGACAAAGGTCATACTATTAAAAATGTGTCTGAATAAAGATAATTTGGGGGAATAATGTTCCATCCTCTGATGTCTTATCCAGCAATATCAAAATATTGCCTGTAGGGGTCGCTAGTGAATCAAATATCATGTGTTCTTGTCATATGACATATGCCTGCTGAGTAGTGATGTCAATTTTATTTTGAGACAGTGGCTGTGTTCACCCCAAGACTGAACATGATAAAAAAAAGGGATGTGTCTGATTCTTTAAGACCTCCCTATTAAAGCCTATTTAACACCACACACCTCAACATAAGACAGAAGAAGACTGAACTGGGCAGTGAACTGAGGTAACGGATCACAGTGTGACCAGATTGGTACCACTGAGGCGAAGATAGAAGAGGCTGCTGTTTCTACGGGAAACTTCTTCCCCTCCTTGCTCTGGGGGTTTGGCAGATGCCAACCCCGTAATCAGAGCAAACGCAGGCTGACATTACCCGCTGGATAGGTCGGGAAGTATTTGGGAACGAGAGGGTAACCTTGTCAAAGCCGTGGCTCTGACGCACAAGCACAGGCCCATTTACACACACACACACACACACACACAGGCTGAAAGACTCCTTGTCTCATGCAAAATTGAAATGGTAACAATAACATACAAAAAATAAATAAACAAACAAAAAAAGAATGTCACATTGTGACTGGCCTCTCACTAAAACCTAGCCTGGATACCAGACTGAACTTAGCCCCTCCCACCACATTTGTGGTCTGGGAAGTTCGGTCTGGCACTGCTCTGATGGGGAGAAATGATCAGTTTTCAGAAAAATGATCTAACCAATCAAATTGTAAGGGCGGGCTTTATACGATGATGGACAGATGATCAACCAACGATTTAGTTTAATTAACGGTAGATTCGAAATCCTACCAAAATGGCGGCGTCTCGGGAGCCTGTTAGTGGGAAATATTTGATATGTATTAAGCTATCTACACGACTTTTTTATGTCTACATTGACTCGGTTAGTTGTGTATGTGCAACACGAATGTTGCAGAGTATTGTAGGTCTTAACTGAAGCTGTAGACCATTATTGTTAGGTTATTGCTAACGCTTATTGCTAATGCTAACCAAAAATCCATTGAAACACATAGTAGCTAGCTAGCCTCACTGCTAATAAGTATAACGTGAGCATGCATATCTCACAGATATTGACAGCGCATTAATTATGAAAGAGGAACAGAGAAACGCGATCAAGGCATTTGTCTATCGAAAAGATGTTTTTGCCGTCCTTCCTACGGGATTCGGTAATAGTTGAATGTATCAGATGGTCATACTACGTTTATCTGATTGGTTCTAGGTATCCAATTGAGTGAAGAGGCATTTTTTTTCCTGGTTCGTTGAAACACGCCCCATAATCACAGCTCAATGGAGCAGTATCAGACTCATATTCTGACTAGAATTATGAGTATGACATCATCAGGCTAACTAAAACCCACATCTGAAATAGTTTCAGATCAGCCAAGGTGAGCACCAGGCTTGATCCTACAGGTTTAGATGATGGGCTGGGTGAACATGGCACACTTTGTCAGGACAGTACCTGATCTCATCGGTGTCTGGCACTTTGGTGTACGGGAGGATGGCCCTCACTCTCTTCCTGTCTTCCACGGGCTGCAAACACACACACACACACACACACACACACACACACACACACACACACACACACACACACACACACACAACGCAAACAAAGGATAGACACAGACAAATACACACATAAATTCAAAATGGAATGATGGGGGAGTTGTGGTGCAAGCAGTGGCATCCCAACCATGATCAGGTCCAAGTCCAAATCATTTTGTCAGCTCCAGTTGCAGTCATTTTGTTCGAGACATGCAATAGAAGTGTCATTGAATGCACACAGACAATCGGACAGTTTCACACAGGATGGCGATACACACTGGGATGCCCTTCACAGGTTGAGAGTCTCAATTCCTCTGGCAAGTGATAAGCCTTGAGAAGTGTGATGTCTGCCGCACAAGTGAAAACGAGAGAATGAGTGTAAAAAGGAAGTCGGAATGAGAGAGAGAGAACTAAGTAAGACCTGCTTCTGCAGAAGAGGCAGTTAGAGATGTGTGTCTGCGATGAAGACTAGAGTGAAGAGTCTGGAGAGAGAGAGTGAGAGAAAGAGAGAGATAGAGGGAGAGAGAGTTAGTGAGAGAGAGAGAGAAAAAAGAAAGAGATAGAGGGAGCGAGAGTGAGAGTGAGAGTGAGTTCCAGTGAGGGCTTTTCACAGGGCCACCGAGGGAGCTCTTACCTCTGGAGGGGCAACCGGTGACAGCAGCTTTTCCCCTTTCAGTAGGCAGGACACATAACTGTAGTAGCCGATAAGGTCTGAGAGGGATGAGAATCGCCGTCCACCGATGTAATAGTCTCCACACATCGCAATGATCCTACAATGCAACACACGCACACACGCACGCACACACACACACACACACACGCACACGCACACACACTTAGTTCATTGTTCTCATCAACAGTATCTATCATAAATAGTGCACAAAAGTACTGCCTGACACCAACATCTGTACTTCCATACTTCATTATCAGTGGCCACAGAGTTAAGATACATAAGGAGGGGTCAAATAGCTTGACTAAACAGGAAGAGAAGCTTCACTGAGGTGAGCTATGCACATGGGCTGTTGTGCTCGGAGCTACACACTTGTTTTCTGCTGGTGTTTTTTTTTTTGGTTGGTGAGGAGGGAATGGACAGTGAAGTCGAGAGATTCACAGTGGGTTGGTTTCAGTCGTTTCAAACGAGCAGAGGCATCGGAAGTGGCCTCCCTCTCATTACGACCAGAGACAGCTAGCTCGCTATCCACTTCACGAATTTGCTACAGGCCTGTCTCTCTTACCTCCTCCATCTCATCCCCGTCTTGAAACAAATACGTTAGTCTCATAGGAACAGGGGCAGAGAGATAGAGAGAGAGAGAGATAATCACTCTCTGAATGAATAAATCCTGAAGCTGTTAGCCTAACATCTCTATTTACAACTGTCATCTGTGTTTAAGGTTTTATGTCGTGCCGCGTAGCGTTGCGGTCTCTTTGCCAAGTGTTTGTTTTGCTAAAGCCACTTGAGTTCTCTCAGACCGTCTCTTAAATCATGTGTGTGGCAGTAAAGTCGGCTCGGCTGCGAGTGCACAACCGCGCCAGAAGCACTGTGTCACAATAAAACACCGCCAACAACGCCCAGCAACCCTGGCAACTGAAGTGGCCTCTGTGTACTACAAGATAGACACATATTCCTGTAAACATGTAAACACACAGTAGTGTGTCTGAAGAAATAGCAGCTTAGACTGTGAAACGGTAGCATGTGGTGCTGAGGAACGGAGCCATGTTTGGTGCTATACTGCAATATGCCGCAAAACATTGGCCTGTTTGACAGAATACCAATGTGTGTTTTGTACATCAGGAACATGCATCGCAGAAACGTTTAGAACAGTTTGAGAACCGCGACAGTGGTGTGTGTGTGTGTGTTGTATAAGTGTGGCAGGTAATGTGGAGCTGTAGTATGTTAGAGTGGTGTAAATCTAAGAACACTGGCATGTTTTGGAAACCAAAGGGGTGTTTGAGGGTCTCCTGGCAGTAATGTGTGTGTTTGTGTGTGTGGGGTGGGGGGTTGTGTCTCATCAACAGTAGTGTATGTGTGTGTGTGTGTGCATGCATGGAGGTTGGAATGTTGGAATGGAATGTGTGCTGTTCGTGTGTTTGCGTGCGTGCGTGCGTGCGTGCGTGCGTGCGTGCGTGCGTGCGTGCGTGCGTGCGTGCGTGCGTGCGTGTATGAGCACGCGTGCGTGTGTGTGTGTGTGTTTGATGTGCATGTCTGCTGCACCTCACCTGAAGTGGTTGACTACGTTGGTCACGCTGAGGAAGGACAGCACGAAGGAGCCGGGCCGCCGGTCGCTCTCCCTGATGAGGTAGCTGCCTGGCGTGCGGGCCTGGCGCAGACGCTCCTCTGCAATTGTGCGGTCCAGCTTGCCATGGTACCACCTGCGCCACAAAACACACACACATAAGCGACTACAACAAAGACCATGAGAAGAAGAAAAAGAAAAACGAGACACGTTCTGTAGGAGACTGAGCTGGCCTTATGCCAGTACACACACACACACACACGTTGGGGTTTCCCACTAAGCTCAATCAGTATGGACAGAGCAACAGGCTAGTCAGACTCAAGGTCAAGGTCAAACTCGTGTGAAGACCTCATGCTTCATTTGAAAATGAAAACGGGACCGTCTAAGATCAGTCAGTAAGTCAGACAGACAGACATTTTATAGATCCTGAAGGAAATGTATTTGTCATGAAGACTTTAACCCAAACTCGCCAGGAGAAGGAAGAATTACCACTCCGACTGCCACCACAAGCGAGAGACGAAGCAAGAGCGAGGGAGAGGGAGACAGAAATCAGGGCAAGGAGCAGCTGTGAAGGCGAAAGAGCTTTTAACGCAGGGGTCTGGGCCAGTAAAATCTTGCCGCTCTCTAAATTAAACAGCAGCCTCTTCTAACAACACTGCTGAAAATGTCAGCAAATTACACTCCCTGCAGAGCCATGGAAGAAGAGAGGGAGGGAGCCAGAGAGAGAGAGAAAAGAAATGAGAAAGAAAGAGGGCGTGAGAAATTAACACACACTCCAGATTTAGCACCTTACTCATAAAAAGAGAAAGAGAGAGAAAGAAAGGGAGAGGGTTGGGGGGTATAAAAGGCATAAAAGAAAAAATGGGATGGAGAAAAAATGCACTGGTAAGATTAATGGGATGCTGTGGAAGCAATTTTTTTCAATGCCAGCTTTAAAACAGGGCTCCCGTCTGGCTTAAGGGGAATGGAGTCTCTACAGCACTTGTTAGTTAGAGAGAGGGAGAGAGGGGGAGAGAGAGAGAGGAAACAGCATTAAAGAGAAATAGAAAAAGACAGAAAAAGAGGAGAATGAAGGAGGAGTGAGGGAAGCAGACAGACAGAGAGCAGGAACATGTGGGATCGCGAGAAAGAGAAAGAGAAAGAGAGAGAGAGAGAGGACTGATGAGCAGAGATGTGGGCTGGCGGGGTGGGATGGGCGGTTGCAGGGTGGTGACCTCAGCACTGGAGAAGGGGCTGACGGGGAGGACAGAAGTGATTACTTTATGCCTGACACACAGTGACGAGGGACAAGAGAGAATGAGAAGAGACAGAAGAGCACGGAGGTGATGAGTACGAGAAGGATGCGAGAGAAAAAAAGATAGGAAGAAACTACGAAGAAAAGAGATGGGAAGCGGTTGTCACAGAGTGTGAAAGAATGACCGAAAGGAGAGAGACAGTGAGAGAAAGAGAGAGTGAAAACAGGAGAAAGTGCAGGTAACAACAGAATGCCAGAAGGAAAGTGTTTTTTTTTCTCCGGAAATGTGCGCTTGTGACTGGCTTTAGCTCAGCCTCTGAGAAGAAGCACAATCAAAACATTACCTGTACACACCACCTCTGAAGAAATATAGAAATATTGATTAACCAATTAAGTCTACGATCTGCTGTGTGATGGTCTACTCTAGAGGCTGTAGGTCCTCCTGGCTCACATCTTCATTGCAAGTATCTTACCAACACACGTTTTAAGAAAAAAGTTGGATAGTCTGTCCTACCGTCCTTGCCTTGACCTCGATGGAAAACATCATGAGGTCAAGGAAAGATGTGAAATATAATTCATAAGGACTTAGGAAAAGACAACCGCCTTGTTAACAGGATCCGACAGCACTTACACTAGGCTACTAATTATGTAATGGTGGATGTCATTACATGGGTCACGTTGATCGGTTGTTGTTTCTGCTGCAAGGACTTGTGGTGCAGCACTATTTCCTTTCCTTTCCTAAGGGACTTCCTTGCAGCACCTTTCCTAAGCATTCAGAGAATTCAACCAGCTCCCATCATGGCTGCCACTTAGATACTTCAGCGTCATTTCAATCAGTCAGGAACCTTCCTTTAATAGCAAAAAAAGACTGTCTGAACACACAACACACTTTGTCACATTAATAATGAGAGGTATGTAATATTAGCCTGGCTAACAGCTAAGTTAGCAGACAGCTAATGCTATACATGTCTGTAAAAGCCTAAGAAGCCAACATCCGCTGCTAACTGTCAGGCTTGTGTATGTTAAACCAGGTGGTTACGGTGTCAAGACTGTTGTGAGTCCATGTTCGTGTTGGAACAGCACGTGTTGAGAGTCCATGTTCGTGTTGAACATGTTTTTTTTTTGACCAGTCAGAATCAGTATCTTGAATCAAATGGCGGATCTGTTTTTGCAACGCTAAACTTTGTTGCATCTCCAGTTTCCATTTTGCTACATCGGTTTCTTTTTTTTTTTTTTTTACATTTGATATGACACGTGTGTCAGTGCAGATTGAACCAAACGCTAAACACATTCACCACATCAGTAGACTTGTAGACATCAGTAGATTTAGATCACTGTAATTGAAAATATGCTGTATTTTAAAAGGAAGTTGAAACTATATGCTTGAATTAAAACCGATTATTCAGATTTTAGTGGAAAGTTTTATTCATCTTCTCTTGTTTGCAGCCTTGTTACCATCGAAGGGGTCATATTTCATAACCACTATGAAAACATGAAAGCGGTGAGGGCCCTGCATTATATAGGCTACATCAGATTTCCATTTGTAACGTGGTATTGAAACTTGCACCGGTAATTTGTTGGAATGTGTCTGGTGAAACAAATTCTTTCCGGACACTGGGTCGGACAAGAAAAAATCCTAGTGGAAGCCCTGGTGTGTGTGTGTGTATGTTTGTGTGTCAAATGGATCTGAAGCAGAGGTGTGAGATATGAAGATGGCTGCTCTGGCAGGAAGGCTGCATCAGACAAGGGTGGCAGCAGGTGTGTGTGTGTGTGTGTGTGTGTGTGTGTGTGTGTGTGTGTGTGTGTGTGTGTGTGTGTGTGCGCGCGCATGTCTGAGAGATACAGAGACGGCTGGCAGTGAGGCTGTATCAGACAAGCATGGCGGCGGACACAAAGCAGATAGCCTAAGGCAACACAGTCTGCCTGCATCCCTGCTGACTCCCCATCTCTCACTTTCTCGGTCACACACACACACACACGACACAAAACACAGCATGATGCACTGATAACGATATTGACACTTCCTGTCAAGTGAAGTAATTAAAAAAGGATGCTGTTAGGATGGTAATAGTATAATATCATGCCATTTCTCATCTTGAGTTCATAGTTAACCCTGTCATCTCTCCAGGCGGCACCAAAATCATGCATTTCCAAAGTCTTAAAATAAAAGAAACATTTCAAGCAAGAAGATCAAGAAAGATTAAGGTATGAGAATGATTTACTCTGAGCGACTGAAATATAAAAATTAAACGCGAATGAAGTAATAACAATTGCCATTAGCCTCAAACTTTTTCGCCAGGAACAACAGCCTGTTGACATTTGAAACGTATATGCTACTATGTAGGGATGTGTCACCTACTGGTGTTTGCTAGGCATCTTACAACCCACAAGAAAAAGAGAGTGAAATAATGTGCGCTCTCGCTGGGCTTCCGGCTGCTTTGGGGAACTTCAGATGCTAGGCATCTTATTGAACTATACATAGCTTACAATGGCAAACTCGGCAAATCTCATTTGGTAATTGTAGGCAAGCGATTTAAGCTTACTGGTTACTGATGAGGAATTCTCGAAATTCTCGACAGCCAAAATGCTTTATTAAACGCTTTTTAAAAGTATCCTGGTATTGCAAAATTCATGGGGTGTCCCATGGTATGATGTAATACCGCAGACAACTATAAAACCAAAATACCACCCACCCCTTGTGTGTGTGTGTGTGTGTGATGCTGTATAGCTGTGTGTGAGTGAGTGCTGAGAAGGATGAACATCGGGCAGAAAGGCCAGCCCAACATAAAACCCTTATCCTCTGCTCCCCAGCCTCCGTAACCCAGGCTGCAGTGCTCAACATCAGCTGTATGGCAACGTTTCTATGCCTTACTGACTGACGTGTAAATAAGCTCTGTGTGTGTGTGTGTGTGTGTGTGTGTGTGTGTGTGTGTGTGTGTGTGTGTGCGTACGTGTGCGTGTGCGTGTGCATGTGCAGCGGTTTGGAGGGGAAGGAAATCTACTGCGAGGTGTGAATTATTCTGGGCTGTCGGCGAGCAGACGTGTGCTAGGTATGCGCGTGTGCAGATGGCTTGGCGGCACAGGGCAAGAAGGAAATGCATGTGTGTGTGTGTGTGTGTGTGTGTCTCAGAGACGTAAAATGCATTATCTTTTAGAGCACAGCAGAGGAGGGTGGTGAGTTGGTGGTGTATGTGTGTGTGTGTGTGTGTGTTGGCTTTTCTGCTTCCCCTGTCCCATGGACCCAGCACTAAATCTGCTCTGCTGATGCTGAGCCACTCATGGTCTTATAGCAGTGGAAACAGATTACATGAATCAAGCTCCCCTTCACAAGGTCTCAGAAGAATCTTCCCAGAATAATGGCTAACTCCAAAGCCTGTTGTTCTCAGTGACAATGTCTCTTTCAATCCCTCCCTCCCTCTCTCTCTCTCAGAAACTTTGTATGTATGCATGCATGCCACTTAGCCCATTTGTGTGGGTCAAGTTATATGTGTGTGAGTATTTTATTTGTTTTTTTTATTTGTTTCTGTGTGTATGTGTTTATCTATGTGTATGCACGATTTTCTGTGTGTGTGTGTGTGTGTGTGTGTGTGTGTGTGTGTGTGTGTGCACGTGTGTATGTGTGTGTGTGTGTATGTGTGTGTGTGCGTGCGTGCAAGTGTGTGTATAGCTCTAGAGGGTTACGGGCTGACGTGGTCTGTGTGATGTTTCAGCAGTAGCAGGTGATGGGCTAGGCTGGGCTTGGCTTCAAGTTGCTTTTACCAGCCTGAGGAATGCGCTGGTCATGTCAGAGCATGAGCCAGAGCAGTGACGTCGTCTACTCTTCTCTTCTCCTCCTCTCCCTCCCACTCCCCTCTCCACCCCCCCCCCCCCCCCCCCCCCCCCAATCCCCTCCTCTCCTGCTATGAAACCCTGAGGCGATCTGCAGCGTAGAACAAAAAGCATGGCAGCCCTCTAAGCAGGGCCCATGCTGAGTCTTCCACTTCAGTGTCTAAATTGAAACAAACCCCCAGATGTTTTGGGGCTCTGGGCATTCTAAAAATAAGACTGTGTGTGTGTGGGTTTTTTTTTCCCGCTTACTGCACGTACTCTGCGCACAGTTAGTCCATCTGTGCAAGTCTACTCAAAAGCGACAACTAATGTGGAAATGTGCAAGTCTACCTGCAATTCCTGCAACCCACAAGAAAAAGAGAGTGAAATAATGTGCGCTCTCGCTGGGCTTCCAGCTGCTTTGGGGAACTTCAAGTTGCTCAATGTGGAAGAAGGCAAAGTTAGTTACACCATGTTCTGGATGCTGGGACGACTAAGGTGCTGTAGCTTCTACGTGAAACATTTTCATGAATTAAGAGCAAACCAATTCACACGCACACGCTCACGCACACACACCAGACACACACCTTCCTCCACACAGAGCATGTAAGCACCTCCACCAACTTCTCAGGTCACATGACTCACTTTCTACTTTCACAAATAGTTGTCTAAGCCACATGAGAAATGACACAGAAGCTGCAAAACTGCAAGCACCCCTTCTGAAAGGGACAGACGGATGTAGAAGACATAATAGAACAAATGGGTGGTGGGGGGGGGGGGTTGAAGTGTGAAAGGAAACAAGTGGGCTTTCGTTTCCAGTCCAACCAACGCGGTGCGTTACTTTTTCTTCTTTTTTTTCTTTCCTTCTCTTCTTCATCGCAAAGCAGGCCTCAGAGGAGCATTGCATGTTAAATTAAAAAACAAACAGGGCTCTTTGCATGACATGGGGCAAAGAGAGAGAGAGAGAGAGAGAAAGAGAGGGAGAGAGAGAGAGAGAGCGAGAGACAGAGAGAGACTGAGAGCGAGAGAGTGTGTGTGTGTGTGTGTGTGTGTGTGTGTGTGTGTACGTGTGTGCACTCAGCATTCCATGTTTTATACATCTGGGCCAACAGATGTCATGTCAACACATGTCACACCAACGCTGACACACACACATGACAACACCGCGTCAGGCAGCATGGCACGGGTATCTGTGATGTCACAGGAGACTGCTGAACAAATCCCAGCATTCCATATGAGAAAAACTCCAAGGCTAGTGCCGGGGTTTTACCATTCAAAGTTTATAAGTGGCATGGGACTGTCACTGTACATTTAAATAAAAAAATACCGCCTCAAGATGTGTGCTTGCATGACTGACAAAAATACATCAGCATTGCTCGGAATCCTAACATGAAACACCAATGTCCTCTGACGATCTACGTCAGGTTGGCAGCGTGACAGAGGGGTCGCAACACCAAAGGGTTATCCGCCCACTCTTCCATGGCAAAGACGATGCCTTTCTCCCTTTCTATTCACCTCTGAAAATACCACACCATTAGCACTCCTGACGACTCCATACACTTTCTTTCCCCTTTACGCTCCCGACGTGCATTTCTGCACCACCCAGTGTACTAGGGACCCGGTGCATCAACGGCCGTCATGGAGGGGTAGCTACGGCGTTTACTGCCCCCCTAACTAGTGACAGAGTGGTAAGATGCCAACATAACGCTGCTTTTTTTTACCCCCAAACAGCACCTTAAGAGGGAGCGCACAGCCCACTGAATTATTCACCAAAATAGGAAATGGCTTGTGGGGACATTCCCTCAGCGAAACACCTTGCAGTAAAAAGCTAAGCTTAGAGAAGTGTGCAAAGGACAACTGCAAAGATCAGAACCGGAGCACTTAGAGGCGACACAGAGAGAGACAGAGGGAGAGAGAGAGAGAGAGAGAGAGAGAGAGAGAGAGAGAGGATTAAAGAATGAGAAGGACTGAGTAGACATACGTGTCAGGAAGAGGATGTTAATCTGACCCCGAGAGAGTGAATGAAACAGTTGAGAGAGAGGGTGAACAAGAAAGAATGTGTGTGTGTGTGTGTGTGTGTGTGTGAGAGAGAGAGATAGAGAGAGAGCTCTTGATTTACAGGGTTACGTCTCTTTGAAGCCAGGGCAGGTCAGGGCATGTCCAGGATTGATTGTGATGTGTGTGTGTGTGTGTGTGATGTTATCCCTCTTTTCCGCTCTTCCCTTCTGCCATCACTGCCCCCCCCCCCCCCCTCTCTCTCCCTCCCTCCTTCCCATCGTTCCCTCTCTCTCCTCCCTGATGGCTTCTGTCTGCTTTCAAAACAAGTGAAACTGGATGAAAAAAAAAAGGGGTCCAGCTCAAGAGACGAGCCATCAGGGCCCATCAGCATCAGCCTGTAATGACACGGAGCCACTGAAGCAGGCGGCCAGCTGTCAGGAGACAGGGACGGGAGGAGAGGGGGCGAGAGAGAGAGAGAGAGAAAGAGAGGAGGGGAGGAGATGAGAGTATGGGGCGAATATAAGGATGGGAGAGGAACAAGACAGGATGGGAGAAAAATATGGAGTGGAGGGGATGTGAGAGACAAGGAGAGAAATGAACAGGTGAGGATGAAAGGAGAAAAGCAGGGAAGAAGAGAAGGTTAGAGTTCAGGAGAGAAGTGGAGGAGAGGACAGGGGCAGGAAGACATGGAGACACTGAGCACCAGAGGACTGACACAGAGCCACTGGAGCAGGCGGCCAAGCTGTCCCTGCTGGTTGGGAGACAGACACAACTATTTTACACAACAGTGCGATGGAATCAGAGCCTGCCATTCTTGTGCAGAAATGCCAACCAGGTCATCAGCATGACAAAAAAGCAAAGAACATGGCCATGATTCAGCCAGAAAAAATGCTTGCAATGTCTTAAGAGCAGAAGGTGCCTCAAGAGAGGCACTTGGCCGACTCTGACACAGAGGAAAGAGAACTTCAACCAGCTTCAAACAAGCAAGAAACCCCAGCCAATCATTGAGGAGTGTGCCTGTCAGGAAGTCAGACTTACCCAAACGCTCGACCACGCAGAAGTTAAAGCAAACACACAAACATAACGTAAACAAAATGAACTGGGGGGGGGCAAAACACCCCAGGAGGCACTCCAGCAGCCAGAGACAGTAGTGGGTGGACGGAACGCCCGAGGTGTCCCACTTACGCTGCGTTGGCCCTCTGCTGCATCGCTCCCTCTCTCTCGCTCTCCTTCGCTCCCTCTCTTCCTCTTCCTCTCACTCCTCCACGGGGCTCACTGCACTGGGCTCTGTCTACGGTCTCTTCTGCTGCCGCTGCTGCTGCTCCGTGGATGTCTGTGCCGGCCGAGACGCCCGGGCATGACGGAGTAACCAGAGGGGGAACTGCATCCGCTCCTGCCACTCGCTCTGTCCCATACTCCTGCCCCTTGCGCTCCTCTGCCCCTCACTGTGCCTTCGCCCCGGCAACTGCTGCTGCTGCTGCTGCCACTGCTACACGCTCCCAGGTCACTGAGCAGAAGCCCCTACCCCACACACACACACACACACTGACTCACACACTGACTCACACAACTCATAAACACACACCTCCTACAATGGGGAGGGGGCAGAGAGGGAGGAGTCCTGGGGCGTGGGAGACTGTGGGACTGGATGAAAGGATGCGAGAAGGAGAGAAGGGGATGGGGAGGAATATGAAGGGATAGGGCGAGGATGAGAGAAACTTGGAGGTTGTTTAAGTGCTAACTCGGAGGAAGGGAGGGGAAAGTCCACGGGTGCACAAAAATCAATAATGCATCGGTGTCATTCCACAGTGACGCTCACAGGGGGAAGGAAAAGAAAAAGATACACGACGGGATGATCTGATGCTCGTTTTTCTCCTCTCTCTCTCTCTACTCCCTCCATCACTATCTCTCTCTCTCTCTCTAGGTCTCTTAGGAGGAATCAGTGGCTGTTTTTGAAATCTGTTTTTCCTGAAATCCTACTTCTGAGAAAGCCATCGCTCCAATGAAGCTGTGCATGTGAGAACACCAAGGGCAGCGTGGGTGCAGGGAAATCATGAGATAGCTGGACATAGAGTCCAGGAGGAAATGAGAAATGAGGAGGGTTGAGATCACGACACAGGTGATGAAAGTGACCCAGTTTCCAGCAGACAGACACACAAACACACACACACACACACACACACACACACACACCTGTGGCTTACACTGCCCTGAACTGGCATGGGGGTTAGTATTCACAGCTAGCCCCCGTTCTCACACGGCACCTAGCTACTCTCGGGGCACGATAAATATTAGCCACGGCTCCTCGTTTCGATGCCTGTGCGGGTCACATAGCAGCCCTGCCTTATGCAAATTGTACTCACTAACAAGATGGGTATCTTCAACCACCTCCACCAACCAATTCCCCCTTTCACACAAACACACTTTCTCCAAAAGCCACCCCAACCCCCCTTTGAAAGTTTCCATGCTGGAAAATCAACAGGGGGAGAAGAGGTGGATGGGTGGCAGCTGTGTAACAGCTTTGTTTTTCTTCCCACATGTGCTCGCTCCTGCTGGCGTGACCGAGAGTGACCGTAACTGTGCGAGCGAGAGAAGAGAGGAGGGGTGGGGGTGTGAGGTGCAGATGGAAGTGCCATCCATCTATCCTCACATCCTGGGCTCGTGTGTGTGCGTGCGTGTGTGTGTGTGTGTGTGTGTGTGGCGGGGATGCATCAGAAGCTCCTGAGGCTAAAAGCAAGGGGATCGCCCACCTCCATTGTGAGTTTTCTCGACAGGAGGGTCGGAACAGAAACAACGTTTGTGCTCAGTTGCTGACTCGTCGATTCTTTTCGTCCCTATTGTTTACGCCTCGCACATCAGATGAAGTCAGCCACTGAGCCAGCGATCCCCTCTCGGGAAGTCAAGCTGGAGAGGAGATCCTCGATCGAGCAACAGGACATGGCTGGGCAAGATCAACGGACACCAACTTTAATCATTTAACCAAATACAGACAAAATTTTAAAATAAAAATAAATCACTGCCAGACTCTCTCATGCCTCTAAACGGTATTCATCTCGCAGAGCAACTTTGGCTGAAATCAATACAAGAAGAGATTTTGATCTCTTTGTTGGGGAAGACAGGAGAACAGGTACATGGCTCATGGGCGAGACTATGATTCAGCAGTCAGTAGACAGTCCGTTTAGTCTTTGTGTCGGACAGCTGTACACACATGCAATTATCCACTGGCAGCTCTGCAATACAGCTGATGGAAGTGAAGCCAACTGTTTTTTGCTCGCTTCTTCCACTGCTTTTCGCTAACAGAAGAAATCCAACCGACATCCTGCAAAATGGTTTTCGCCATGGATCAGAGTCAGTCAAACTGAGCTGCAATTTCATAATGGACGATTAGCCTTGAGCTTTTGAGTCTTTAAAACCAGTCCCGATGCAATATCCACCTTGAGCTTGAGTGTCTGTAATGCATTGCTCAACAGCTTGTATGAGGATCCTGTGAGGTCAGAAAGAGCAAGATGGACGCTGGAGGATCATTGCAAGGCCTAGAACCCACCTAAAAAAACCTAGAACACAGCTACTCTTACTCTTATCATTGCAAAGCATGTGGCCACAGCCTCAGTGCGACTACCCAGTGTCATGCTGCAGCTTCAGGTTAATTAACAAGAAGTCACATCTGGCTTTGATGTCCCAGGCTGAGAGACAGAGAGTACTAAACAACATTCATGGTCCATTACTGCATCGCTATTAGATTCGTTGAATTTCAGAGGGGCAATACGTCACTGAAAAGGACAAAGCTTCATAAGGAAAGGAGAAGCTATAGATACTGTATCCCCCTCCCCCCCCCCCACACAGCCCAAATGTCCATAAATATGCAATAAGTAGTATTTCATGCTGACAACTAATACCTGTGGGATTGGGCTTAAAGCTACTCAACAGAAGGTACTGCATTAAAAACAGGACAACAAAGCCAAAATGGCTCCTCGGTTCATATTTCAGGACAACTGGGGCTTCATGACTAACAGCTTATCGGGGAAGTGCATATTGCAGTGCCACTAATCTTCAAATGCAACATTCTTCCCCTGTGTCACACTTTGTATTCCTTCTATTCTCCCTAGGGATCTCTGACTACCCATCCTCTTTATGCTTTGAGGAAAATTTGAAAGATGAATAAATAATACTAAGCAATACACTTTTTTATGCTATTATCTGTTTTTGGCCTGAAGGCATTCTGGGCACTTGTGTGTGTGTGTGTGTGTGTGTGTGTGTGTGTGTGTGTGTGTGTGTGTGTGTGTGTGTGAGAGAGAGAGAGATGGGGGAAGATAACTCTCTGAGGACAGGTGTGTGTGTGTGGGATGGTGGGGGGGTAATACCTCTAAAATATTCATCCCACCACTGTTTGCCCCCCCCCCCCCCCCCTCCTCACAGAGGATGGAATGATCCAGGCTGTCTCTCCACCTCTCTCTCTCTCTCTCTGTGAGGTGCTCAGCTTGTTTCTCGACAGTGAACCCGTCCAGACATGCCAATGTCCCCCTACCACCTTCCACGTCCCCCGTTCAGCCCCGTGCCGCTTGTCCTGCCGCTGGACGCTCTCTCTCAGCATGGCTCAGGCAGCGGAGGCCTTAATGGATTCAGGAGCGGGTCACGCCATATTCAAGGAGATATCTCGGTTATTTTCGGCCACTCCACTCAGCTAGGTGGGGAGACGGTGACAACACCACGCTGCTGTTTGATGAATGCCAGAGCCTCCGGCGCCGAGGGATGGCCATATAAACCAACGATCCTACGCTTTCCCTGGGCTTCCAATCCACCAGGGAGCCACTGGAGTCCGGCTAATTAAAACACACCAGGCTATAAAATGGCTGCAGGACCAGGTCATACAAGCCTGGTCCGTACCCCTCAGAGGCATTGGGGGACAAAAAGGAGAGGCCACTTAGGCCTACTGGTAGTTGTACAACTTACTTGCTACGTCAATCACTTTCATTTTAAAGTCTCAACAACAAACTATGCTACACTGACCTTTATTGCAACTCCATATCAGTTCAGGGATGTGGGTACGTGGGTGGATAGCGGTGAGGTCTGTGACAACACAGAGGGACTACAGTGTCTCCTTTGTACACAGGAGGCAGAACCTAACTGCCTTGCAGAGGTATTCAGAAACACCCTGCCTTGGAGTGGGTCGCCTCCTCAACAGCTGCACAGCACTTGAGCCTCCCTTATGACCCCGCCCCCCCCCCCCCCCCCCCCCCCCCCCCCCGCAGTCACCCAAATCAACAACAGCAGCCTCTTACTGTGCTGTTAGATTGCAGCTCTTCTGGCCGACCAATCAATCAAGTGCCTAGTTCCTTTTATGGATAGATAAATAAATAAATAAATAAATAAATAAATAAAGTAAGTAAGTAAGTAAGTAAGTAAGTAAGTAAGTAAGTAAGTAAGTAAGTAAGTAAGTAAGTAAGTAAGTAAGTAAGTAAGTAAGTAAGTGTCCTGGTTTGTATCAGTTCCCTAGTGCTTACTATGCTGGGGCCAATGGTGTGTGCTGAGAGGCCTGATTGTTTTAGTTCATCAATGAGATTAAGGATCATTTCCGGGGCAGCTTCTGCTGCTGCTTACCAAGACAATCTCCTCTCCTTTCCTGGCCCTCTCCAAGGCCACGTCAGTCACAGTGCATCAACTGGCACGAGGCAAGAGCAGATATCATTGCCTAAACTGGGTCAGTGGTCAGTGGTCCGTTGCTCACACACACACACACACACACACACACACACACACACACACACACACACACACACACACACTTTAGTGGGCTGGAGATTGCAGAAGGCTGGGTCAGGCTGGTTTATCCCGCACAGGAGACAGGGTGAGTCAGAGCTCATCGGATCTCCAGACACCAGAACACTTACAGCATAGTCTGCTGAGTTATCAGAGAGAATAGAACCGCATTAATTACGCCACATGCTGCGGTTCTTCTCCAGCTCACTTCACTTTCAATTCAGCTGGTCCAGGAACAGTTATACTATCACTGCAAGGTGTGGCCCTCACTTCACCTTCAATTCAGCTGGTCCAGGAACAGTTATACTATCACTGCAAGGTGTGGCCCTCACTTCACCTTCAATTCAGCTGGTCCAGGAACAGTTATACTATCACTGCAAGGTGTGGCCCTCACTTCACCTTCAATTCAGCTGGTCCAGGAACAGTTATACTATCACTGCAAGGTGTGGCCCTCACTTCACCTTCAATTCAGCTGGTCCAGGAACAGTTATACTATCACTGCAAGGTGTGGCCCTCTGAAAGAATGAAACAGTGATCACTAAAAACGGGAACTTGATAATCATCGCAATATTTGATCATCAGACGTCCTATAGAGAAATGTCCCTACTTTAGAAGGCAAGAGCTCATCTCTGTCGCTCGCTTTTCTCTCTCTTTGGCTTTTTTTTTGCTTCTCTTTCTCTCACTCCGTCTCAGCCTCTGTCTGTCTCTCTCTCTCCCAGCCCACACAGTCGCAATTTGGCCCGCCAGCGTTTTAAAGGCCTCGCCGCAAATACCCAAAGAGGAAGCTCGGGCTGCTGTTAGAAACTAGTGTTCCACCGCCCACTCGTGCGAAATCCCCGGGCTGCGCTGTGCTGCCGTGCTGCGAGTGGGCTCACCTGCACAGCTGCACGTGGTGACCTCATTCTCCCCTTGCGGTGGGTGCAAAATGCTTAACATCTCACGCTACAAGGACGAAGACAAAAACACAACTTGGTAACAAAATATCTCATTCACAGAAACTTGTCACAAACACCTACGTGCAGGGTGACATGTAAGAGGATCTGTTTGCTGAAACAGGGTTGAGATATGGACACTGGTGCCAGGTCAAGGACTGTGTATCGGCAAGAATCTGGCGATACACATCATGATACCAAGGTTGCGATTTAATTTAATGCGATGGTCATAGTAAAAGAACACACCACCATAATGGTGTATACTGTAAGTTGGAATGGAAGAACTCAAATGGCTGAAGACAGATCACTCTCTACAACACTCTCTCGCAGTTCACAAAATGAACTACTGTTTGCCACTTGCCTTAGTATTTTACTATTAATAAAAAAATGTGTAGTATCAATACAGTGATACTCAAGTGTATCAATATTCCTTACATCCGTGACTGGATCCCTCATCTATTCTTTCAGTGACATCAAAACATAGCAGTTTCTTGCTGACTAACCACTAAACCTGAATGACATACAAGACTATCATGCCTTCCTGTCTCTGAAGCAATTTGCAAGACAATGCATTGAACATGACCAACCTGATATTTTACCCAAACTGAACTGATCACAGCATTCACTGCCAAATGAAAACTAATGACTCGGAAAGCCCTTTTATGATTCATTAGACAAATCTCCCAACATCAAATGAAACCTGCTATTATGCCGCTCTTGCATGCAGCCAAAATGTCTGCTTTGCATAGCTCCCCACACCCATGCATACACAATTTCCACCTAGGTTGTTCATTGCCCCTTAAGGTAAAACTGTGCGTGAGAAAAAACAGTGTCCTCATAATAAATTACACTTAAACTGTGATGCATCTCTGCGCTGGGCCATTTTGTAATTGTCCGTGGCAGGCCGCCTTGGACATCTGCCACAGCCAGCTTGGACAGTGTCCAGTGCCTCGTCTTACAGACCCATTTCTCAAAAATGCCTCTGGTACCAAGCAAGTGCACACAAAAAATGTATAATATTGCAGATAGTGTAAAAAAAAAAATGCAAGTGGAGCTTGTTCAAAGCACCATTGTCCATTCAAAAATAGCGAACAAGAACAAAGGATGAATCACTGTCTGAAGCAATGTTTGTGTCCTATAGCCAGAAGTGATGCTTAAAGGCAAGTTTCACACGTCAAATAAAAAAAGTCCTTTGAATTTGTGAGGCAATCTACCACAAAAGCCACACAAAAGAATTAAAACAGACCCTGCAATTGTGGAGCAATTTACATACAGTGATAATAAAACCAGATGCAAATTGATATGGCACTCAAAATAGCACCAGTTCTAAGATAAACCTATGAGATATAAGCTTTGCAAATCATGGTATGAGATTGTGGATGTCAACGGGGCCCTTTCCAGGGAAAAGTCTCACAGTGTTAATCATGTTATTTGGGGAATCAGTTGCAGTCAACAAGTTAGGCCCTACTGCTGCTGTGCTGTGTCTTTGGAAACTTCAGGACACGGGTTAAGGGAGAACGCTGGATAAATGGGTTATAGGAATGATGAATTAATGATGAACTATTTCTATGATTAACTACTTTTTGTAGTTTCTGAAAAGCGTGGAGTGGGAGGATAAAGGTATGCTTACTGGTTCGTGGGTGGTGCAGACAGAGGGAAAACAACCTCCTCTTCCTCATACTCAGGACCATCCGGCAAGTCACCCTCGTCCACACTCCCATATGCCCCGTAGGCAGGAGGAGGTGGTGGTGGCGGGGGTAATGGAGGGAAGGCTGTGGGTCCGTCCACACCTGCTGAAGTAGGTGACATCCGGCTATCGGGTCCTTCTGAGGAAGGGGAGTAGCACACGCTGCCACCAGTCCCTGAGCTTGATCCATGAACATAAGCGTGTCCGACACCTCCGCCACTCCCTCCAACGGACAATGCCGATCCAGTTAAACCTGCAGCGGTCGGGAAAATCATGTCCGGAGGGCTTTCAGGGGAGAGACTGGAAGGGTGGCGAAGGCTTTGAGTTGGTCCCTGGCACAAATCACTAACCCGCACTCGGGTCTGTTTAGGAAAGAACGGAAACTGGGTCGTCTCAGGGCCTCCGCTGTCTGTAACCCCTGTCCCCGATGATACCGACCCAGTATCCTCTCCACTGATCTCTGCAGCCATCATATTTGGAAAAATTGGCAAAGAGGGAAACGCCGAGAAGGGGGCCTGCCCTTCCCCTCTGGTCCGATCGGCGTTCTGTTTGTTTTCGGGTCAGGGAAACAGCGCCAGAAACTTTCTTGGAAAACAACACGTTTAGCTAGCTGCCTAGCTAACGTAGCCTGCTAAGCTAAGTTAGCAGCACACACTCCTGGAAAACGCTAGCCAGGCTAGCTGACGAGACACTTGATGAGTTAAGTGTTCATTGTTTTCTGAGTTTTAAGTTTCAGACGGAAACGAAAAGAAAAACGAGATATCAAAAATGCTCGGTTGAAAACGCACGTCCAAAAGTAAAATAACGTTTCACTTTCCCAGTCCCTCGTCCTACCAGTTCTCACTGCAGTCCACTTGTCGGGAGTGTGAGGTTTTATTGTATTGAGTGAGTGTACATGCCCCAGTCTTTTTGTGGCTGTTATTTTGTTACCAGTTGAGTTCCAGAAAAGCCTCCTGCTGTAATTCGAAACGCTCCACTGTTGCACAGAAGTATCCAATTCAGTTCTGATCATTGATGCCGACAGGGAGAGAATGCTACACTGTTTCTTTACTGTCGTAGAAAAAAATCTTTTCTATCGAGATTACGGGACTGGTGCTACATTACTAGCGCTGATCTACCAGTCCCACTCCTTTCAGACATAGCCAAGCGAGCGCAGAGCAGCCCCAAGATCCATTATATCGATCCATGATATCAGCTATCGACGGTCAGCGAGAAACATTGTGATGTCCAGATAGGAGTATGGTAAACAACAAATGAGAGCATCTTTACTTCGGGTATGTCATTAAATGTTATATGCCACGAATGTATTGAATGACAGTCATTCATAAGTTTCACCTCTTCAAACCTCACAATGCACTGGAGCTTAAAACTGTTTCTCAAAGAAGCCTAGATAGATGAGGTTTTGCTCACATAACATATGTAACAGCATTATTTTATTGTTATAGGCAACCAGTTGTTTTGTGTCAAGAAACATGCACTGCAAGGTGTCAACTTCAAAGATTTGCCCATTATTATAATGATGATTTTATTTCACTGTAATGGAAATCGACGTATAACACTATTTCACCAGTGTGTTAAATGTATAACTTGCGTTTAAGGAAATTGCTGTTACAGGTGCAGTCCAGCACGTAATGGCTTTATTGCATTTCCATAATCTCAACTGATCGTGATGAATTGCGTAATGTCGCCTATACACATACATAATTGCCCTCATAGCAGTACACTTAATGTTGGCTACGTATTGATGTAAAACACAAATAAGAAATCTTCAAGATTGCAAGACTACAGAATATGTTGTCTACGTTATACCAGTTTCTTATCTCAGAATGAATTAAAGTGGATTACTCCTCACGTAGCTGAGGTCTGTGATTCCTGACGTATATAACATTGTATACTGGCAATACTGAATTAAAAACGTAATGGTTTTACGCTGCGCTGCAAATAATGTGAAGGATGGTCTTTACACACACGTAAGTGAGGGAGTAGTCCTGCTGGGCGTGTTGTTTAGTCTATATGGCTGGACTGCTGTGTCAGCGTCAGGTCTATTTCATGAGAATGCTACAAACCATTAGGGAGTGTGGCTCTATTTCCCACAATGTATAGCTAGCTGGACCTCTGAATACAATGAATGGCTTCCATTTGATATTCCAGTCATTTCTGTCCTGTAATAAAATAAATACAGAATAAACTCAAAATAAGAAAATGTTTTGCATCATTACATTTGTATGAATACACATAGAATGTGTAAAAATACAAATTCACTTTTTTGTAATGTTGGAAATGTCTAACATATCATTGCATTTAACAGTAAAAGTTATTAAAGACAATATGCTAATCTGACAAACACATGCATGCCCTATTAGTGTTAGAGTCAGCTGTTCGGTCAGACTGATTTGAGTTTTGTGTCCAGGGCATTATTGTATTATAAAGAGTGTGTTTGTCATTTCCTTATACCATTCACCGGCACCAGGCTTTTATTGGTGTCTGTTGTATGCCTTGCCCTTTACCCAGGAGGAGGAGATGTTGATGACCGATATGACTTATCAAGCATGCATGCAATCCAACCATGAAAACAAGGAAACATTATCCCAGATGCACAGACTAAGTCAGAAAGACATCTTTTTCTTACCAGCTCTGTCCCCTGTTCTGGTTTTCATGCTTATTGTGGATTGAGTTGAGTGCATCTGATGATTGGAGGCTATGGCCTCTAGCAGTCTTTATTTACAAAAAGCAACTAACTGCATTCAAGTGGATACATCTCATTCTGAAATCTGATGACATGATAACCCCCTCAAGTTTAGAATTCCCTCATAAACTACCTTTAGAGGCACCAACTGTGCCAAGTGGGAAGGGTCTATGTGGACAGTGAAGTTAAAATGGATGAAACCAATAGTCTAACGAAACCTGACAGTAGCGTGAACAGGTATACGGCGGGCAAGGCAGGACCTTTTCCCTCCCGCCGAGTTGGCTTCTTATGTGCCTGTCTCCCTGCAAGCAGGTGGTCAGTCACTCCCCATAATCCTCTTCACTTCTCGTATGCCTTTGGGGAGGTTGCGCTAGCTGGTTCACCTCCTCTCTTTCTTACTCGCCAGTGGTACTGACACACACACACACACAAACAGGCACACACACATTGACACCTCCAAGCATGTCTGTGCATCACTTCATCTCTTTTCCTTGACACATCTCATCTCCTCTTCTGTTTCATGTCTGCCTCGCTCACTTGCCTCACAGCCTCTCTCTCTCCTCTTTTTTGCTCTCTTTCCCTCTACTCATTTTCACTTTGTCTCAGTCCCCCTCCCCATTCTATCTCCATTTCCCCAACCACTTTCTCTCTCTCTCTCTCTCTCTCTCTCTCTCTCTCTCTCTCTCTCTCTCTCTCTCTCTCCATTCAGAGTGGGGTTAGAGGTAGAGCTCTCCCACCACTTTCTCCCTGACAGCAGTAGGTGTTTGCAGCTTGCTCTTTTGGAGCCTCGCCTCTCATGGCTCCGGCCGAGAGTGTCTCGGAGCCCAGCTGAGCGAGTGTGGTGTGACATCTGCTGTCACCCTCTATCTGTGTCTACTCTGTGAGCCCCTGCTCGCACACACACACACACACACACACACACACACACACACACACACACACACAGAGTTATACACCACTCCCAATGGTAGTCTCTCAGTCCTCTGCTTCCCTTTCTTACCTCTCCCCCTCTCTCTGTCTCTGTCTGTGTGACGGTCGTGGTGCGACAGCACATGACAAGCACACTCCTGCCCTATCTTTGCAACCACAAGCGCACCCAACAGACATGGTTTGCGCACACACAAACACTCATACCACTGATTACAATTGGATCCACCTCATGGACATAGCTAATTGCCTAGACTGGCTAGGGGGGGGGACATCTAAAATGGTATGGGCCATACCATTTGCATAAGGTGGTTTTTAACAAACCTTTGAGATATGATTTATGAATTACATATTTCTGTTGTCATTGTTGAATTGTTTGGTTTTTGTGTCTAACCCGGTGTGTGGAAATGGTGCCGGCCGCCATGTATGTTCAGTGTTCTGTGTTGTTCAGTTAGTCTTGTAATGTCAGGTATGTGTTCTGCTGATTTTTGTCCTCTACCCCATTTAGAGGCTAAGCAGGTATTTTAATTGAGCTTTGTTCTGCTGAATATTGTCCTCTACTCCATTTAGAGGCAGAGTAGGTGAGACTGTGGAGACTGTTGCTCTTTGTCCTCAGTATGTTTGTGAGGCTTAGCAGTTCTCCTGGGTATTTTGAAGCCTAATAAAACTTTATATTTGAACCCTCACTCTGTCTCTGAGCTTTCGGGCCAAACCCACACATTTCGACGGCAACCGAGGCTCTATCTATATCTATCTATCTATCTATTTATCCTAACTCCTGCTATTTCACAGAAACTGCTACCGCCTAGAAAATGCCTCAAATGAATCCCATGACAAGATCTGGGGCTCCAGGGGGGGGAAATCAATAGAACCACTATGGACTGGATCATCACACTTCTCTTCCCTTTGGTCCTCCAGAGAGCCTGGCTGGTGCAGACTGTTTGGTGCATTCACGCCTGCGTCTGCGGAATGGGGACAGAGTGCAAATGAATACTAAAAGCTTACATCACCCTCAGGAAATATTCGTCAAATCTTTTATTTAAACAGATAATTAAGGTTAAGCCGAAATGAACAGAGCCGGAGCTGGAGCCAGAGGTAAAGAGACTGGTAAGAAGATGAATAAATGATGAATAAAAAGAGCAGCACTCGTGAAAGTGAATGTACTTACACAGTCGCAGAGCTCTTTGTTATCTTAGACAGTGTACGCCCCGGCCCCATCTCTCTGGGATGATGACTCGGGCCGGCAGCGGAAAGTCGGCACATTCTGCAAGGATGATTGGTGTGGGAGCGAGACAGTCTTTTGTCCCTCTGCCTGCGTTGACCTTCTCCACCCATGAGCTTAAAGCTGTGGGATGAGGATCAAGGGCCCAGAGACAGTCCTCCCTGGAAGGTGAGGTTAGTGGAAGAGGATGAACACCTGCGATGAGCACAGTGCCTTTTCTTTTTTTAGCCTCCTCAATGGATGGAAAAAGATTGTATTTAAAGGAGAAGAATTGGAGGTATAGATGAAAGGGGCAGATAGAAAGTGAAAATTCAGCCACCAAAGTATTACAGAGAGCCATCACAATGATAGAGTATGTGTCAATGGAGGTAGTGCAAATGCAAGGTGATTAACAGTATGAGTAAGAATAAATATTACTGTAAATAACATGAAATACAAATTGGACAGACATATGTATAAATGACAGTCCAAGCAGCCTAACCACAGAACACTGGTAAGCATAGCAATGGAGAGCCAGCAAAATGCCCAGTAGTCAATTTCACATCGCCATCCCTCTCAGGAATTCAATAACCATATGGCCGTGGAGGTTCTGACCACCTACACATGGACCCCCTTAATGGATACCAGTTGCACATAGGGCTTGGGCCTCCAGACGTCCACCACCATCCCTTTGGTCTTGGAGGTGTTCAGCTGCAGATGGTTTGACCTGCACCATGCCACAAAGTCCTCCACCAGGCCCCTGTACTCCCTCTCCTGTCCACTCCTAACACGCCAGACAACCGTAGTGGCATCTAAGATGCATGTGGCATAACTCGTACTTGAGGTGTACTTGAAGTTAGAAATGTAAAGAGGGAAAATGACAGGAAGGTAGGGCCAGAGTGATAGAAGCGGAGGATAAGTAGAAGGATGAAGGACAGAGAGGCAGGGTAACGGAAGGTAACAGCATAGTTGTGCCTGACTGGCATGCAGTATGAGAGCATTACGTGCTGCTGATTATGGGAAAGACACAAATCAGATCTTCTCTTTGCTGTGTTGTTTTCTGTATGCAGCTCACGAAGCCTTGCAAAAACGACTCTAACTGAAAACCCAGCGCTATTGATTAAAGAAATAACTTTAATATCTGCGGCAGATTATTGTGCAGATGAAAGCATAACCAAGGGAGCATGCACACAGCATCCATATCCCTCATCGTAAATGCAACAGCTTACTTGTATATTGCAGTTGTCTCCGGCAGCCTACATATGTCAATAGTAAACGTGTTGAAGGATGTGGGGAGTAGACCTCCCCCTCTGAAGTGTGTGTGTGGGATTCATACTAGGCCATTGGAGTGGGTGTTATTTGAAGCCTGAACCATACATTGTCTTAATAAAGGCCAGTCACTGGACCTTCCCCCATTCCTAAGCCATCCAGTGAATCCCCAGATGATTTCTAATGCCCTCATCAATGAATAGTAGCCTGCATTAGTATGAAACTTTAATACCACTCGGGTATGAGCGATACATGAGGCTGAGGGTGAGGGCTGAGCCATTTTTGAGAGGAAGGGGAAACATTTTTAGTTTCTTCTACTTCAGAAAAACTGTCCTTTTGGAAACCTAAAATAATCGCCTTGTCTAGCGGCTGCACGCTTCTTCAAAATGGATGCAGTGTGAATTGTAAGGATTTGAAAATGAAGGGAAGCCACGAGTCCTGCAGGCAAAAAAAGAAAAGAAAAAAACTGGGATGAATGCATTTTTGTCCACTGTGCATTTAGAGAAGTGTGTGGGGCTTCTGAAGAAACTGTGCATTTAGAGATGTGCGTGGGTGTGTGTGTGTGTGTGTGTGTGGGGGGGGGGGGGGGGGGGGGGGGGGGGGGCGAAGAAACTTTGCATTTAGAGATGTGTGTGAGGTGTTGAAGAAACAAGGGAAGCAACAAATGTGAGCAAGATCACATTTCCTTGAGGCAGAACAGCTATTTCTCTATGTTCGCCTAAGATACAGAAACTGCTTGAAGGGGACATTATGGGACACTGTCAAAGGGACACAATGCCAGCCATGCCTATGCTACTGTTGGCACGGAATAGGCACCCCCCACCCCGTGGTGAATGTAAATACAGAATTCCTCCATTGGACATCAGCCCATGTCAGAACAGCGAATCTTGAGACATAAACGCATTACAGGCAGACAGGGAAGCATTACTGCATTACTGGCAGACAGGGAAGGACCAAAAACAAAACAGTGTTTGCTGCACTCGGGACACTCTGTTGCATGTGCCATTTCTGTTCTCAAAGCAATTTTCCAACGCCACGTTTTAGTGTCACATGAGCAATTAGACCACTTCAATCCTTTTGGGAGGTGTGGGGGGAGGGCATGAGAGTCAGACAGTGAAACAAACGGGAAGAAAGTAAAAAAAAAGAGATAAGTGTGGTAATCTAATTCATCGCGAGCGGCAGCCTCGTGTGCCTCATGCTGGCTAATTTGCATGGTGTTATGAGAATCATTACACTGAACAGAGCATTGTCACACCAAATTACATGTGTGAGCATGCCTAATGGGTCTAAATGAGGAGGGATAATGCTCTGAGAGTGACAGCACTTTAGAAGGGTTTAGATAATCATTGCATCCGTTGCTGTTGCAAGACTCCTCATATCCTATTTCATCCCCACATCTCTCGCTCTCAGTCTCTGTATTTCTGTCTCTCTCTCTCTATCTCTCTCTATCTCTCTGTCTCTGTCTCTTTCTTTTTCTTTCTCTCTGTCTCTTTCTCTCTCTCTGTATTTCTCTATGCAATCTTTTGCTCCCGGTGGTCCCGTGCTCTCAGAAAACAGAAAAGATCCAAACAACTTAGAATGACTTCAAAAGCAAGATGAGCTGCAAGTCTTATTTGTATCTTGTTGCTTCTAATTTAATTTCTCACTTGAGATCAATATTACTACTCACAATGCACAAACACACACACACACACACACACACACACACACACACACACACACACACACACACACACACACACACACACACACACACACACACGCACGCACACACTCACACCAAACCAGCTAGCCAACCAATAAATAAATAAAAAAATGCATCTCATGGCACAGAGCCTGCTGCTGTTTTTTAATGGCGTCTACATCTAGGCCCTGGTCCATCTCTTCCTGACTGCTGTGGTGAGACTGATGGGGAGGTGGAAGGGGTTGGGTGGAGGGGAGGGGGGGATGATGTAAGGCAATAAACAGAGTCAACGCTGCAAAGATTTTCTCCCCCAGTTTACTGCTGAAAGATATTGATATCAGCCTGCCTGAAATGTGCTGTTCCCATTTGCTGTTCCCATGAAGGCTTTTGTCCTCTTGTCCTCTGTCAGACTTTAACTCAGCTCAGGGCTGGCCCACCACCATTTTGTCCCGGGGAAGAACTTGTTGCGGATTAAGCTCCGGAGCAGCGTTGCATTCAGGTTATGACTCGGGTCTTAAGCGCCCCCAGGCATGTGCTTTCGTGTCCCATGCGAGGCTTTTGATAAGATCTAGACTCGGGCGGGCACGTCTCCCAAGAAAACGAAATGGATGACGAAAACAGCCATTAATATCAGCCACCTGTTAAGACACATGTTTGGTGCTGCAGGCTCTCTGTACACGCCGTGTGAGAGCAGAATGCCTCTCTCACTCTCTCTCTATCTCTGTCTCTCTCACACACACAGAAACACATGACGTATGCTTCAGCCTGGTTGGTGCTCACTGCAGATATCATGGGCATGCCGGCTATCAGGAGTGAGCCCCCCTCGACCAATCAGGGACAGCAGGCTCAGTGTGCATGCATGGAGTGAGACATCACCGTCTCAGCAAAGAGGTGATGTCACCCCACTGCCCAAAAATGTTAGCTGAGTTCATCTGCTCGTCTCTCTCTTTCTCTCGCTCTCTCTCTTTCTCTTATCCTTGAGGAGCCCTTGTGTACACAAGCACAAGTCACACAGACATTCACTCATTTCATTCTTTCTCCCTCTTCCTCTCTCTCTCTCTCACACACACACACACACACACACTAACACACACATTTCATACACACTTGCGATGCCTCTCAACTTTCCCCCCTCCCTCTCATTCTCTTTCTCATACACACCCACACACACCTGCTCTTTATCTCCTCTTTCCTCTCTCTTTTGTCTTCCCTCTGCCTGTCTGTCTATCTGTCTCTCTTTTCCTCATCTCTCTGACTTGTTTCCTCACTCGCACTACCACCCCCCCCCCCCCCATCCCCTCCGGCCAGTGTGACATGTGCAGTGCAATCTGCGTCACTCCCCCCTGCTTTTAAGCACCCACTGTTTTATTCATGAGCTTCCTATGGTTCCTGTCAGCTCGCATTGAGTCCGCAGGAAGGCAGAGTGTAAATAATAAAAAATCCCCAGAGACATGTACAGAGCTGGCCTGATCTCCCCTCGCACTAATCTCTCCTGTGGAGAGAAGCGCTGCACCCGTCAGTGCTGTAACACACACACACACACACACACACACACACACACACACACACACACATACATACATACAGTATACTCTCTCTCTTTTTCTCTCTCTCTTGCCGCTCTCTCTCTCACACACACACACACACAAACACACACACACAAGCAAACAAGCAAAGAAGCACTTTTGAGAAAGTAATGTATTCCAAAACCAAACATTAAATTATTTTTCGCCCAGCATCACACTGGGGTCTCACACAAACAGTGAGCCGAACGGAGGGCTGTTTATCCAAGCATCCGTAGTGAAGGGTGAATATGCTGAATCACTCAGCCAACATGCCTTCTCGTCACTGGCCCAGAGTGCTCTCTCTCTCTCTCTCGCTCTCTCTCGATCTCTCTCTCTCACTCTCTCTCTCTCTCTCTCTCTTTCTCTCTCTCCTGCTGTTGTAAACATACACAAGCACATATTTACACTAGCATCACAGCGCTGCTTCCCAACCCTGAATGCATAATAATCACACACACCCACACCCACCCACACACACACACACACACACACACACACACACACACACACACACACACACACACACACACACACACACACACACACACACACACACACACACACACCTTTTAGTATTCACGGCCAGCTGTCATTGGCAGTGGTGACCTGAGGAGGCCGTCCATCTGAACGTGTCCCTGCATCATTCAATAAGCAGCCCTAATGAGATTTATGGATCAATGGGCCTGGGCTGAACTACTCAGAGACTTGAGTGGGCAGCTAGTGTGACATTCCCTCTGGAGCGAGTGCCAGCGGGGTGGGCCGGCCCGAGGGCCTCTGAGGTGAGGCTGTCACCTCACGGAGCAACTCGGGAGAGAGTGACACAGCGCGGTTGAGTCACGAGGGTTTAAGAGTGTCAGGGTGTGGATTTAACCAACGCCCTCCAGAGCCGATGCAGCACGTAAGAGTGTTTGAGGTTTCAGGTGGTATGCGCGTGCGCGCGCGTGTGTGAGCGCATGTGTATGAATATGAGAGTGTGAGCGCTTCTGTAGGACCATCAGAGTTTTTGGGAAACATAACTCGAACTACATGGTAGTATGTAGCACATATCTAAAACATGTAGGCATGACCGCTGATGACATGCTTATGGCCCTAGTGTCATTGTGTAATTTAATCCTCAGATGGATGTTCAGGATATTCAGGCCCCAGACTGTGAGGCTGTCCTTGTACAATGTGGTGTGTGTATGTGTGTGTGTGTGTGTGTGTGTGTGTGTGTGTGTGTGTGTGTGTGTGTGTGTGTGTGTGTGTGCGAGTAAGGATGAGCATTACATATTTTTCTTATTTGTCTTATAACTCCCACCTCCCAGTGTACTTAAAAAGCATGTGTCTTTGCTGTATACTTCAGTATCAATGAACTACTTGCTATATACATAATTTAACACTCTCTATCTACTCCATTGTGGCTCCACTGATTTGCGGCCTTTTGTCACTGAGCCGTTTTGTTATTCTACATTCACAACAATTACCCATTTGAAGCCCCTGCTGATTCCTAATGAGGCTCGGGCGCTTTGCTTTGTTTGATGCAGTTTGCCATGCATCCATTCCAGTGACAATTAAACCTGGCCCAGGCTGGCGTCACTAATGGCAACGATGTGAGGGGAGTGCCTGACAGCCCTGAGATACGATGTTTGATCCCAGGCCCCCCAGGGAAGGCACACACACCGAATGCAGTCTCCTACGTTCCTCCTTGACACCGTGCTCCCTTCAAACTCTCCTCCTCCTCCTCCTCCTCCTCCCCATCCGCCACCTCCTCCTTCTCTTCTGCCTGATTTACTCCCAGATTGCGAACTCATTTGTTTTTTCTCGGCTCTGTTCTCTGCGGCTTGTCAGGAGGCAGTGAATAAATATCTCCCCACGCCAGCTCTGCAGCGAGGGGCATTTAAAAAAAAAAAGTCACACAGGCTAGCTCCATAAAACAAGAGTGCGTGTACGAATATGAAAAAGGAAAGAGAGCAAAGTGCACAACTTGATGTAGTTTATGTGTGCAGATGAGCGTCATTTCCGTTAAGGCATTAGTCAATGTTTTTGTCCGCGTCTAAATATATACACATACGCGTACGCAGGGTGATTCAGTATGCCTCTGGTAGCTAGAGTTGCGTGCGCAGTGTGTGCTGACATCTTGAAGAAAGCAATGACCCAACAAATCATGTGAACAAAAGCATATCAAAGCAGTCCAACACAGATAATCCCCCCTCATACACAGAGCGGAAACAGGCAGTATCTACTGACAGCTGTCACGAGGACCAGGAGTGACAAAATTATGTTTCTGCATGCTGAGTAGATTTCAAAAGGCGAGGGCCACACCTGCGGCATCCCCTACGGCTATGCGCAGGACAGTGGGGAGGTGTGTGTGTGTGTGTGTGTGTGTGTGTGTGTGTGTGTGTGTGTGTTTGTGTGTGATTGTGTGTATGTGGGTGTGCGTGTGTGTGAGGGGGGGTTGTGGGTTTTACTGTGAAGCATTTTCAAAGCATTCCTTCCTGTGCTTCAGTCCTGTGCAGGGTTACACGCCCGGCCTGTCTTTATGCTTCCCTAATGACATGTGAAGTCATTCCTCACAGCATTATTACTCCCTAGAGCTGGACCTCGGGTTTTTTTCCCTTCTCTAGAGGAGGTTTTGGCTGTAAATTGGCAGGATAGATGTAATGTAATTAACACAGCAGTGGGGAAACGGGCAAACTGCAGGTGGCAAATGTAGGACAAAGCATAGAGAGAACGGGCGGGTGGGTGGGGGAAAGGACAAATGTGGTGCATTGTGCAAATGAATCTAAGCTTTAATCAGCGCTCTCCATAGTGCTGTCTTACCGTGTAAGTGGGGTCGTTTTTTTCCCGTATGAGCTATTGTGGGATTTGTTTTGTCATGATTTATTGTGTGCTTTTTTATAATAGCATTTTGTGTTTCACCCTGTGTTGCAAACACTAGCATCCGAGCTCCATACTGTAAGACAAATCCCACCTATTTTATAACCTCACCAAATGAACATTTCAAGACTGTATTGGATGGACTCCTAACATTTCTATTCATAAAAACATGACCACTGTATTCACACTTATGGAGATGAGAGGGTCCTCTTTGCACTTAAACAATATCTATCATGGTTCAGTCTTAGGGTCTAGGCGAGCCATTTGAACTTTTGATCTCCCTGGCACTTAATGTAATGACAGTGACCCCACATGATGGTGTTTGGACAAATGCCAATTTAAGTGGAAGAGGCCAGAAAAGCACTTGTGTGCAAAGCGAGATGCTATCATTCCCCCCAGTGGCTCTCCCTCCTCTCTCACAAGTGCTCGCCATAACTGGAGTCAAGTGAGGGTCTCTCCTCTTGCTCCAGGTTGAATTTACATTAGGATTAATTAGGACACACTCTTGCTTGCTATCTCCCCATATCTCTCTCTGTCTCTTCTTTACACACACGCAGTGGCACACACACAGTGACATGCACACACACACACACACACACACACACACACACACACACACACACACACACACACACACACACACACACAGACAAACACAGGGGTAGAAACAAGGGCACAGAAGAAAGAGAAAATTGAGCAGAAAAAGATGAGTGATAATGTGTGTTATGCTCTAATACCCCTGTGATCTTTCAGTATGGGATTTCGGTCGTGGCAAATTGGGTTTGAAATGTTAAGTTCAGTGGGCTAGGACACAATCTGAGGCTTTATTCGCGGCAGAAATGACTCAACCTTCAGATCTTCAGTCGGCAGTCTTGTCTTTCATATCTCAGTGAAACGCAGGGCAGCGCTCAGATCAATGGGCATGTCATTTGAACCTCGGCTATTTATATCAACTGTGTATAAGACACCAAGACTCGCCCTGGGCTTGCTGAAAAAGGTGCAGAACCCAAAGGTCCTGTAACATGATGGCAAAACCTGATAACATTTCATAAATGAAAAACCACATTGCAATAATTCTGCACGGGAAGGCAGTTAACAGCCTTGTGTTATGCAGTTACAGCCAGCCAGTGCATGTACCAGTAAGTAGCTCGCATAAAGCGGCTAATAACATAATTGTAGGTTGCTGATGGGCGACGAGACCTCATTACAGAGAAATACATTCTTCATTCTTTGAAGGTCTATGTCATTTAGCTGTGTCGTAGGCTGAATCATTTAGTTGTAAACATCAAAACACATTTGTGATTCATGGTGAAATACCTCATGGCAGTGTGTGGGTCATGACTGTGCGCTGGTGACTTCCTGTTTTGGTAATGTGTAACTCCGGGACTAAAACGACTGACCCCAAATCTCAGCGGTGACTCACTATCAGCAAACAGAATGAGGATGACAGCAATGTAACAACCAAAGGTCAAAATGATAAAAGAGGACAGATTTGTCTCTTTTATGAACTATTAGCGGTAGAATTTCAGCCCCCTTTGTGATGTATGTGTGCACTCGTTTTTGTGTGTTTGAGTGTGTGTGTGTGTGTGTGTGTGGAGTGCATCTGTGTGTGTGCATGTTTGTGTGTGTGTGTGTTTGAGTGTGTGTGTGTGTGTGTGTGTGTGTGTGTGTGTGTGTGTGTGTGTGTGTGTGTGTGTGTGTGTGTGTGTGTGTGTGTGTGTGTTTGTGTAAGTCGGGCTTGTTACTGATGAAGTGATTGAGAATGAGTGTGGATGACAGCTGCCCATCTGTGACTGTAGCATGCTGAGAGAGCCTTGAGAGGGGAGTACTGCTGGCCAGTCTGCCCTGACCGTCTGCTCCATGCACATGCTCTCCACAAACACACACACACACACACACACACACACACACACACACACACACACACACACACACACACACACACACACCCAAACACACACAGGCCTTGCCTCAGTGGAGGGGAAGCAAAGCTACCATATCTGATTACTCTCTGTGATCACATGCAGCTCTGGGCATCGCAAGTCAAAGGAGATGGAAAAGACTATTCAGTGGAGACTAGCGTGTGTGATAGTGACCTCAACATGCACATTCGTACGGGCTTGGTTGAACCTACACTGTTAATCACTTTCCTAAGCACTGTGTTAAAAAAAAAAAATAATCATGAATGCACAGTCCTGCAATCCTGCAATTACAAAAAAAACAAATGAGGATATTATAGCTACTGATGGCCAAATCCATTAACAAATCAGATGAAATATAGGACCTTGTGGTCAGTTTGCAGCCAGGATTTATAGACATGTAAGTGCATGCAGGCCACAGGAGCCCAGACTCGGGCCTGTTGTCTGTCTGGAGCCGCTAATCTGCTCTCTCTGGTTTGAATCAGTGTCCTTTTGCGTCACAGGGACGATCTTTCCTCTGCCTCCCCTCTGGACGTCCCAGGGCCAGCAGAATCCAACAGCTCCACATGATGACCTTAAAACAAGCCTACTTTCAATCCCCCTGCCCCAAGGCGCACTGTGTGTCCGCACTTGAAAACCCATCCTATGCAGTGAGCGAAATGAACATGATGAACAACTTAGGTCTCTCTCTCTCTTACACTCTCTATGTTTCCCTCTCTCTCACTCTCTCTCTCTTTGCATTTCCATGTTCGGTAGGTGCCCATGTGCAAATAATTGAACACATAGTCATACATACAGAACATGCACCCATACACACACACACGCACACACACACACGGACACAAACTGAATCAACATAGATACGGTCCTGTAGATACACAAAGTACATATACTTCATATCCATTTTAGTGAGGCACAGCACTACCGGTGTTTAGCATCCACCTTGATGACGCAACAGCAACCCTTTTTGTGTCACTCACTGCATCGACATGTTGTGCATACAGGAAGAGTTGTGAGACTGGAGGGAGAATTAGGTGAAGGGAAATCAGATCAAAACAGATATTTCTTCTCCAACATGCCAGAGCTCGTTTGTATCCAGACAACTATGCAATCTTAGACATATCTCAGACCATCTTAATGAATAGAGCCGCTGAATGGGATTTAAAACACATGACTTCACAGTTCTCTGAATGCTGATGTGAAAAGAAACTGTGGGTAATGGTAAGAAAACGTGTTACGGTATGTACGTTGTGAAACGTGATGTTCTGAGAAGGTCAGAATCTGTGTAAAGATATGAACAAATTGTGAATCAGGAAACAAAATGTTTGTAATGGGGTTTGTGTGTGTGTGTGTGTGTGTGTGTGTGTGTGTGTGTGTTTGTGTGTGTGTCAATGGTTTAATGGGTCATTTGATAAAATAAGGACATAATATGAAACACTGTTGTTCTGCTTTGTCTTTGACTTGATCGGTGCTTGTTGTGTGGAAAATGAAAATGTGTAAGTGCTGCCCTCCTCTGATCATCTGTGGTAAATGTACATGAAGATTTGCTCAGTCAGTTTTGCCCAGAGCAGTTACTCAATCCTACACATCGTGGATCCATAAACAAAATAACCATTAGGCTACAGACTTCATACAGAATAAATGCTAAATTAAGATAATTCAGTGAACAGAATCTTACCCAACATGTTAAACAAACATAATCATCTGTTTTATTAAGATAATTATTTGTTTAACATAATTACTAGTCAATGAACTTCTCATATAATGCTATTTTAAGTGCCTGTTATAAAAAAGTATTTTGAAAAAAGCTTATTTCAATGTGTTGGGCACATACACACTAATTATCAGAATTCTGTTGATTTCTGTCTTAATTTCTAATACAGTCAAACTGGGCACAAACCAGCCTTCAGTATTCCAAACAATTATCTCTTCAACCATATTTATATTAGAAATGTTATTATTGTTAAAGGTTCTGCAGGGACCACAGCAGGGACAGCACGTGTTATTTTATATTTGTCAGTGTCTAAGTATGAGTAGGTTCCAAGTGCAGCCCTTAACAGAATGACAGATCTGATTCACTTTGGCCACTATTTTAAACACTGCTGTATAAAGGCGAGACAGCTGAAGTCTTTTGAGTCATTTGAGAGTCTGGTCTCAGCATCCAGGCCAGGATTTCTCCACCATTTGCTGTCCCACCTGTTCGTTCTTTTCTTGAGCACACGGATGCAGCCATGAGTTCTCGTGCCAAGGGACAGAGCACAGTTGTTCGCTGCCGTGAGCCGTCATGACAATGGCCACGCTGACCAGGGACACGTCCGCTACTGTGACCACACACATCATGTGGCCTTCAGGCACAGCCAGCAGACAAACCCTCACTCTGTACAATGCGTAATGTGGCATGCAGGATGGGGAGAGAGAAGAGCCTGTCAATGAGAAGCTGTCTTTTGTCCCTTTCAATTCAATTAAATTTCAATTCATAGCTGTGCTACCCCAATGATGTCGCAGCACTGAACAACAATCAATCTCTCTCTCTCTCTCTCTCTCTCTCTCTGTCTCTCTCTCTCCCTTACACACACTTAAACCACTTGTCCATCAGTTCACACATTAGCCTTCCTACTTATAAGCACAAGGGAGAGGCCTTGAGCACATTCTTTTTTATTAAAGGTAAGGTTTGTCGGTTGGTGCATATTTTCATGTTGTACGTGTTTTATTGGCATAATTGTATCTACCAATCTCTTTATCTCACAAACAATTTGACAGCGTTTGACAATGCCCTCTGTCAACGAATATAAATAAAATAGACAGAAAGCGATTATGTACTTCCAGCACCAGTACCTCCATAAATACTGACAAAGACCACTGCTATCACAAAGCTTTCTGTTAGAGCTGTTTGCACTCCTGTTTAACGGCATTACAGCAAAAATGAGACTCAACAACAGGGGGCGCCATGGCCCTGGCCACAGAGAAGGAGATCGCGCGCAGCACGTTCTGCCGTTGCCGCCACTCAGCAAAGGGGCTTTATGCCCACAATAAACCACAGGAAAAGAAGGTAAATCTCTGACAGTCGTTATTAGTCACACAAAGGGAGAATAAGGGACAGCTTGTGCTTCCCCAGGGACAATCAAATCTACAAGCGTGAACACTAAAATGGGCCCACTTGTTTGGGAACTCTCCGTGACAGAGGAGCTCTGCTCATTACTCGCACGGCACAGCTCAACCGACTGTGGTTAAAGTTGCCGATTTGTTGGACTTTTTTTGACTGTGATGCAGTCATCTGTGCCGCTTCTCGACAAAAAAAAACTAGAGGAGTGAAAAGAGAGAAAAACTAAGCGAAACGGCCTCCATGTTGTTTAGCTGGTGTCCTTCATAACACAATAACGATGTATATGTTTTTACACAAAACAAAAGTTTCAGAGGTCTGTTGTACTCTGAAGTCTGTTTTTTTGCCTCTGCGTGACATCGGAAACAGGAACTCGGGATAATGGGAACAACAGGAGTGCACCTCTTCGTCTGACTTGGTCCTGCCTTAATTGCGGAAAAGTCAGCATGCACACAGGCGGCGGCGGAATGCCTATCACGCGCCCTCGGATCAGCCTTTTGACACGTTTGGCTCAGCCTGACTGAACGCTTCAGAGGGTTCTATTTTGTAGTCGGAATTGAGCTCCAGTCCCGCATGCAAAAGCGATCTTGTCTCGCCTCATCTTGTCCTGACTTGACACGCCAGTGCCGGATGTTTCGGAAGCCATTTTTTTAATTAGGCTACCGGATCTTTAGAATGACTTAAATCCAAGGCAAAGCGATGGCTTTCAAATCAGGATGCAATGGCCAACCATCCATGGCATGTAGACACAAAAAGGACTTGTGTTCTGGTGTCTCGGGAACAGTGAGAGCGTCAGAAGAAAATTATAGGGCCGTGAACAACTCTGTTAGACCGTTTCACAAAGCTCGGCCCTCCGCAGCCATAAATAAAGCTAATTCAACAAATGCTTAATTAAATCACATAAATCCCGTTTACGATGGTTGGATATAGGAAACATGGCCATGCCACTGAAAGAGGCAGAACAATTTAGCTCTCTCACTCTTTCACTCACCCCATTCTCTCGCTCTCTTTCTCTTGTTGTGCCTCTACCTCTCTCCACATCTCACTTGCTGGCAATTCACAGCATTAGTGTCTGTGTTGTGCTGAGCTGTGTGTTGGTGAAACACTGGGGACCGTAAGCAATGATTCATCGATTTCATTTAGCTGACGGTGCAGAGGTGAGCGCTGCAGCTCTGCTCTAGGGATGTGCACAGACGGACGGGCCGCCCTGCGACCCCCCTGCCCTCTTTCTGTGACCCCCCCAACCACCTCCCAAGCCCCTCGCCCCCTCTACTGTTTTCCCTAGCTAATAGATACAGGGCTAAGGTGGAGAGCTGTCAACGTGTGCAGGAGACAACCACACAGACCGTTAATTCCATTAGTGGTTCTGGGAGGGTCACTTTTGCTTTTGTTTTAGGTGTTTTTCTACACCATTAGGCACTCCATAATGTGATTAATATGTGCCAGACTTTTGAAACAAGGATTGATGAGTCATAGCTGGTGAGCCCTAATTCTACACAGACCTCCAGCTTGTGTTTATCTGTCTCAGACTACAAGTGTTTCTCACCCACTCTCATTCACTCACTCTCTCTCTTTCTCCCCCCTCTCTCTCCCCCCGTCTCCTTCCTTCTCTCTCACCCTCCTTCTCTTCTAGTCCAACTCTTCCCTCCACAGCTTAACCTAGCGAGCAGCGGCTTCTTGATTGATTGATATTAAATTGCATTGGCTGTTGTTTCAGCACCATTGAGTCTACCATAGGATCTTGGTAAGATCGCATCTGTGATTGTATTTCAATTTTTAATGGGAGGGCCGCTGAAGCAACTCAAGTTCTTTGTTGAGTTCATGTGGTGGGTTTCGTTCCATTAGCGACACTCAAAAAGACAAATCGAGTGCATTACGGACGGCATAATGTTCGTTCATTATTCGTGTTATGAAATGGTTGGTGTTTGCATGCCACTGAAATTGATTGGGATGTAAGGTTTCTTTTAGGACTGGTGCTTTTCCATAGGCTTGGTCCACAAGTCATTTGTCACAATTCTGCCCATTAGTGGATTTTGAAAAGCTAAAATAACTTTGCCTGTTCTCCTATCTGTTTCTGTTATTGAACGCAGACACGAACTCCTTTAATGTTCATTATTTTTCTCATCTATCTGTCCATGGAACAAATGGACTTCATCAAGGCACAAAGTAACAAAGGGATAAACAGTGAAAACAACCCAAAGAAGAAAAGTACTCCACTGTTGCTGAGTCGTGACACCAATGAAAATTAAATTTTCAGCCCAAAGACACAACAGCAAAGTCACAGTCAATAGTAATCATTCAACCTGAGCTCGGGGATATACACTATTTTACTTTTACAATTATGTACTGTAGAAAATCGCAGACTTGGTTGAGTCAATTGTAATAAATTGCTCCTTTTTCCCCTCTGAGAATATGAACATCTCTCGTGATGCATAGACTCATTTATATGGTGGGAAAACTCAGAGAGAACTTGGGTATATCAGTCACTTTTGTTGCGGATTTGTAATTGCTCATTCATTTGAATAATAATTGATTTCATTTGGTCCCACTTTATTTGAATTGCCTGTTGACACTATGTTGACAGTGAAAGAACAGATGTCCTTGATACAAACAGCTCTGTTCGAGTAAATGTTACGAGTGCTACTGTGGTCAGGACTTTGTTTGATGTTTATAGCAGGTAGAAATGTTATTGGGATTTTCAAGGTTGTTAATAGAATGCATTTCCAGTAAAGCAACTGTTTATAGTTCCATAAAGTTCCTTGATAAACTGAAAATACACATTTCTAAATGTAGAAATGTGAAATTGGGTAGATTAACTATGGTGTTTTCTCAAAGCACAGGGGAAAAAATAAATAACAGTATATTTCCACACATGAGGCAAACACATTCCATTGTCTGCTCTTATCTAACCTCTAAAGACATAAAGTCAGAATATTGTTAGCTTTGGCGTTCCCAAAGAAGCATTGCTGTTTTGGCAGAATAAACCTGTCAGAGAAATATGAAAAATGCCGTAGGTGAACCTGCCCTCTCGGCAGTCTGACGGAGATAGACGAAGACGCATCAGCCAGCATTTGTTTAGGGCCAGCACAATGACTGGCCGTCCTCGCTCGTTTTGCACAGACGCCATCCATAACTTCCTCGGCCTCGCAATTGCACTCACAAATCAGCCGTCATGACATCATTTCTGTTTGTGTCCTTGTGGATTGTGGAGGGCTCAGCACAGACCCTCAGCACACAGCACAGAATCCCCTAGCCTCTCACCGATGAGAATAATTCTCTGGAGCCTTGCAGAGCCAAACGACAAATGCACATATTATATTTTAATGTCTCCCCTCCATAATTCAGCACAGGAAATTGTACTCAGCAGATACATCCTTTAGGATCTCAGTGGCCCCCACACATTCATACATAACAGCTCAGAGCACAGTTATGTTCCCTGGGCCAAGAATAGCTTGTATCAGTATGCACACGAGCACCAAGGTGACAGGACAAGAATCCCTACCATCAGGACTACATTAGTAGTTAGCCGCATTTCTTAAAGAGGGAGAAAAGCATTTCTGCTTCTGACTTTTTCCTACAAAATGAGGCACCAGAGCCCACTCAGCATTCCCATTTACAGGTCTTAATGCATCCACAAATTATTCAGTGCTGGAACTGGACATGCTGGGTAAAATGGAAAGGCCCCATTCTCACACCAGCTGTGTTGTGTGAGTTATGTCCTCTGAGTCCATCCTGCAGTTGTGGACACACTGTTGCTGTGAATACTGCAAAGAATCACATTGAATGGTCTGGCTATTTTTTTTTTTAGCATTTTGATCAGCAGTTGTTATCCACAGAAACATTTCCCAAGAAGATACATCTCTGAGGAGCCAATCAGAGTTCAGCACTCTTAAGCCATTCTTCTCTCTGCAGGAGGAGCTCAGTGGGGTCAAGGCTTCTTCCTGGCCCTCTCAACCTACAGCGGAACAGTCGCTCAGCTCAGAGGGATCCGGACTCTTGACAGCCCGTCCTTTCCGTTGCATATTACCTCTAAATAAAGGCCAATTTGTCAGCGATATCACAAAGCGAAGCGTCTTTAAAATATGAAACGATCACAGAAAATGAAAGCATTTTGCCACGGTGCAGACTAACCCAATAAAGAGTCTAGACTTGTAGGTTCAAAGCACATTTAATGTGAGGAAAGGGGAAATTTGCATGTTGCGTGAGTTGAATTATAGAGCTTTGACTCCTCTGGTCTCTGGGCTCTCTCTCGCTGCTTGGGTGAGGTTTTTTAGAAATTCACTAGGCTGAGAATACGTTAGTATCCATCTATCATCTTCTCTGTTGAATAGCCTGAACAGACTGTTCTTGGGACAATTTCATTAAAATTCAGTCTGTTCTCTACTGGATACTTACAGTCCAAAGCCACAGTGAAATACATTCAGACCTAAAGTAATTTCTTTGTTGTCAAGTGTGAGTTAGTACCCTTTTTGTTTCCTGGCAAAGCAAGCAACAGCAGTTTCCGATGTGACAACTAAGCCCAGAAGTATATGCATGCAACTGATTCAGCGACTGATAATTATTCCATTCGATGCAAAATCCACCATGAACTCAATCACACTCCCTCTTCACATAAACAAGGAATTTATTCAAGACATGACAATGAAAATACTGAAGGAAATTTGCTTGGAAATTGAGTATGAGATATTTTATTATGCCTTTTAAGTATGGGAAATGTTAGCCCTTATCAGGGTGTAGTTGCTGGAGAGGATGGGAGGAACAAGAAGAACATTATACACGCACATTCCTTCTATGTCCAGTATTAATCTTCTTTGAAAACTATATTCTTGACTTAAAAGAACCTCTGAAACCAGAAAATAGCTTGGGTATTCATTCCTGAGGAAAGATAAAACTGGCTGACATATATCTCTTCAACATATTCATACTCAACTGCCGAGAAAGCAACGGACAAGGTCTCCTTGGAAACAGCCAAATCCACTAAAACTTAATTCATGTCTTTAACAATTGAACACATTTTGGATCTGGATCTTTTTTTACTTTTAACGTCAAATATCACAGGGAAATGGAATAATATTTACCACAAAGATAGACGGTAAAATAATATATTATTTCAATCAATATGTGGGGGTACTCCCCCCACGCAAATTCCTTCCCCACCCACCCCTCCTTTTGTTTTTGTTTTTAAAGCATTGCAAGCTACTTTATTTTACTTCATTTAACTTATATTAAAAATACAAAAATGTGCAACAGGCTCTGAAATAAAGAACTGTCTGGAAGATGATGAAAGAAACATTTCAATAAAGTATTTAAAACTAAATGAATGTATTTGGTGTTGTTCCACTGAGACCTCTGTCCTGCGTGATAAATTGTGTTTGTCGATCAGTGCTGTTGTAGTGTTCTTTTTTCCTGCTGAGTTGTGTTGCTCTGTCTGGTCCCAGTCCTGAGGCATGAGGATGAGCCGTCAGCATTTCCCCCTGAGCAGTCACCCGCTCCCCTCCAGGTGCCCTTAAGAAGGGATCAGCGGACCTGCCTGCCTGCCTGCTGCCCACTGTCGGGGCCTGCTGCACTGTGCCAAGGCCACTCCTCTCCTCAAAACCTGTTTTTGGCCAGCAGTCACCCTGAGCCCTTAGGAGGTGAATGGAAAAAAAGAGAACATCAACCAAACACATCTATAATCGATATGTACAAGAAATGGATCAACCAAATGGTGAGATCTAATGGGGAAAAAGGAAGGTTCATTTATGTGGTTGTTGTCCTGTAACACCTGGCAAATAGGGATTCAAGCATGTGATGTGCATGACTTTACATCTATCTAGCTAATGATTTGGAGGGGGGTGGGGGGGTGCATGAATAAACACATAGCACCCATACCCATACCCTGCCCTGCCACCCCTGCCGATCCACAGTTCCATACAGGCTCTGTGAGCGCGTGCCTTCCTGATGATGACTGGGTCCATACAGAATTGTGTTGGCACAGTTGATTGCACGCTCGATTCCATCATCATCCACAGTACCATATGGGCTCCTTGATGACTACGCTCATGCCCAACCCAACTGATGCTGTGGATGCCCTCTCTGTGCCCCTGACTGCATGGGCAGCACTATCAGATTTAATTAACAATACAATTAGTATGCAGAATGGGAAACTGGATTTTATGCTATGGAGACATTTTGTGGAGCCCAGTAGAGCAATGCTGCAAGTTGCTCCATGAAATATTGAGTGATTAATGAAGCCACCTTTTTTTCACATTTTCTGTTTTTGCCACTGCTTTGTACCACCCAACTTAGTGTTCAACTAAAGAGATAACCTTGTCAATTGTGACGTTGACATGAGAATTGAGATGTAAATAACAATAAAATAATAACAGGAACAGACACGGGCCACACTCTGTCAGGTATAGCCAGAAATTGAAAGCATTCAGCAGTGTTGCAAAGGGCCCAAAACCATTTACAAGTCTAATTTCTACTTGACAAAATTGCTTTTTGGTTCATTTCTATTAATCTATTTCAGTGTTTCATTAGTTTACCCCTATGGCAACACATTGCCGTTATTGGTTTATAGCAGAGGTATGAAAAAGTCACATATTTCACTTTCCATTTCTCTTTTCTGTTGACACTGATTGTGTCTGGGAGCATAACTGGAGGTGAAAGTCACATACGTCTGGATGTGGACTATACCAAACTCAATGTTGATTTCTTTTCAACAACCAAGAACAGACATCATACTATTGCACAACAGAAGAAAAGGCAGACTTGTGGAGAAAAGGCACAGGCAGTTGTGCCTTGATCAACAGAACTCTCATCAAGTAGCAGAGTTTTGCAACAATTCCAACAGCTCCTCTCCACTGACCAGTATAAATGAAGAAATACAAAATAAGAACACGATCCAGTGATTGATCTTGATTCTAATAGAAACACTGCATGTCAGAGAACTTATAAATTATCTAACTCTCTCTGTCTGGTTATGTAACTGTATTCCCAAAGGTCAGTTCAACCTTTCCTCTCTTTGGTCTGCACTCTCTGTCTCTCTCTTTTCTGTCTCTATTGTTTTCCTTTTGCTCAATTCCCCTGTCATATGTCGCTTTTCTCTCTCTATCTCTCTCTCTCTGCCTCTCTGTCTCCTCCACTGTCTCTATCCCCAAGTCCCAGTGGAAAATAAAGTTGTGAGAACACACAGATGTAAATCCACCGTGGGACCGGTCCTGTTTCTTTTATCCTTATCTGGAAGCCCATTCCCCCTTCTTGCAGTACAATCTCAAATACACAATTCATTCAAACACCATCTGCACATACTTACACGGTAACAGAGACTAACACACACACACACACACACACACACACACACACACACACACACACACACACACACACACACACACACACACACACACACACACACACACACACACACACACACACACACACACGCGCACACACACATACACACACACACTCACACACGCGCACACACACACACACACAAAGACACAAAATCAAACTCACATAGAGGAGCCCAGGGACTTTGTGTGTGAGTGAGAGTGAGAGAGCGGGAGTCTGTGTATCTCTGTTTGCAGCTGGTAGTGCTGATTTGATTCAGTGCTTTGGCGTGATTGAGATTCAGCTGCTCACTCACAGCCGAGTCCCAAAGTGGTTACACAAGAGGCCTGTGGGACTCCAAAATTGCGCACAAAAGATGTATTTTTTATCCTCAGCAAGAACCCAAGTTTTCTGTTTTGTACAGTACCACTCACCTCATTCTCAGTTGGTTTCTGGTCAACACTTGCAAGACACACAAAGCACACTCAAGGAGAGAAGGAGAATGAGGCTACACGGATATTTCAAACATATCTACATGCACAAATTAGTCACTTTTCTGGGGATCTCCTAAGACGCAGGAGCCATTCTCCTCATGCAATCGCCTACGGTGATTGACTTTCTTTGGAGGTTAATAGGAATTTCCACTTCATTTTCCAGTCCTAAGCTGTTTAACATATGTTTTACTGCGATAATTGACAGGTTCAGAGAGAGAAGCGAGCAATTCCAACAGAAGAGATTTTGTTGGAGGTATATACTTGATAAAAAAATCGAATGTGCTGACCTTATGCAAGTAACTCTTTTCAAATGAATCAGGGCTTAACTATACACTCAGCAGGAATTAAAGCACTGCTGCTTTGCCATGAGTTCAGCTTTGTGTTTTTTTTTGTATAACTTCAGAAGAACAAGAACTGGCTGAGAGCCGCTGAGAACATCTGAATGACCAGGAACATAAATGGCTCTTGAAAGCACCAAGCTCTTCTTCTGCAGGCCATTTTTCTGACATGAACAAAATGCCCCAGATTTCCAAAACGAATGTGCTGAATGACAAGTGATCACAGACTTGACAGCACATTCACTTAACTGCTATTGAATGGGTTTTTTTAGACAAGCAATTAACCTCTATTAATGAAACCACTCATTATCCTCTTAGATCAAGGGAATAATTCAACTGCCATTACTGTTTTTATAGTGAGGTAAAAAGGCGGAGACACATCAGAGGAAAAAATCTCTAATGTCTGTTTCAAGACAGATACCATTTTATTCATCTCTGAGAAAAGTAATTAACTTCTTACTGTTGGCTTCCTTCATATTCTCCAACAATACAATGTGAGTGAGATGAGCACATTAAATTCTAGATTATAGATAAAGGAACTGAAGCTGTATTATGTTTTAAAATGCATTTGACTTCAAGATAATTGAATTCTAAATCCACTCAAAGCCGTATGGAACTTTTGGGAAATTAATTTTCAGTTACTTAATATTGTTTTATCACTTTTATCCTTAAGCCAGCCATTGGCACTGAGTAACGTTGAAGTGTAATCATATTCCAAATGAACACTGGGATTTAAAAAATCCCCCACAAATTCCAAGACAAGCCTCACCTCCTCACCTTCCTCTACCCAACTCTACCCAAATCAGATAAAGTTGGCTTTTCCATCAATCCTATAGCACACAACTTCCTATTTACTGCTGTGAAGTTTGACAGGATAGCAAACTGTTGGGCTTGGTCCTATTCAAATGGCTGACAAGCAGTCTACTAACATTGCAACACAGTGGCTTTTATAAAAAGTATTAAGATACATAAACAGTTTTGCCAGGAGAGAGCTCAGGCTGTGATGGTGAAAACACTGTGTAATTGCAAGGTTTCATGTTGTCAGGTTAAACAAGATCCAGCTGGCAATCAATCATCATTTATCAATCCCTGTGCTTTTGTCTTTAGTATATCATCACTCAATGTGTGAGATCATCTTTAACAGAAAGATAGCCATTGGTAGCACCTATTTCATGGAGACAAACTACTGTATATTAATATAGATCAGAAGGTAAGCCTACTAATATTCTCACAAAAATGGATGGGATAGGCCAACATTGTGAAACTGTTCCGCCTTGCTAGTGTAGCTGTGAAAGAACATCTATTCAGGAGTGCATGGATCGGTCAATGAGCATCAGTTATCTCACAATCAGTTTTACTCTTCTGTTCTGTTCTTACCATATTCTTGCCCCAACCTCACTTTACTGTCTTACGTATTTAGCCCAGTCATAAAGCGAGGAGGTGAATTCACCCTTTATGCATGCGAGCAGTGTCGTGTCTGACTGAGTGAATTATGAGGGCAAATTGTTGATGTCTGTCTCTGATGTGGGAGAGCAAGGTATACGCCAGAATGTCCTCTGTGATAGTTTTTCATCAAGAGACGGAAGCACTTCCGGCCCCATCATGTGCCAGAGTGTATTACTGTGACAATCATCAACCTGCCTCGTGTAGCATTCACTTTGCTTGGACGTCGCGGTGTCTTCTGAAGTCAACGTGAGTGACAGCCGGGAGAGAAGCTCGGCTTCAAACTTCTCCTTGCTCACACTGTCCTGATGAGACGAGGGTTCATGCTGAGAGACAAATTGAGTTGTTGCTTTACATATGACGGAGAACAGTGGTGAGGCACAGCTGCGGATTACCCGCCATTGACTGGAAGCTAAGCCATTTGAATCAAACAAAGCTCTGTGAGAATTTTGGGATACTCTCAAGACTAGTGTTCACATTTATAACAGTAATAACTCTCACAGTACAGAGTACAGATCTCTTTTGAATTGTGAAAACATTGAGAAAATAGTTATCCAAAAAGTATTCAGGGTCTTGGACTATGTTCACATGCATTCCGTATTCTTCTGAAACAAAAAGTAGAAGAGAAAATTGGGCAGCCTCGAAACAGGTCCTGAGCTAAAACTTTTATGCCGTGTTATATACTAGGGGAAAACTAATGATGACACCATTTTGGCTTTTGCAGAACCCCAGAGTAATGCATTTTTCTCCTCAGATCCGATCGGTCATTAGAGTTTTATATAGTATTTCATACATAATGCAATTTTCCTCCTCATTAGGTCACATCCCCATAACTCCCACCTAAATCACTGTCATCTCGCCACTGTGCACTGGAGAGCCTGGGCTCCATTTCGGCTGTGCCCCCTCCATTAGAAATTCGGTAAATGGTCCCCCCCAATATGTCCTCATTTGGCATGCAAAACCACAGGGTATGCAGGAGTTTGTCAGACACCTCTCAGGCCCCATATCATGTTTTCTCAATTGCCTCTCTGTCGTCCCCAATACTGTGGTGGCCACCTATTCCTGAAATTGCATTATTCACCTGGCAAGGACTTATAATGGCAGAATAATGATTCATTGTGATTTAGGTTGGGGGACGAGAGGGCAACTGTGACCCGGTCCATTTGCAGCCCTTCAGGACCCTTCATTCGAGCCTCTCCGCTGATAGACGATGATTAGGATGAAGAGAAAGAGATTTGTTTCTAATTATGCAAATTGGAAAGGAGGCCTATGAAACTCTTGGATGGTATTCGGCACAATATGACAGCCCAAAAATGATTCATCTAGAAGATAAAATGCAATGATGACAGAGACTTAGCTGCTGTTTTTGTGTAACTTAGATCTGGATTGTTTGAATGGCAAAACCAATGGCAACACCAGTCATATTCCGTACATGAACTTCTAAAAGTCATTAACAGCATTGTGCAGGTGAATTAACATCTGCAGTTATGCAATGAAGTAGTTTTGTTCTAATTGTTATGAAAAATAATGTAGCTGATATGAACACAAGCCACACCAAACAACAAGTTTGTAAGACATCTGACTTTTGTCTAGCCCTGGGTCTGATGTAGGTTTGATGAATCATGGCCAGATCTATATTTGAGTCAACTTGTAATGAGGTCCTATTTAAGCAATATAGCATGAGTGGGATAATCCCACGGGTGGTGTTCGGCCGTAGCCACCGAGGCGGCAGGCCGAGTGGCGTAGGCAACAACACCCGTGAGATTATCCCTTACCTTTCCCACTCCCACGAGTGCTATATTGCTTTTATAAAACAATTCTACCGTCAACAAATTAACATTTCAACACAAAGTTATTGATTAAAAATGGTTTATTTCGCCATTGTTTCTCCGCAACAAAAAATAGTTCCATTGTCAACGTCTTGGTTTGGAATTTTAAGAATTTTGAATTAACGGTTATCATCAACGCAAATTTTTCATCGCGGAGTGATTTATTATTAGCTGTGAAAAGTCCCGTAACTGTTGGTATGTTGACGAATAACCTATCTCATGGAACGTCTCTCGTCCAATCAGAAACAGCTAAATTACGCGATAGAACCCAATTGTTTTATAAATAGGTATATACATAGGAAAATACATGAAAAACATATACATCATAAAGAATAAAGGCATGTATGTGCTTTTTTTTACAAAAACCTATGTATGTTTATATATGTTACCCTTTTTTTAAGTAGGTAGCTGGTCCTATATTACTTTGACTGTGAGTTTCTTTTCTCAAAACAACACTTTGTTATCTTTATTTCCAATAAGTCATGGAGCTATGGATCTTAAGTGGTGTTTTTCTTTATATGTCTATGCATTTTGTTGGCTTAGCTAACCTGAGTTCATGGTATCAGTGCTGAGCTTGAACATTTTTTGAAGGAAACAGCTCTCTGTATGCAGAAAGTGACAACTAATGATCCACAGACGCATGACAAGCACTAAACAGACAAAAAGAGAACCTATGGCTGTTTGGTAATGAGAAGTGTGTGGTAATGAATGGTGTATTTTTTTGTCCTTTGGTTGTCTTGCTTCAAGCAGAGTTGTGATTGATACACTCTGAAACAAAAGAGAGAAGCAACTGTGTTTTGCCTCAATGCCCACCTTGACTCAAAGTTAGGATGCAACCAACAGCTTATTTGAGAGGACCAAAGTGGCTCAGTGACCTGATGCAAGCCAAGGCCAGAGGAAATTGAATGCTGTTGATATTTCATGGTTTTGCTTCTTCGCCAGCTAATTTAAAATGTTCCACGCTTAATCCTTCTTGAAAAGTGAAACAGTTCTCATCCTGTCCTGTCAAATCTTCCCGTATAGACCTCAGGGGTACCTCCAAATTTCAGCATTCTTCGAACAGGTCTCCTCAGAGATTATATGGGTCTGCAAAGTGAAAAAAAAATCTTCTAATTAACTTTCAGAAAAGTTCCACGGTATTCATTGCAGTGGAACTTCATTAGGGACTGGAAAAGGTCCAAAAGACCGTCGGCTGGATGGAGCCCCCCTGGGGGCCTGATCAGGAACTTACCTGCGGCTATCAGGAGAGAGCCTTCACCTTTAAAGTGCACAAAAATCCATCTACCTTTCAGAACTAAAGTTGGGTATTTCTAGTAGTAGTCCTACCAGAACTCTCACATTCAAATATACACTCTCACATATTTCTCAATGACCTCTTTTGTAGAGACAAAGTACTATGCATGGTCCTTCCATATAGTTTAATCTACACATAATCTCAACCGTGATATAATGACTGCTATTGTTTCCATGTCTGTCATCTAAAATACGAATGCAACTGCATTTGTGCTGATCTAGTTAATACATTTTCTTGAAACATTTTGTCCATATTAGTTTTCTAACTGACTGACAGACTGGCTTAATGCAAGAAGGGAAATCCAGGTTTGTTACTCAGTAGGAGACATACTGTGACCTAAATCCATATTTTCTGCAGGCAGAGAACACCAGCTCAGCAGTATTAGTGCAGGAGACTCACAAGCTATTTGCAGGAGCTCCTAGTTTGATGGGAATGATTATTTAAAAACAGGAGGTTTGTCAGGCCCAAGACTTGTTGCTGTGAAATGTGGCAGTGGAAAGTGTTATGTAATTGAAACAGGCCCCTGTTCTAAAGTCTAAAAGGGGCCAGGATGATGGGGAGATTAATGAGACACATGCAATGAGGTTTCCTTTTCGGTCCAGGCACCCATTATTTTACTTATTAAAGCTTAAATGAAATGGATGGGGCCACAAAAAGAGGGGGGAAAGGCTTTTGGTACATTTTAGGTGACTGAACTGGGTCTCAGTAGAGGACATTTTGACATACTTCCCTCACACACCCACACAATCGATATCAAGAGCATGTCTTGAAGAGACACTTACCTTGTGCACTTAACTCTGCAGGTCCTCCATAGATTCTCCTATACACACTTGACAAACATAAATGCATTCACACACAGACTTGTGTGAGTTATTTCCATGTCAGTCTATAAACGTTGCTATTGTAATTTACTGTTGGACACCTTAATAATCCTATAGTGCCATGACACTTTCAGTTTCCCTCCACACAATGACCTTCATTTCTCATGAGGGAGAGTTTTCCCAGAGGGCACAGCGCTAATTAGCTGCAGCTCCTAGCGCCGCTTAGAGCACTGACGAAGTGGCTGGCGTTGGCACTCTTCATCTTCTGCAGCGAGAGTCTAACATACCTCCAAGCAAGTCAGCGTTTTTAAACTCTGGGAGCAAAGTAAACAAAGAGAGGAAGGGAGCGGGAAGACTTGGTAGAGCCGCAAGTGTCCCCACAACTTTGGTAATGTTGAGCCCTATCATTGGACGATGTAGCACTGTGGAGAATTATCATACCAGGCAAAAATCCACATCCACGTATTGCTGTGTGTTGCACTGCCTAGCGGTAGGAAGCAAGGTTAACCATACAAACTTTCAATATGATGCGTATGCTTATAAACTAGACCCACTATGTAGACTCTCCAGATCCCAGGATAGCCTAGGAAAAATCCTTCTTTGAATTTGCAATTATGTCTTTCAAACGGAAAGGAGTCTTTATCATCCGAGGGACAAAATAAGAAAGATAGCCATTTACTGTGTACACTTTGTGAGGGAAAACAGGTTGAAGACTATTTTTCTGCTGTAATGATTTGTCTTAATGAATCATCTTCAAATGTTTGGCAAACAGTGATGTGTCCTAAATCCCAAATGCTCAGAAGTGCAAATGAGACAGGGCATGTAATTAATGAGTATGATGTAGACAGAGAAAGGATTAAAACTTAAAAGAAGTATTCTGTTTGAGCGGGGAAAAATTGCATATTTGTTTTAGTTAGTAGCAGTAGCGGGACTGTACAACATCATACATTGTTAATAAACAATTCTGGAATTAACTTAAATGGACAAAATTGACTTTATCTTAACTGATATGATATATCTGTATAATTGACTTTTAATGTGGAAGGCAAAGAAGTATAGATGAGAAATTGCCTTCCATTTGCCCTCCAAAGGAGTGGATGTGACTTCAATGCTGGCACAGATTTAGCTTCTAGAGGTGTCTGGTTGAAAAGCCATCTGTGAATGGACATTAATGTGAGAGAGAACAGAAGGCCCTGTAAGGCTGGACAGTCATTAAAAAGCAATTTCAACAGAGAAAATGTAGCCTGACAGCTGAGAAAATGTCAGATGTTCCTCCTTAGTTTAATCGAAGACTAAAAAAATCTTTTATAAATAAAATAATGTTCAAGAAAGACACTACAAATACTAAGCTAAAATTGGTCATCTCACAAATATTACATCCATCACGTTGCAGCAAGTTTGACTAAGACCTGTCAGTTGACAAAACAGGGTGTCAATCACCATACCCACACATCATAAAACCTTTCAAAACCATGCCTTCCCTCCTCCCTACACCTACTGGAGAAGAATTAAAATGTTTTTACAAACATATGCAAAAGCTCCCTCAGAAAACTGCATTTCAATTTTAATATATTCTGCTCCATCCTTTCCCAAAAAGCCTTTTCAGTGTGGTGCAGCACTGGCCTGTCATACAGATCCTCCAGACACATGATGTATTGTGGCAAGCCCATACAAATGGCACCCTCGATCGACATTCCCCACAGCACACGTGGGGCTCATGTACTTTTCATAAGTTGTCAGAGCCGCAGCATTGCTTGGTCCGTGGCCAGCATAGTGCCATTGTGTCTCGTTGGTGTCTGCTTTAGAAAGCGGGGATGAGAGATCTGGGACATTGCGGTCCCTGTCAAACAAAAGGAAAAAGGCGGATGGGGGAGAAAAGGGAAGATGGCCACAAGTCCAATTTTTTAGTTATCGTTTGTCGTGATATCATTTTTCTATTCTATCACCAGCTTTGATGATATTCACCAGTGATCACGTTATTTGAAGGAGGAAAAATAGCCACTGATCAGACTCAGATTGTTGCACACAGGATGGAAGTCTTGCATCACACCAACACACGCTATCACAGTGGGCAGATACACTAACATAAGGCAGGGCTCAGGCATTAAACATCAAATGCAAACAGACAAAATAATAACAGGTACTCAAAAGGGGAACGCATAATCACATTTATCTAGAACGATCCCACCACCAAGTCCCCCACCCCTGGCATTATGGAGGCAAACAATGTAAAGCCTTGTCACTCACAGCAGCACACAGAAACACTGCAGGACCCCTGCACACTGCATAGCCCCCCACCATCTCACCCAATTCGGTAGCTGTCCCCAGCAACGATGGAGCGGACATGGTTGCCCCCACTACCCCCGCAGTGGAACGGTGAAAGGCAGGAAAACATTCCGCAAAAAAGTGCATGAGGTCTTGGGGAGATAAGCAAAGCAAAGGGAGGTTAGTGGACCTCCTGATGACCACTGCGGCATGGAGGACCCTCAGGCAGCAGCAGGGACGTGGAGCCTCCGACCTGGCAGCAGTGGCACAGAGAGCTCCCCTCTGTCAATAACAATGCAGAAGACCCCAGGCTGTTATGGCAATGCGGGGGTCACCTCTGGTCAGCAGCAGTGATACAAGAGACCCTGGGGCGTCAGTAGCCCATTCTGACTGGCTGTGACGGTGACATGTTTATCTCGCTGGCTGACGACCCCAAGGCTGAGAACCCTGGCTGTCATTTTGTGGTGTAGCATTCCCTCTGGCTGGCCGAACTGATGCGGAGCTCCCTCTGGCTTTCCCCGCTGTGACAGGGGTGTGTGACGAGAATGCTGCACATAGGACCTAACAGGGCTGACCAGGAGACCTTCATCAAAAGCAGGTAACATCTTTAAGGCCAGGCCCCCCGGGCATCAGGTATGCTCAGTGGTTTAGTGGAGGTCCAGGATCTCTCCCTCCAGTCCTCCATTGGGCCCCAACCCACTTCTGACACCAATGTAGCGAGTTGGCCCAGAGGAACGGAGGCCGACACAAAGATCTCTGGTTACATGGCAGGGTCCTCAGTCCCATACATCACTCAATCTTGGGACTGCTATTCATTAGGCACTGAACAGACACAGAATGCAGTACACAGGATGGATGTCCTATATGGAAGTAACAAACACCATGACAGTGGACAGATACATCAACACAAGGCCAGGCTTAACTAAGGCTTTAAACTCACATAGAAAAAAAGATTACTATTAAGTTACTCACACTAATACAGGACACAAAAGGGAAGCCACATTGACCCTGTCAGATCCCACCACCAAGGCATTATGGAGGTAAACTATGTACAGCCTTGTCTTTCACATAAAAACACAGATGAGCTGGGTCATGATGCCCTGTCAGTACAGGGCCCAATGGCATCGTCCTAACCCCATCCCTGCCTGCAGGACTCTAGCTTATAGACACAAGTTCTGTGCAGCTCAGCAGACAAGAGGAGTCCTGGAGAGGAAGACATGTCGCCATTTGGAAAGTTCCATTTCGTTGCTTCGTGACAACCAGATGGCATCACCACATGGTGGAAGCCATATGCTTCTGCTCATTTTTGCTGAGGACCTCTATGTCAAAACTGTCACCTCATGACCAATCGCGTATGTAGGGGAACACAGCCTGCACTGCATGTCAATATCCTTTCTAAGAGAACCTGTATCCCACGGTACAGTCCAGATACTCATTTGCATCAGGAGCTTATACTCTACAGTGTGCTCTGCTTTTACAAGTACAGCCAAGGAAGTTTGCAGCTCTTTCACGATAGTGGTAATTGTGATGGCGTGAAATTACAATTTTTTTTGTCCCAGTTCATGTGTAGGCCTAACTATTTAAAAAAAAAAAAATTAAGTTGTTTCAGCTTATCTTTTTCTCTGTTGTTCTCACCTATTCACGCAGATGCTTAATGCCACAGCAGGCCATTAAGTCCATTCTGATGGCCTGTCAACAAAGTCAATAACTTGAGTCTGTATACCCCTATGTCACAGTAGCGTATCGCATTATATTCATATGCCAAAATGAAGCCAGTTAGTTACGCATGTTGTAGAAACTAAGTATTTCATGGAAAGACATCACCTGATTGCAGAAGCCTTTGGAAGGAGATTTACATTTTGACTAATGGTTTTGCATAGAAGTCAAACGGCTGCTTCTGTTCAGCGTAAATAGTTCTTGGCTAAGTTAACAAAAAATAAAGACCAGGCAATGTTATGCTGACCGTAAAATATCTAATCAGCATGAATTGTGCAGCCATGATTGCCAGCTGACTGGCTCTCTCCCCCCAGCCATATAATACTTCTATTCAGTGACTACATACCATCACGGCAGCTAAGAGCACATCTTACCATGCCCAGATGGATAAGAGTGATGGACATGACTGTAGTTCAAGTCGACTGAGCACTGAACATCTCGGGGACTGCTAAAGCACTGGAGCCTGCTGACAATACCCTCTTGTCTATTGCCTGCAGTGGAGCTCCAGCGCTAAGAAGTCTGTGCCAGCTGTGTGTGCAGCTCATAGCACAAAGAGAGGGGGAGGGGGGGGATCCTAACTCCCTCAAAAGATCTGGCGCACAAAATGGATGAGCAGGTGGCAGACATGGGAGACGCATATGGCTTCGCGATCTGCCCGATAATGAGGAGGTGAAAAAGCCTCTGACAGTCTGACCCAGTCCCCCCCCCCCCCCCAACACACACACACAACCCCCAGGTAAAGATCAGGAGCTTGGCTGTGCTCTTGATGTGACCACAGAAGAACTCTTTATGCCAGACGGTGATGACCCACTGCTTGTTTCTTTGCAAGGACATGACGCCCTGCCATGAGTGACAGTGAGGCATAATCATCAAAGCAGCTCCTGTCTGATTGATTCTGGACAGACAGTAATCTACCCTGCTGCACTTCCCACCGGCCAGTTCTGCCAAGCTGACTTGTGATGACTGAATGCTGTAGAGTTTTGTCTCTGCCAGTAGAATTTTTTCTTTTTTAATTCTCCCACCTCTGCCATCCCATCTGGACTTTTTGAGGAGTTTTCAGTGGCATCACTCCTTGCAGCTCTTATCAAACAAAACACTGGCCCTAGATGGCAGGATTCTCAATGCGAAGAGATTGAGTTCAGACTGGATTGGCTCATTTCTGATGAATGTGCAATTGCAGTACCTTTGGAAGCCAAACCACCAAACACTTCTGCACATTTAAACTAAGATAAGTCCAGATACAGATTGGAACGTTGAGGTGGCCACAGTCCTAATTCATTAATTGCATACTTAGGTAAATTCAGTCCAACAAGTAAATCTCCTCATATCCGTTTCTGTCAGTGGCTCACAAGGCAATTGATGTGTGCTGGAGTAGCAACAAAAGGGAATGTATTGCTACATCATCTTTAAAAAGCATGGTGGAGCCTCCAATCTAATAAGGTTCATCTCCAAAAATGTTAAAACAGTACAAACGCTTTCTCTTCCTCTCCCACAGGACCTTATTAAACCTGTAATGATGCTCATCCAGTTCTACCAGATATCCTTGCTCTCAAGTCCTTGGAGCGCTTTTAGTCTATGTATTAAATTACAAAAGCAAAGGAACACTGGCACCTCTTGTCAGATTTATGGAGGACCAAACAGCCGGACAGATTTACCGAGGTGATCTGAAGAACCACTTCTCACTGTTACAACTACACATCTCTCTGCAATGAAGAGGAATTGATGGGAAGGACAGAGAACACGGTAAATAAACATCCTCATGGAATCCTTCAAGATCTGGTTATGACCATGTCACTTGCTACCATTTCAATCTTTCCTGTATTGCTCCCAGTTATCTATAGCCGGAAGCTGTGAAACGTTAGTTGAACCTAAATGGGTTATTTAATGAAATGGGGCAAAAGAGTTGAAGCAGAGGTAGAGCAAATAAGCTCCTTCCAAAAACCATTAGAGGGCTGGGCTCTGCTGTGTCCTGCATTCAAAGGTAGATTTTTCTTTGAATAAATAGGCAGGGATCAAAGTCAGCCATCAGGCTGTGAACATTCTATATCTATGAGGTTTAAAGCTAGTTATCATTGTGGACCACCCATTATGTTTGAATAGAAATAAGGGGCTGATTTAAATCGAGATTTGCTCTTTGTTGACGAATCAGTGAACTGATGTTGCACTTTCTCCCACACCTGTTTTGTAGAAAAAGGCTCTGCTTCCTTAGCTTGCCTTAATACCAAATACAATTAAAATTCACATAGCCCAATGCACCTAATCTCACCCATCTGTTTAAAGTATTTCAAGTGGGATTTTAACATATGCCACTGTTGAGGACTTTCCAGCCTGCCACAGATGCTATTCCTGCTTAGTATCGCCACGATACGGTATCTCAGGTGCAGCTAACTTTCACACCTACAGTGGGGAAAATAAGTATTTGAACCCCTACCGACATCACAAGTTTGGCCACTTACAAAGAAATGTGTGATCTAGAATTGTATTGGTAGGTGTATTTTAACAGTGAGAAACAGAATATAAACAAAACAAATCTGAAAACTGCATTTTATAACATTTATGACTTTATTTGCATTTGATGCAAAAAATAAGTATTTGAACCCCCAAGCAAACAGCAAGAATTCTGGCTCACAATGACCAGTTATGTGCCCAAGAAGCACACCGATTAGTCCTCATTAGGTCTAACAAGATACACCTGATCTCAACTGGTGACATTTATAAAAGAAACCTGTCCAAAGTATCATACTTCACACCTTCAACCTCACCACCATGGGCAAGACCAAAGAGTTGTCCAAGGACGTCAGAGATAAGATTGTAGACCTGCACAAGGCTGGAATGGGCTACAAAACCATTGGCAAGCAGCTTGGTGAGAAGCACACAACTATTGGTGCGATTATTCGTAAATGGAAGCAACACACACCAAACAAATGTTAATCGCTCTAGGTCTGGGGCTCCATGCAAGATATCCCCTCGTGCGGTATCAGTGATCATTCGAAAAGTGCAGAATAACCCCAGAACTACACAGGGGGAGCTTGTGAATGATCTCAAGGCAGCTGGGACCACAGTCACCAAGAAAACCATTGGCAACACACCACGCAGTAATTTTTTGAAGTACTGCAGCACTTGCAAGGTCCCCCTGTTCAAGGAAGTGTATGTACAGGGCCATCTCAAGTTTGCCATTGCACACTTGAATGATTCTAAGGAGGATTGGGAGACAGAATGTGGTCAGAGGATACCAAAATAAAGCTCTTTGGTATCAACTCGACTTGCCGTGTTTGACAGGGGGGGGGAATGCTGAATATGACCCCAAGAGTACATCATACCCACCATCAAGCATGGAGGTGAAAACATTATGCTTTGGGGCTGTTTCTCTGCCAAGGGTACAGGACGACTCCACCACATCAAGGGGACTATGGATGGGGCCATGTAACGTGGAATATTGGGCTTGAACCTCATTCCCTCCCATTGAAAACGCAACCTTAAAGATTTGGAGAGGATCTGCAAAGAGGAGTGGACCAAAATCCCTCCTGAGATGTGTGTAAACCTGGTGACCAACTACAAGAAACGTCTGTGCTTGCCAACAAGGGTTATTCCACCAAGTACTAAGTCATTTTTGTCAGTCAGTTTAGCTAGTGGTTCAAATACTTCTTTTTTGCATCAAATGCAAATAAAGTCATAAATGTTATAAAATGCATTTTCTGGATTTTTTTGTTGATATTCTGTTTCTCACTGTTAATATACACCTACCATTACAATTATAGATCACACATTTCTTTGCAAGTGGCCAAACTTGTGAAATCGCCAGGGGTTCAAATACTTATTTTCCCCACTGTATAATGAAACAACATTTTTAAGAACAGCTTTAAGATCTTCCATTAAGCTTGAAGCAGTCATATAGGACACTGCTAAATTATCTTTACATACGTGGCTGTGAATTTTCAAAACTTTTGACTCCCGAGAACCAGCAGCCTAACGGTCTTTTCAACAGGCTACTCAAGGAATCGGAATTCTGCATTAGCCATTGCACCACTGGTCGGTCTGTTTTTCAGAATGAGAGGACAATGAAATATAGGGCTTTTTAAAGGTGCATTAAGGATTAATAGCTATTCGCTAAAGGTATGCTAGCAGCTAAAACTAACGAAATCTCTTGAAATGTGCTGACTTTGACATTATGACAAACTAATTACTCAACGACTGTCCTTACACAGTCAAACATCAATCATGTGCAACACAAGACTAAGCAAGACGGCAAAGAAGCTACTTACTAGATCGGCAGAAGGTAATCAAAGTCAGGTCGGAGGGCATCGGCAGGCAAAACTACATAACGCAGTTATATGCCTATCGACCCTGCTATGCCATTGGCACGGACGCAATTCTCCATATTAAAAGTCATTGTAGTGCCCCAATTTTTTTAAAGCTGTTATTTTAAGGTTAAACTGCTTATCCTAACCCTAATCCTGAAGCATAATTGTTGCATATTGTGCCTTTAAGTTTCACGGTAGGTATGTTCTACCCCAGGCACTAGCAGTCAATATACAGCTTTAGAAATTGATACATTTGTGAAGTATGTGATATAGAATCTAGTCCCCACACACCCTCACAGCAATTTCATGCATGATAAACTCTAGACATTTTATGTTATGCTATGTATGCACTGATAATTACAGAAACTCCTTAGAGGCCTGGAAAGCCTTTATTTTAAGTAGTGCACCACACGCCAGCCTACTGGCCCACTGGCAGGAAGTCTTTCAAAGACACCTAAAACCTAGCAATTCTTTTTGCTGACCAGAGTATGTTCAAACCTCTAGGGAATGCCATTTAATAAATCCCAAAATTAAACTTCAGTTGTGAAGTTGAATACTAGCACTCATTTCACGTATCTGTTTAAAATACAGCTATAATGACCATTGCACCCTGTGGAATGCCTTGTTCTCTCTGTAATGCGTCATGTACTTTGTTCCATATTCAGTTTGGTGCAGATGTTTGGGTATGGACTCAACTACAAAGAAAGGCATTTAAAAACTTAGTGGAATTAGTCAGAAATAAATGGCTTATTGGGCTTTATTATGTACAAATAAAATTACACAATCCCCGCTGGACATGAAGATAGCTGTTCCAGACAAGATGTTGAGGGTGAGTGACCTGTGTGATAAAAGCAAAGATTGTTGTCAGAGATTGTTGTCAGAGAGGCAGATTAGTTACTTTTATTCAACATCCAAGTGCCATCAATTCAGCAAACCTATTTAAGATGCATTATAAGTAGCTTTCTCCAACCTCTTGACTTATTTAAACACAACATAATAGGGACATTGAAGGTGTAGTAAGTGTTTCTAGTTGACAAAAAGTAAAATGTGTCTCCACTTATAATGATGCAATTAACGGTTTCATAAACAGTGCTTTACAATTTTACTATGCGTTTTACACTTCTTGTTTCAGCTCACTTGTAAATATTTCTTTTTTATGTGAGGGGCCTCTTTTGCGAGTGATTGCTTTTCGGACTATTTAGAGACTCCTTTTCCCCCCCAAACACCACTATTGAATTAATTTCATTGGAAAATTCCATTTGGTACATGGAAATGGTCGAGTAATCATCAATTCGCAATAGTTGAATGTTAGCCAACTAAACTCTCGCTGGAAGGTTTTTGATACAGGCACACATGCCATTTCAAATCTGTTTGTTGCTGTACAAGATTAATTAAGAGCCGTTCAATTAATGAATGAATTACAATTCCTTCACTTAACATTTCACATGAAACATCAGGACCAAACTGGAGGAGCCTATGGGACAACTATCTGCTGAGCTGTCAGGCAAAATGATACCTCAGAGTTTTGTCCTCTGCTTCCATCTTGGTGAACAATAATATTATGATGACATTTTTATTATACTGGTCATATGAAACAAGCGTAGTCCGAGAAACTTTACTACAAAACTGCTGCAATCACATCAAACCCTACAGCGCTCAGCAATTCCTCTCAGGTTCTAGTTTGCCAATAGTTTCAACAGATTGGATCTGGACAGGTCAACCCGGTCCAATAACCATGTGGTACACTAAGGCACCAGGAAAATAGACTGAAAATATACTGTCTGCAAAAACAGGTTGAATTCTCACCTTGTAGGCCATGTTTCAAGACCCAGTTTACTTCTTCAGGATTTGGTGCCTCACAACAATGAAGGGGAATGCAAATCCACTGCCGAAGAACAAAACCATCATTCCCAACAGCCTCCATTTATTTTCCACTGAGAATGGAAGATTCTGTGAAACAGGAGAAGAGTCAATATATATCATTTTATTAATGCAGACAAATTACATACCATTTCTACAATAGTCTGATCAAATCGTATTACTTTGCCGTTGAACTCTGCAAGGTCACTTTCAGTGTCAGTTTAGGCCAGCAACTAATAATACCAAACTAAATTCAGCAAATAGCCTAGGTCCATGACTGATGTAGACTCTTGAATGGTTACTATTACATTGTCAGAGTGGGTCAAAAATAACTAAAACAGCAAATAGTTAAGACCTCACACAGGCCAAACTTCTTGCAGGGAAATAACGTCATAATGTTAGATTGCGGTTTGCTAGGCTAAGCTGAAGCTATGGCACTAACATTAGCTAACTATTCTAGCAAACAGATTCAATATTTCAAAACAAGGTTCGGTCAAACGTCCGTCTGCATCTGTGTTAGAAGCCCTGACGTTAACTAATGTTAACGCACTAAAGTTCCAACTGTTATATGTTTTGGTGGCGACATGCATATGTTTCCCTACACACCGTTTACTTCCTTAGCAAGGTCAACATTATGCCATCACCTAACGTTTGTTATCCTAGTTTAGCCAATGCCAAATCAAGCCAAGTTAGAGATAACGACGACACTGGAAAATATTTCATATCAGAGAAGTATGCAAGTGTAGATGACGTATTAACAAGTAACCGTAGGTTAACTTCCGAACGTCTCTACGGACGTGTTAGCAAAGATAGTTAACCGCTATTGCGGTAGAAAATGCTAACCACCGCTAGAATTACAAAGCTCAAATCAACAGAATTGGGAGAACAAACACAGTAATTCACATGATGTTCTGTGTCAGCACCCTATTTGAATCAAGAAAGTCATGTTGATGTCTGCTTAACTGCGCGCTAATTCATGTTAGATAGCTAACTAGCTACCATAGCTAGGAAAATGACCTCCACCGGTTTACACTAAAGCGAGGCCACCATGATTCCATGCTCCCTTTTCTTTTTGAAATAACTGGCCAAATTGATGTAAATTAAATACCTGTCCTGGTCCCTCTCCGTAGTGAGAGGCACGGACTGCTGAGGTTGTAAACCGCCGAACTGCCTGACCAAACATGTTGACTTGTAATCGCCTCTATTCAATTCGGAAAATACGTGCGACCTTCTTTCTTGAGCAGGGAAGAGAGAAACAATGTCTTCTGGGTAATCAGAAATGTGAGAGTGTTCATGGGAAATGCAGTCCTTATAGAGAGAGTGGTGGGTTATACAAGGTTGCCCATTGGTAAAGAGTCTTCGTCCGTTGAGAGTGTGTGTTCTCTGATTGTCAGTTCTCCAGTTTTGTTTATCTGTGTACTTAGCTTACTGTCACCAAGTATAGGCTTGTTCGAGATATGGACATTTTAAGCTACTATCCCTTAGCTGTAATGGCTATAAGATCACTAGCAGAAAAGGAAATAAGTGTTGACACAATAATTGTGAAAAAAGAAAAAAAAGGCTACAGGTTACAGTCTGATGTTAACATGGTAAAATATTTTGCAATCTGTGTCTTGCAAAGCTTTAGTTAGTAAATATATTTGCTAAATAGCACTGAAAAAGATTCCCCTTTTTTAATACACTAAGATGATATATACATTAAAATCAAAGGGATTTTCTAATTGTGGAACTGAGATAAAATGCTCTGCCATAATAACAGCTGCAGTTTGTTACTCCTCTGGCTCCACTCACTATGCCGTGGCATAAAGCTGTTTTGCTGACTCCAATTTATTGCACAGTAAATAATTGAACACTGAAACACTGTAAAACAGGGGTATGATTTGTCTAATTTATCCCATGGGCTACTTTCAATCTTAGAATATGTGATTACTTCTGTGTCTTCCAGCTGCTGTATCCAAATAATGTGTCTTCGAGAACATTTACAGCAGATCATCTGAAATAACGAGTTGATCTATCTAAAACAATTGAGAGGGCAGCTTCCAAACAGGACACAGAGTTCCTGACAACGAACAATCTCCTCGATCCAAACCGGATCGGCATTCAAAAGCGGTCACTCCACCGAAACAGCCCTGCTATCTGTGACGGAGGCCTTAAAAACAGCTAGAGCAGCAGCTCAATCCTCGGCTCTCGCCCTGCTTGACTTATCAGCTGCGTTTGATACAATCAACCACCGCATCCTTCTGTCCATACTGTCAAGTATGGGCATCTCTGGCAAGGCGCACTCCTGGTTTGAATTGTACCTCACTGGGCGCTCATTCAAGGTGTCATGGCAAGGTCATCTGTCTATACCTCACCGCCTCACCACTGGGGTGCCCCAAGGGATAGTAATGGGACCACTTCTCTTTGCCATCTACACCACCTCGCTGGGCCCTATCATCCGCTCGCATGGTTTTTCCTACCACTATGCTGATGATACTCAACTGGTGCTGTTTTTCCCTCCTGAGGACAACACTGTTTCGGGGCGGATCTCGGACTGTCTTGCTGATATATCCACATGGATGGAAAACCACCACCTTCAGCTGAACCTGGCCAAAACAGAACTGATGGTCTTCCCAGCCAAACAGTTCATCCACCACAACATCAATATCAATACTGACTCTTTATCTCTTGCTCCATCCAAAACAGCAAGAAACCTCAGGGTCATTATTCATGACCAAATAACCTTCACAGCCCACATCGCCTCTGTTGCCAGGTAATGCCGCTTTGAGCTATGCAACATCCGCGAAATCAGGCGTACCTAACCCAGTATGCCACCCAGCTGCTGTTGCAAACCTTGGTGAGTTCCCGACTCGACTACTGCAACGCCCTCCTAACGGGCCTGCCGGCTTGCGTGGTGAAACCACTACAGATGATCCAGAACGCGGCGGCGCGTCTGTTGTTCAACCAACCAAAGAGGGCACATGTCACCCCGCTACTCATTGAGCTCCACTGGCTGCCTGTAGCTGCTCGCATTAAGTTCAAGTCACTTATGCTTGCCTACAAAGTGCTTACTGGTTCTGCTCCCACCTACCTAAATGCTCTTATATGGGCAAATGTTACACCCAGGATGCTGCGCTCATCCAGTGAGCGTCCTCTGGCACTGCCGCCTATGCAAGCACGGCAATCCAGACTATTCTCAGTTGTAGTTCCACGTTGGTGGAACGACCTGCCTAGCACTACCAGAGCAGGGGCGTCCCTCTCTACCTTCAAGAAGCTCTTGAAGACCCAACTCTTCAGAGAGCACCTCCTTTCCTAACTGTCACCTTGGCTTAACTTGCACCTAAGTAGTGACAGTCCCGCACTTCTTTTTCTTTCTATGTCGTTTTCTAGTTCTTGAAAAAAAAAAAGCAGTATTTATTGTTACACCAGGTTGTATTGCTCTTAGCTTGACTGTTCTCTCCCTTGTACGTCGCTTTGGACAAAAGCGTCTGCTAAATGTAAATGTAAATTATCTGTGGATTACCATGTGGCATATAGATTGTCTTTGGGATTAAATGCAAAAGAAGTGCAAATTTCATTGGGTAATCAGTTGAATGATATTACTGTCCTTTGCAAACTGAGATCAAAATAAAGAAAATTATGATTTATGCCTTATAATTTAGACCTGAGAATGGTAGGGTATTGCATTATGCACAATGAATTGTCTTAATGATAGAAAGTGTCACAAATGACCTCCAGTAGCTGATGCACGACGTCTTCTCACCAGTGCCATATCCATCAGCCATGGGGTCAAGACTTGGCCAGACACCATCTGTTTGCCCTGTCACTCAGTTGGTTCAGGATGGGACTCGGGATGATGTTGTGTTTGTGGCTCAACCTCATAACCTCACATATAATGACAAAGAAACGTTATCGACTTGATGACACAACACAGAAGGCTTTTGTGTATTTTTTTAGTGTTTTTGTGATGTTTGTCATCCTTTAGCAGGACTCCATATGCCATCTCCCTAGTGAGCGCTTGTCCCACTTTATGAACACATGGTCACATGCCTGCACATGTCATCACATGCATAAGGACGTATAAGACATTCAAATAATATTTCGATTATATGTCTATATAAGCAAGGTAATAGGTTGATGGTATGCTGTATACAGTGATAAGCCCGGCTGGCTTTCTAACATGGCTTAATACATGTCTAAAGGCCCATGTCCATGAGAGCAATGTTGCCAGTAACACAGGGTTCTGGTGTATATTTGAGAATATCTCATTCTGTTTCTAATGTAGTTGTTGTTGGTATGCTGTTGTTTGTATTTAATGAGACTGAGTTGGCTTCCAGCACACCTTATTCTGTTAGTAAATCTTCTGTAAATTGTAAAGATTATGCAGTTATAAGGGCTCATGGGATGCTGATCATTTTCAGTATATAAGTCCGTCCGTCCCCCCCCCCCATCTTGTGTTATTTCCTCAGGCCAAAGCAGGTAGAACACCACTTTATCAGGCAACACTCACTGGAGAAAGCATTCAGAGTGACGGCTTTATCAGCTGTCTCCCAAGGTTAGAGGGGGAATTGGAGTGATGAAAAGCTGGACACTTCCACACTCCCCATTGCCTTGGTCCAGAGAGCAGAATGCACTGTATCCTTGCAAAGGTGCTCGCATTGGCAGGCCCGCCAAACTCTGTCACACTGGAGATAAGTCTATTCAAAACATTTTTCACTACAAAGGAACACTTGAGTGAGTGTCATCATTCTCTCTCGCTCTGTCTCTCTCTATATATATTTGTTAGTGCTGTCAAACGATTAAAATATTTAATCGCGATTTATCGCATTTTTGTCATAGTTAACTCAGAATTAATCGCGATTAATCGCACATTTTTATCTATAGTAAAGGTCCCTTCAATAATTTTTTTCCATCATTTTTTATTTTAATGCTCTTAAAAAATGGAAAAGTGGATTGGCTTGCTTTATGCAAATGTTTTATTTTATTGAAAAACAACATTGCCAAACAGGGAGGTACAAAATACATTTATAAAGTGCACATTTCGGGTAAACAAGGACTCAGCCTATAGTGCAGTTAAACCATGGCTTAATATTTTCTTTTGTTCAATGAACCGTAACAGTTAGGTTACCAATAACAGGTAAGCCTACTACCTCTTTGCTTTCAGCCAGCTGCCTGTTGACATGTTCAGACAACAGTAAAGCTTGCTTCTTTGGCACATCACAACTTTTAAAAGTAAACTTTCTATTCAGAATCTTTTTATCATCCATTTCGCTGTATCGCGCTCACCATTTACTCAAACCGTAACGTTAGCCTACTACACAGTTTGTGAGGCCAAAAAGAACGTTAATCTAAAAACAACAGCGTTAATTGCGCGATAAAAAAATTGACGGCGTTAAAATGGGTTTGCGTTAACGCAGTAAGACTGACAGCACTAATATTTATATCTCCTTCTTCTTCTCTCTCACACACACAAACACACACATTTTCAAATGTATGTCCTCTCATTCTCATATTTGCACAGACATGTTCGGCTTACTGACCTCACAATAGTTATTCCTAACAGCATGGCATGGCCACTTACATGCACCTGGTATGTTTTGACATAAATCTTTAAAAAGGCACAGAAGAAAATGGTATGTGCTAACTGCTGACCAGTTCCCTGTGGGAAGTCAGGTCTCTGCACTGATCTGAACTGAAAGGTTGAGAAATAAAGCAATTTTTACCTAGAGTCGTCTGCACGCAACATTTAAGACACAAACACTCATGCGCATACTCTTGCCAGACATGTTTATACATTCACACGCACACACACACACTCTCATGCACACACACACACACACACACACACACACACACACACACACACACACACACACACACACACACACACACACACACACACACACACACACACACACACACACACACAGAAAGATTAAGAGAGAGAGAGGGAGAAGAAAAATCACTAGTTCTCCTTGGATGTGTGGGGAAACTTTGCACATCTCCCCAAAGATATAATTTAGAGCAAATATCACTGGCATTTTCCCTCAGCCACTCTATGAAGCATGTGCAAAGTGCGCTTTACATAATTTACGCTTGTCGTGTTAGAGTGGTTTGGGATTTCATGCGCATAGAGATAGAGTTATGATTAGATTGTAGATTGAACTGAATCTGATTGAAAATGAATGTAGATTGATTGTGTGGAAATAATTAATATATCCAAGTGACTTAATGGAAAACGTTAATGATCTTTCTGGAGGTAAGAGCAGAATTTATTTGCTGTAGTTCCCTGGATGGATTTCCCAGATAACAATTAAGTCTTGTCCTGAACTATGCCTTACTTCTTTGTAAAGCAGTGCTCTGACTTTGAGTTAGTGCTGAATAAGTATTCCTCTGTATAACATGAGTTGGGATTGTGACAAGAGGGCCTTGGAATAGGCTTCTCCCAGCGGGTTGATTGTGGCAGCTCACAGTAGCACAACAGAAACTTGGTCTGAGAAACTGAGATATCAGCATTTGTTAGGAACTAAGTTGGCCAACCATTTTATGGCAGATGTAGAAAATGAAATGCCTCAACAAGTGAAGTTTGAAATGTCTGCCATAAACATTCAGTGTGGGATGGAATTGTGTAGCTGCTGATTTGATTCAGTTGTCATGGACCACAGTGATGTTTCACACATGCCTTTGAGAATTTCAACACATTACCGAATCAGTGAAGACCACCAGTGCAGGTCTGTATTGGATTAAGTCAAAATCAATTTGTGAGACGGAGGACTTTAATAGCATCAAGTGTGAATGTGCTGTCATAACAGTGAGAAAGGGGACAATTTGAAAGAGTGAAAGAGATTAGCGTCTTTTGCTTTCTACCAGCTTGAGAGTCACAGCGAGAGAGCCACCTATCAACAGCCCGCTCCCATGTGCATTGCTCCTGAACGACCAGCATGTGCAGACTGACCATCTAATGTGCTAATGAATGCTGTCAAGCTGCCACTGATGGCACCCTCAGTGTGGGCATTTAAGAGGCCATACATAATACAACAGATGCAAATAACCTTCCTGCGTTGGCTAGTTAGCAGTGGAGAGTCTTTTTCACAATGCTGCTTTAATCATGAAAATTCCCTTTTAGATTGAATGTGTTACTGCCCACCCCATGTTGACATGAAGTGATACTGATACTTCCATTTGATTAACAGCCTGAATGTCTGCCTATAGAGAAATAAACACATTAAGACAAGAGTGTTCTCAAGTGGTTGTTTAGGGCTCTTTGACTTTGCCTGTAGTTGACCTGTAAGCCTGTGGAGGGCAGTGTTGTGCAGGAGCTTGTTATCTCAGCTCGCGGAAGCTGAGGCAGCAGAGGTAACATCTTGGGATCAGCGCACCCTTCAAAGCCTGAACAGCCAAGCTTGCAGAAATCATATCAGTAATGCCCTCCGAGCATTTTTCATTGACGGGGCATGACAGGGGAAGCTGGAAATCACGCACCATTCCCAAACAAGGCACCGTGGCAACCACAATGCATAACATCACATGACAGGTAGTGTTTGTTGTGCCTTCAAACGCTTCATTCAATTGTCAGGCACCTGTCATCTCACCCGCATGTACGCCTCTCACCCCTCCAATCCCCAACTCAACATTATTGCCACCCACCTGCAAGAAAACCTACCATAAAGCCATCTCTCATGATGAGAGAAAGGGGAAGCCAGACGGTGTCCATTATCTTTCTGCCTGATATGGCTCAGGCACATCTCCCCCTAGACCTTTATGAACCATCAGTGGAGTCAGTCAACTCTAGCAGCTGAGACAAGCTCTACCAGCCATTATTAACTCGGAGGAGGAGGGTGGGAAAGAGCAGTTCATTCTTTTTTTTTGTAACTCCATCTTCCACAGATGCATCAGTGCTACATCAAGGCAAGAATTAAAAATGACATTTAAAGCTCTGCACAATTTATTTTTCATCGCCATTATTGCTGTTATTTAAGCAATTTTGGTGGCATTATGAAAAATAACAAATTGCCTGCATGGTGAAAGAAAAGAAAAAAATGAAATCTGAGAGAGGATAGAGCTTTGATTGTTGGTTGTGTGGGTTTAAAACGCCTCATGCCTAAGAGACTGAGAGCATGCTTTGGTGGTGATTGCTGATCTGACAGTTCTTTCATGGGGAAAGATGAGGCAAAGTCACACACTCTGAAACAGGAATTCATTTTGCACTTGAACACACACACACACACACATTGGTATTCATATATCATGATATCAAAGGGTTCTCCCCATGATCTCACATAATTTAAAGCAGTTTGCTGCAGATATACATGTCACCCAAAGGATTAGGGATTCTGTTTAATGTACACCAGAAACTTCTGGGGAAGACAGGCCCTAGTTCAAGTTTGTTTTGGAGGAGGACTTACAAAACTGCATCAGCCTCATGGTCACATTAGAAGTGAAGAAGCTCCAATTCTGTTGATATGCTTTCCCTGCGAAGACTGAAGACCTAAATGAAGGCATAACCGCCACTGCCGCAAAAACAGAAATACTCCAGATTTAGCCTCCCAGTCCATGGAAATGTTTCTAATAAGCATTCACACAAAGGCTTTTTCTCCCTTGTGTTATTTTTCCTGTTTCCTCTTTGGGTTTTTTATTTTTCAAACACTATCTCCTGCATGCTCAAAGATCAGTCACTCTGTGACAGGGGAATTTGATTTGGAGAGAAAGGCTTGGCTCTCAACCTCTGCGGAAGATTGTGTTAGTCATGCCGATTGTTAGGGGGCAGACTGAGGAGTGTACGCAGGTGGCTTATTCAACGTACATAATGTGCAAGAATGGCTCTGACAGGGGAGAGAGACTGTCACAGTAATTACCACTGGCAAAGGATCGGCCCCGTAATGCGCCGGAAACTGGTTCGAATCTGACACAGGGTTTGTTATTATCAACTGCGACTGCAAATCGCTGATTGTAGCAGTTAAAGCTTTTTTTTTGATAGAGGGGAGGGATTATATATATATATATATATGCTACCAGACGTCTTCCAGAGATGCTTTGTGCAGATGGCGAGGAAGAAAAATGGCATCAGATTAAGATCCTGCTGAATGCAGAGATAACTCAGGGAGGAGATAAAGATCTCCACAGTGAGGAGTGAGGAGGAGGAGGAGGAGAAGGATGCAAGCAAGATCAGAGTGTGAAGATAGCGGTAAACACACAGTGGCCCCAGCAGAGAGCCAAGGGGTGAGGTGCAACACACACTGACGACGAGAGTGAAGACAACCTGTGGTACAGTCGAGATTGCAGAGACACACAGTCATGCACAAAACAATTGGGTGATTGATCTTGAGGGGGAGAATGTGTTCCTTAAAGTCCCATTTCAATGAAACACCATCATTTAGAGGTAACCTCTGAACTTCATCCTGAAGGTCCTGGATGTTTCTATGGACAGACACCATGTCGAAGTGCCTTTGCTAGGAAAGAAAACATTTAAAAACTTGAAAACATTTCACAGAAGGCTTAGAATATATCAATAGGACTGGTGTTCCATACAGTAACATTAGAACAACAGTACAACCTTGGATAGTGACAGAGCATTTGGTCAAAGAAAATCTATGAGTTTCTATTTTGTTTTGATAGACATTCTACAGACATCTCCCTTATGAAATAGACAAAGATTTCACAAATCATCATAATGTAATATATGGCTTTTGTGTTTTACCACAGAATATTACACATTGTGTACTTCATATGCATATTTATTCAGCTGGCAGACACTTTTATCTAAAGCAATACACATACAAAGTGAGCTTTTCATAGTTTTGTATGCTCTCTGAGAATCAAACCATGACCTTGGTGCTATAACTCTCTTGCCTCACCTTATTGTCATTGTGAAAGTTTTCACAATGTGACCACAGTGAGGAAGGTGAAAAAATATGGTCCTGTTTTTGTGCATGAAATGATTTTGGTGTCTGCACTATTACAGCCGAGATACTATGAATGTGTCAGTGCATTTCAAAATCTGTTCAGATGTGTCAGCCAGTTACAAGACTTGACAATTACTATTTTATTTCGTCCAGAAGGTCTGCTTCCTGAAAGCGTTGATACTTTATTAGAAAATGCTGTGCTGAAAAGGCAAGGCAATTGAGGCAATAACATTTCACACTTATTTTAGTTTGCGAAGCCACTTTCCCCTTTGGGGATCTAAAGAAAGGATTGATAACACCCGAATGAGCTTTCACCCCTTGGCTGGAACATATCATTTGACACGCTGGGTCTCATTTCTGTTCGGAGAAGTGCGGGACCTCCGGTCAACCCTCATCTGTTTTTGCTTTTTTTTAAGCTGGAATTTGTGCAAGATGCTCAGGGGCAGCGTCTTTTTTCTGAAACTCTTGTACACCCTGTTGTGCGGCTGGGCAATGGGACACGCTCCCCACCCAGAAATCTCCAAAACTCCTCGGCGGTGCCACAGGGTGAACTCTCTGTCTTCCTCAGTAATACATCTTTTTCCCGCTGAATGCTAGGAGAAGCAGGAAGAATGACGCTTCTCGGTGTGAAGGACAGGCGGTTAGAGGGCAAAATTCATCCCTTCCACCTAAGATGCTTTGCTTTTGAGCGGCACAAGAAGCTACCATTTTCGCCCATATTGAATGCAGGGAGCACACTGAGTGGAAATCACATTTGGTAGGATTGATGTTTCGTGTACATGCATTAGTCTCTGATTGGGATGCACACTCAGTGTCCCCCACAACAACAGTCTGTCTGCTAATTCTTCTTCTGCATAGCCACTGTGCAGATTAGATTAGCTCAGGGGCCCCAATCACTGGCGCTCCTCAGAGACACCACTTTTACAGGCACAGAATTAGTAAATGGGTCACACACACACACACACACACACACACACACACACACACACACACACACACACACACAAGCATGCACACAAACACACACTGGATTTTATTACCAGAGGGGAAAGTGCAGTGCATCCAAGCAAAAGTGAAGATTAACTTAACTTTGACTTTGAGTCGCCAATGCAACAAAAGCCACATATCAAAACATGACATGCATTTATCTAAGTACAGATTGGGGAGCTGGCCAAACAAACTTCAGAGTAGATATACTGTTAGCAGAGACAGTTACAGAGGCGCTTGGCACGGAAGTCAATTTAGGGCACCAATCCATCAGTAGGGTACCAAATGTAAATAAGAAGTCATTATACACACAAGTTGCATGACTAGAATATAACACGCTGTACAGCATCAAATCAATGGTTACACGGGTAGAATCACGGTCTCTTCAGTGAGATCAGTGTGTTCCATGAGCTGCAGAAATCTCCACGTTTAGAAAAAGTAATGCCACAAAGGAATATCAAGGTGGAAAAAAATAGAAGCAGTGTTTTTTTTCCAACACATTCTGGAGTTTTTTTTTATCATAGTTCATATGGGAGTTCTTAACAGTACTTGACAGAAGAGATAGATATAAGATATATTGTGTAATGTCACATATAATCATATATTGCATTATTAGTTAATATAACATGCTTACCTCAACCTCTTGCTATCGTCCTCCTTTTGGCACTCCTCTGTTGGGTGTTTCAGCATTGCGTGACAGGGCCTTAACTCCTGGACCCGAGCAGCCTGTGATTGAGTCTATGAGAGTGGATGACCTTCAGAATAAGCACAGTGTTCTGTTTGCTCTGGCTGTCACTTCATTTGCTTGTCTGGCGTCCAGCAAACCGCAGGGACGCTCTCTGAAGACGGCACCTTTTTTTTCCTGGCCAGCCTGCACCTGTCACCCAGGGCACCGGCACCTGACTGTACGGCTCTCAAATATTTCATGAGTCCTGGCATAGCCACGCATTAATGATGCATTCGCTGTGTTCGGCTCCCTCAGCACAGACCAATGGCTCACTATCGGCACAGACCATAGAGCAAGCAAATGCAGAAGGGCAGTCCAGACTATATGCAAAGTCCTTATCTCTGTGGGGGGGGGGGGGGGGGGGGGGGGGGGGGGGGGGGGAAACACAATTCCCACAACATTAAATAACACACACACACTTGCAGGTCAAAGAAACATGATTGGAAACGAATAGACTCTTTTGCTTTTGGACGCTTTATTTCTGTTGGCCGCTAAAGCTGTGACCTTTGCATAGTGTCAGCCATTAAAAAAAAGCTCTGGTTAAATCATGGCAGTTTATCGTGAGGAGGCTCTAACAGAGCTGTAAATCAGCAGCAGGCTCCCCCCTTTTACTGTTTCCCTGAAAGACATTTAGCTTTGAACTTGCAAACCACAAAGCGGCTTTATACACTGAAGTGGCCACTTCATTAGCTTAACCTTCCCCTTTCATGACACAGATGGCTCAGTCCCCCCGCATCATCGTCGTCCGGTCGGATGGAGAGCAGTGGCGTGCTCACCAGGGGGTCCCAACCACGCTCTGATTAAAGTATTAACCATGCTCGGCCTGCTGACAATATCCAGTCAATTATGGCAGTAGAAAAGAAATAACAACATCAGTAAGGATACTAGACAAAAAAAGATAGATAACCCTACGGACCCTGGGTGTTATAGCTTAAGACCTCATCAAGTTACGGAAGAAAAAGAAATGACCCATGAGGTGTTTCAATAGGATGTCAGTCCAACTGAGATTTTACCCCTTCACCCCCTAGAGACTTGAAATACCCATGGGAATGACTGGAGTGTACATCACTTTCTACCCCAGTGAAGCCATTTTGACCTGCTGGCTTCTGTGGTGAGAGAGATACAGGCTCCCCTTAGGGCAACAGGGGACGGCACACAAGACAGGTGGAGATAATCAGAAACCCATTCAGTTCACCTATAGGCTTTTTTCCCTCAGACAGACTCAAGGCTGGCAATATTCCCAAGCATGGAATACATGTAATCACATTAGAGCCTGCCCATCAATAACTAAATATTACCTTCTCAAATTACGCCTAGCCTCTGTTGCTAAATTACCGTTGCAGTATCTGCCCCTTTCATATAACCTGAAATCCTATTTAGAGCGGAAAATCCCATGCTATTTGGCTTTTGATAGGATGGAATGTAAAAAAAAAAAAAAAGAATTGAAAAAAGAGACACCCTGAGCTGCTGGATCATTTACCTCTACCTTCATTCTAAACAGGTCTCGGCTCAGTGACAGGGGAAACAGCATGCAGATGGAATGCCAATGTATAGCTGCGGCGCGAGAGACCCCCATCCTCAAGCGTGCATGTGGGGGTGCTTAGCCAGAGCGTGTGAATCACCGCTGGTTGCATTTCATTCCAAAGCGATTATACCGGGGACAATTTACCAAGCAGACACATCCACTGAAAAATCCATCGGCGCGTCAATGAAATTATAACGATGCACTGTGTGTGCGGTGGCACGTCATGAAATTGAATAGATCAAGGGGGGCTTTTTGGCTCCCGGCTCCATGGATGGACCGAGGGAGGGGCCCGATGGTCATCATCAGCTCCATGCTGGGTGGGTGGTGGAGGGGGGTGGATGGGGTGTGTAGTGCTCTTGGTTAAGGAAGTCAGCAGGATATCACCCGAAGGGAAAGTGCTCAGGTAATAGTGGAAGAGGTTGACGGATGGATCAGCGCACTGGGAAGTGAGTGATTGATGCAGATCAGCCAGTGAGTCTGTGTGGGCTTGTGCCATGTTGATACCTTGCTTACAGCTTAAACACCAACTATTTCCTGAGATGCAATATCAAATGAATGATTGCTACTATGATCAGGGATCATTTACAAATGACAAAGGACGTCGAAAGAGAATTCAGATGACTTTTCGCATTCACATGGCCAGTTTACCCACTCTCCCTTGCCATCGAGAGGAAAAATATGACATTCCTATGCGCCAAAAGTGATGACACAAGTTTTTTTTGCCAATGTAGGCAAGAGACTTTGTCATGAAGTACTGCAACCATTATAGCAGGAGCGCCCCCACCCCCCCAAAAAAAAACTGCTGAGGATATGCAGTGTTATAGGAGAGAAGTTTAACTATCGCACACAAAAGGAGTTGGCTGTGCTTTACTGGCTAGGCCCACACTTCATTGCTCATTGAGTCGCACGGCAAAACCAAATATACAAATCAAAGCTGCGCTCAGTGATGTCGCTGAGGCTGCCTTTCTGCAAATTGCCTTCTATATCAGGGATGATATAGTGCATTGAATTAAACAGGCATTTTGAACAGTGTCCTTGCTCTGTTTCTCCTGAAGGTACCAAACACACACAAACACACACACACACACACACACACACACACACACACACACACACACACACACACACACACACACACACACACACACACACACACACACACACACACACACACACACACACACACACACACACACACACACACACACACACACACACACACACACACACACACACACACACACACACACACACACAGTCCTCAGGCAGCCCAGAGGAGGAGATCCGGGAAACAGCCGACTCTGGGCCAAATTGGTCCTGGCCCGGATCTTGTCATAGCCACAGTTCAGATTCAGCTTCTGTGTCGGTCCACCTGCATTAACTCAGCGCATAAAGCAATCCGAAAAAGTTCAGTCCACCCTAGGCTCGCCACAGAATAGGAAGAAAAGAAAATCGGACCAACTCAGCAAACCAAACTGAACTCCCTCCTCCGCCTGACCCAGCAGTCTGAATGCAAACCCCCCCAAAAACAGTTTTGCCTTATCAGTGCATTGTGGTGATGCTCTCTCGTTCTTTTTTCTTCACCCTTACATTGATTGTGTCCAATAAACAAGACTGTGTCTCTGAATTGGCAAGAAGCCGCGGCTTGCGGCATTTGGTTCTGCATAATAAACTTCAGCAAGGCCATTCAGAGGGTTGGTGCCAAATTAGGTTCTCCCTCATTTTCCCGTCACAATGCAGGGCAGCCATGTATTCCCATTCTGCATGTCTGGCAAACACAAAAGAAAAGTTGCAGCATTGAACTGTTTTTGGTTTATTTGTATTCTGTCTCCCATTCAGCCACAGGACAGCTTTTATGAGATCAGTCAAGCAAAACATTAAAGAAGCTCATTCTTTATTAATCCTAATGCTGACAATTCAAAGCTTCCTGACACACACTGGCTTTCTCGGCTCACACACTCTGGCATAGATTCCACTTTAAGAAACAGGGTTGCAGCCATGATTTCCAGCCTTTGTTGTCTGGACCTGTAAATCTGAAGTTAGAGATATGTGACTGCTATTTTCATAAATGGAAGATAAATCTAGAACAAATTGTCATGCATTCCTTTCCCTCTCAATTGGAACGTGTTTGCCTCCAGCTCAATCATATCACCCAAAATATCTGTGAAAATACTGTAAATAGATGTCCCAAATAACAACCTCACTGAGCTTTTAAATCTCTTAAATGTACTCATCAAGTGAACACACGTTTCCTCTTTATACGATACTCTCAAATACAATCCCAGAAACCCTAGCTGATAATAAAGGCATACATATTTCTGGTGGCTGAAGTAAAAAGAGCGAGAGGGAGATAAAAGAAAGGGCATCAGACCGCAGGGATCTACCAGAATGCAAAAAAAAATGCCTATTTCAAAGCTTAATCAAACACGATCAAAGAGGAAAAAGCGGAAATAGCCCATTGTTGAGGATATCGGTGTCTCACAGAGCCAATGGACAAAGAAAACAAATCAGATGAATACATTTTTTAAACACCACACACACATCTGCAGATCTGGTATCTGGATACAATTTAATGAACAGACAGAATGAAAAGGAGAGATTAATACAAGCATGATTGCTTTGAAAATGCTCAATCGGCTAATTGTGGGCAGGAAGCCCAGAAATTGATAAATATGTATGATTCCCAGAAAGTCTTTGGGAAATTGAAAACCAGCATTACAAAGTCAGATTCCAAATGAATTCCACTTTTTATGTACGGTATTGCTGTTTAGAATGAGAAATACAAGATTAACCGTTAACAGCTGAAGGTGCCATTTCAATCAAGATGCCAACGCAACCAATATTGTGACGCAAAAATATTAACATTACAGCCTTAGATCACTAAATGTCTTGCATTCTGTTTAACATGGTTTTCAGTCCAAAGACAGCAGATTATGGGGATGGCTGCAGATTACTTTAAAACAAATGGTTAGAATCCTAGACTGGCTGGTTAGACAATAGAGAGCAATACCGCAGTAAGTAACACTACACTGATTATAGATGAAAAAGTTATATCCAAGGGCATAGGCATTAAGTGACAGAAGGAAGTTGAGTGTTTCTCTCTGTATTTCATGCTTGCTGTGCTGTGAACTACAGAGGCATACCAGGCAAAAAGTGTAGAGGGCAGCAAGGACCAATCTCACGCCAGCATAGAACAGCAAAATTAAGCTTTTACAGATTGTTAACTAAAGCTGAGCAGCATGATCACTATGGAACTTTAGTTAGCCTCATTGGCAAGTCATGCAATCATTACTCCAATTTAAACCATTATTTCAAGAGCTGAAATGGCTTGTTCTCTGTCGACACCGGCATTCTTGGGAAAGAGGACGGAAAACATAGAACCACAAAACAAAGAAAAGAGGTCAGGCAAGTTTAAGGTCCACGATTCTAATGAATTCTTTGATGAATAAATTAAAGTGTGCATTGGCTTAAGCTCTGTCCAGCAGCGACGATGTAAGGCTCGCTATCAACTGTCTGCCTGGCAAATAACTAATGTCACTCGGTACCTTCACAGGCCTTCGCCTGGCCTGAAAAGCAATTTTCTGCTTATTTTTTTAAAGTAGTAATACAACAAATTAACAAACTACACTAACTTACATTTAAAAAAAATGAAATGAATTCAAGGAAAGTCACAATATCACCCTTGTGATAACTGTCTGATTCCCTTTTTTCAGTTGGAGCAGTCAAATTTCAGGTTTGTTCTGTCAATAAATCATGACTGTTATGATCTACAGCACTGGCCTGCAACTTATAACAGCAACCAGGTTAAGTTCAATTCAATGTTATAAAACAATAACACACTGCATTGATTAATTATAACATGGTTGAATTCCCATGGTATCACATTGAGGTATGCCATCGTATGTGTTCCATAATCTAAAGTTCCACATTATAAGTATTATCAACAACTAGAATTTTGAAGGATCGGCAGGATGTACTGGTAAGTGTTCATTAAACTTACTAATTGTTGGTGTTTGTCTGCAGTGGACAGAATCTGGACCGAATCTCAGGCATAATTGCCTATACCCATAAGCGTGGATTGTTTACTGGGTTCTTTGTGGTTTCGTGACAAATGTAACTGAAATTACACAAAGTTAAGTGGGAGGAAAGAAAAAAATGACTTTTTTCAATTCCACAGAATACATGTCACAGTGAAGTTTCAAAAGAGAGCATCAAAACTCACAAACCTCTGCATCTTCAGCACGAGTTTCACTCTGGCAATCTCCCCTCAGCCATCAGGAGTGTCAGCATCAATAAAATCCTTTCTTTGATACAATCTTTTCCTCCTCATTTAATACCAGCATCATCCCAGCCTACACATGTAGAACACAGAAATAGAAAATGAAGACATGCCTCATTAAGCAGTGTGATGACAAATTATAACATATTTTTTCATTAACCGTCCAGATTTGCAGGATGTGCTGTGTTTTAATTGCATTGGTGGCACTTGTGAAAATGTGAAGGGCTTGAAATATGATGCAACTTCAGATCTATGAAAAGGAAATATTTCTTTCCACACTTTGGATTGGAGATGCACCCCTGTGACGATTTTAATAGGAAGACAGAGGAGTGACATCTTACGGTGCCGATATTCAATTATCTATGCATCATAGGGGTCCCTTTGATATCGTTTAATCCTGACTGCAAGCTCTCTGTTAAGGTCCCCAAGAACAGGATATCTGGCCGTGTCTGGGCTTTTTGTTCACCCTATCATTGCTAATACGTCGTGCATATAAAAGATGACAGTGAACAAAAGTCACGTTTTCACTTTAAAGAAACTCAGTCTTCTTTCCACTGTGAGTATATGTCCAACAGTCACTCTCACAGAGGTACACATCAACACTGGCAGAGATATGTATACACACAGAGCACACAGACAGACACACACACACACACACACACACACACACACACACACGAATATAGATAAAGCTATGCCTGCTATACCAAAGCTATGGTTTCAGCTCTATTTTAATGCCATGGTTCCAAGCCACCCAAATCCTCGTTACAAGTTGTAGCTGGAGGGCCTGTCAGGGAACACTCTCCATAAGCTTCCTGCTAGCCCTCTCCAGCACACCTGCTGTCCTTCCCCGTCTGTGCTGGATGACAAGGCAGCCCGAGGCCATTTTTTCCCCCTGGTTTGCCTCTCTCTGATGATTTCCAATTAACTCTTGCCACCTCAGGTCCTTATATGCTTGGTTAAAATTCAACAACTGTATGCAAATACATCAGTACACAATGGCTGCTGTTGGATGATGTGATTATTTGTTAATGTGCAAATGTGCACTACTGCCAGAGAAGTGTGTACTCACACCAGAGCACAGTGTGATTCCAACTCCTGTGTGAGAGTGTGAGGGGTCTTGCCTAAGCTTTTTACTCCTCGCCTCGCCCTTTCATGTTAATCAATTCTTTAAAGAGGGAAGGGGTCCGGGAGTGACTTAAAATTAACCAATTTCTCTCCTAAGGTGGTAATTCCCCTTGTTTGCCTGAAACTCGTATTAGAAAGGTGTTAGCGCGGGGAGGTGTGGCTGTTCATCAAGCCCCTGGACCTCAATCTGACAGTGAGTGACAGCAGGGAGAGGGAGACGGATGGACCAGCGGTGTGACTCAAAGGGGGAAAATCATTTCTCAGTGTGGAAGTAAATCTGCCCCCTCTGCCAGCCCTGTAAAGAACCCGAATTATAAAGTAGAACAGTATTTCGACACTCATTTAATTGAGTCAGCACGGGCCAAGATACACCATACTTTAACTGTGCAATCCAATCGCTGGGCCCCTGATTGATTTTGACAGGAGAAAATAACAATGAGGCTCACCACCTCATCGTCAGGAGCTGGTGCTGTCGGTATTGTGCCCGGAGTTTTCAGTCCCGCGATGTGCCTACTGGAGAGAACACTTCACTCTCAAGCACAGAATGATAGGGATTACACACTTTGATTGAATCTGTCTAGGACTGTTTAATTGAGGTGGCCAACTCATCTCCAGATTATTTACTATGGCCCGTTTATTAGTCTTATTATAAGAAAATGAATGAAGACGTCCTGATATATTTATATATATTTCCATCAACCACTTTCTATTCTATATATTACAAGACTTTACACAGTTTGCTGTCAATTATGTTGTTATATTACGCTTTAGTGTTTATTTGGTGAGGAATCAACAGCTATGAACAAATAACAAGCACCTTAAGTAGCCAAACAGTGGTAACCTGGGTTGTTAATACCCTCACTAATTATAATCAGGTGGGTACTATACAATGAGGTGTAATTTTGGTGAAATGAGGAGTAGTTATTAGAAATAATCTGTTCTTTTTGTGCCTTACAATATTAAGCCAGGGAAACTTGCTTGCTTCAAAGTAACATTCCAAACTATTTTGTAAATCATCTGTTAATATTTACCAACACAGTCTTAGAATTAAGGATGAATTTGTCTCAGTTTTAAATGTTTCACTTTTTAGATCTTCCAAACTCATCAGGGGTAAACTGTGTGCAAGCTAGCTATTTTAAGTGATTTGTAAGGTCAGAGCCACAGCTTCAGTCTGGGAGGGACTAATCCTCAACCTATCCACTTCAAACTCCTGCAGCTAATCGCCTCACTGAGCAAAAGCGGTCACAGCCCAACGCAGCCTACAGAACCACATCATCTGTAAAACTTGAAAAATCTTGTAAAACTACTCAGCTGTGAGTAAAACACTCAGCTCTCTCTCTCTTTCTGTCTAGCCTATACCATATATGGGATTGGACACAAGGTACAACCTTTGTGGAACACACACTTGGAAAGTACGCTTGGACAGAAATCAGCCTCAATCCTAAACTAATTTCAGGAATCTATAGCCTTTTTCCAGGTGCGCAAACACTAGAACAGAATAAACTTTCTCATGATGCTGGGAAGTTTATTCCCTAAAAATAAAAACACATTTCCATTGCCCCATCTTTTGATGATGGGATTACATAGTCCCACTCCCATACCCCAGGGGGCACTGTCCCAGACAACCTCATGACCTTGGATAAATGTGTCGGCCTAGCCAGCACAGCAACTCCTTTTTAATGGCAGACTGAATGTTATGAGCTCCTGTAGCACAGGGGGTGGAGTGCGGTGTTAACAACACCAAGGTCATGGGTTCAAATGTAAGGGAGTGAACATACATAAGAGTGAGTAGAGTGGGAGACCTAATGACTCGAACCAGCCGACATCTCCATGGCTTCTTTGCTCAGGCCATAATCCCCCTAAACAGGAACACTTCTGCTATTCCTCTGATTTAAACTACTGCACATGCCTGCTGTTGTCAGAGCACTTATGCACTTTCTTGTATTGCATTGCACATCCTTTGACCTGCAGTTTTTGCTCATGTATGCTTATGTCTATTTATTTTATGTTTTTATATAGGAGCCTATATATCTTTTAATCTCTCTTTCAATATCGCTCTTCTTTACTTGAGCCAATGTTGGCACCTACACCGAGATAAATTCCTAGTACTCCCAGTACTTGGTAAATAAAAGATTTTAATTCTGAAGGTGACAATAATGTAAACTCTGCCTGTACTGTAAGTAGCTATGAAGAAATGCATTCAGTAAATGTGAATGAAAAACAAACTCATATTGCGACAAATGCATAATTTTCACCGCTTTTATCTGTTAGTAAAACGTGGCGGCTGCTCCTTGCGATTTTTCAGTCTGTTGAACATCCCAGTTCAACAAACAGTATCACCTTGTACAAAAGGCATTTTTAAGCCATAATCTTTTTCCAAGACTACCACTCAGGCCCAGCAGTTGTCATTCCTCTTCACAGATTTCCATGTAAATCACATTCTTGAGAGTGTGTGCAAATGATACAGTTGTGGTGTGCCGTGATGCAGATTCCCTTATCCTACTATTACAGGAAAGCACTGCCTCCTCAGGTGTCAATTTCAAATTCATTTTCAATCTGCTATTTTATTTGATTCCTCCAGAGGGTTTCATCTCCACTGTCAGGCTCCACGGAGAACATAAGCACATCAAACAGGCCTCGTCTAATTTGTCAATGTCCTAACATTGCTCCTTTACCTACGGTCTTGAAATCGGCCTGTAACTGACATTATATGGTCGAGTTAGCTCGCTCTCTAAGGACCAGGAAACCATTACACACGACTCTGAGGCTGACCTAATGCTCTCAGACGGATAATAGCTTTGCTTTAAGATGGGGGATTACTGGGGGTGATGCAAGAATTTTGCTCCAATGCTGCTTGGAATGCAGTCGCAATGCTCAGTGTCATATCTGGATTTGAATTGCATTATTCAGACACATTATTGCATAAGAATATCAGTGTGTGCACTATGCAAGTTAGCAAGGAAATGACAGACTTTTCTTTCACAACGTATAAAACAGTGATGTGACATTCCGTAGATGGCATCATTCAACCAGCCAACTACCTGATTGTTTGCTTTGCTTTAGGTGCAATTGCAATATGAAACAGTGAGGCATATTCAACACATTTATATCCATGGCTGAAACCCCTTCAGTGCTTTTTAAACCATGGCTATTAGAGGAATGCGCTTTTCTCATGTGGCCTCTAGTGAGAGCTCTGGCACAGTATAAAAGTAAGTCTTAGATAAAGCATCGTGTCTTGGGACCCCATTAAGCGAAAATACAATATAGAAATGGCATGGCAATGGCACTGTGTTATTGCTCAATCACACAGTATTGCGAGGCACTATAATTAGTGCATGACGCATGATGCAAACACATTATTGGTCTTCTCTCTTCTTCTTTATTATGGCACCAGTTTTGCACCCTTCTGCTCCCAGCACTTGTAAAATATTGGAGATATTGCCACCACTCCAACTGAGGCGTCTGTCCTGATCGCACGCAGTGCTCTTGTTAAAATGTTTGCAATGCCTTCAATTGTTTTTTTTTCTTCTCATTTGTCATCCTATCTTTTCTATTAAAATGAGCAGGGACCCACTTCAGAGAACTTCGTATGCCTTGTGGTTTCAGACAGCACCAATTCAAGAACATCCAATATGGCTGCTGAAATGTTGGTGGTGTACTGAAATGCCATTATGAAGCAGTCCTAACATATAACTGCTCATCATTTTCCATAATGGCAACTGAGTGTTTGTGTGTTCTTGTATAGTTTGTTTAACACAATTCTGTTGCAATTTCTGCTTTCATTCCCATGTCTGATCCATTACTGTTATTGACCCCTAACCTCTGCTGAATAATCGCACTTCTCTGATCATAGTTCACACTGAGAACCAATTCATGCAGTCCACCATGTGTGCCGTGTAAAGTGTTATGTTCTACCTGCTCTGTCGTAATGCGGTAGAGCCATGTTTTTTTTTCTTGCCATGGAAACCTTTCCATGGATTCAGGCCAATGGCATGATGCACTGTGAACCTCACACCTGAGCACACACACACACACACACACACACACACACACACACACACACACACACACACACACAAACACACACACACACACACACACACACAAAAGGCCTCCCCTGATGTCATGATAAAGTGCTCCTTTCTTGTGGACATACAAATGATCATAATCCCCATTTCCCAGTCCCAGTCAGACCCTTTCTTAAGAACCACTCGAAAGAAAATGAGTGGGAGAGAAGAGGTGGTGGTAGAAGAGTTCTGCTTCGATGACAGACTAAATTGCAGGGCTGGTTCCTCATGGCTGACTGTGTTCATCCTCACCCTGCTCTAAGCACAGGGGTGGTCCTCTTGCAGCTGGCGTAATGGGGGATTTATCTGATCTCCTTGGGCCCATGATCCACAGTCCTCACTAGCAAGTCTGCTAGTGGGTCTTATCACACTGGGATTAGACTGACTCTGAGGCACTGCAGAAGGCCCTATCCAAGCTCAAATAGAGCAGTGGTGTGTGTTTCGGCAAGTGTGTGCTGTATGTGAGGGTGTGTGCATGTGCATGTTCGTTTGATGCATGTGTGTCTGTGCAAGCATGGTTAACTGTGTATCCTTTTAAGGGGGATGCCATGGTATTTGTATGTATTTGCTTTGAACCGTGTTTGTTTTTTTGCTTGAAGTTCTTGTAGTAGAGTTTGGTTCCTTGTACTTGTTTCTCACAAACATTTGTGAAATATGGCACTGTAACAAGCCCTCCTTGTAATCCTGAGCTGAGTGATTCCTTTGTCATTGTTGCTTTATTGAAAGACAGTGAGGATAACATGGGCATGGCTCAATAGGAAAGGACCATGAAAGGAAAAGTAAATCTTGTTTGCAAGCACCACAGCTTTATTGACTGGACTGTGGTGACTCATTCAGACATAGAGGTGATTTACTTACTTTTCCTTCGCGCTTATCATGGCTGCTAACACAGGGGGCAGGTGAAGGTGGATTTATGCAGGGGTTGGTTAGCAAAGTTTTTTCAAATGCCTTTTAGTGATATTTCCAGGCTAAGGCTTAAAATCTTTTTATAGAAATATTTTCCCAAGCATTAAAAGGGAGTATCCTTGTGTAAGATGTTTTGACAACACTTGAATAACAGCAGATTTTTGGTGGGTTCGATGGTGCTTGTAAGGCTATATGTCTGTGTGTGCTCTGCTCACAGACAGCCAAAGATGAGGTGTTGTGTCATCTTCACCATCACCCACAGACTTCACACAGCTGTCACATAAACAGGGAAAGAATGTTCACGTTTGTCTGTGTTTTCTTGTGTGTATGCATGTTCGTGTGTTTGTCTGCGCAGGGTAGGGCACATGTCTCACTGATCTCCTCTGTAAGGTTCAAGGTAAAATAGGTGAACCGGAGAAGAGTCTGAAAATAGTCATGCAGCTCTCGACGATGGAGGTGAGAATGAATCATTCGGCTTCAGCAGTCAGTGTGGCAGGTGGTTGAATGACAAATCACTGGATGAGTGAGGTGATGGTCAAGTCACTCAATCCACGTGCAGCACCCAAAAGAGCAGCATCACTGAAATTCAAAGTTTTCTACTTCAAAACATAAACTGTGTTATGATTAGTCATTTAGAGATCCCTGAAATTATTCATTTAAAAAAGATATTTAATTATGAAGAAAAATAATCAAATTTATAAATAAAATGTTGCTCATAAAAGGAAGATATGATTAACTTATCTTGTGGAGACATCTAATGTTGCTTTGATAGTGATAGTGTAATAAAACTGCTTTGAGCAGATGCCACTTTGTAGTTGTTCATTTCAGCTCATCACTGAATACATACTTTGATATCAGCATTCTTAAACATTAATTGATATGAAGTTACATGTAGATAAGTCTGGAACTATTAGTAAGAATCCATGTCAATAGTTCATTTATAGTCCCTGCCCCTTACAATTTGTGCCCAATTTGCCTTAGAAGAACTTGACCCGGGTTCATTTCCCAGCCAATGTAACACGTTTCGGACAAAGACGTGTGCTAATGACTCTGCCTTTAATAATAGATGTTGTTGTCAAAAAGTTTCTGATTATACACACAGCCTAAGCCGTGTCATGGGGGAGCGCTGACAAGGGGGCCCTGTGAGGGTGGGGGATGCAACTGTTCTTTTGACCCACTCCACTGACAAACCCCATGTTCCCTAATGCTACAGAATATACTAAGACATTTCATAGAGTAAGTGTAGCTAGCGCTTATCTCATCCATCTGATTTACTTCTGCAACAGAGGATTACTGTTACTCTGTTACTCCAACGACTTACACCGTGATCCATAAAATCAGTTTTATCGATTTTCAAATTGTTGTTAATACTCATCAGCACTGCTGAGAAGGTGATTGGCTGCAATCTGCCATCTCTACAGGACCTGTTTGCCTCTAGGACCCTGAGGCGGGCAGGTAAGATGGCGGCCGATCCCTCCCACCCGGGTCACAAATTCTTCAGGGTCCTCCTCTCCGGCAGGAGGCTGCGGTCCATCAGGACCAAAACCTCACATCACAAAAATAGCTTTTTCCCAACTGCAGCTGGCCTTAATAACGAGGTCCGGGATCCCCACCTGTCTTCGACTCATGTCCCGCAAAAAAGGTTTGTTTTGCCAATACCAACAGCAAACCTGAGCCAGTCTTGATACTGATTTTTACAGAGTTTTGCATTCCCTTTTTATACACCTGAATCCCTCCTGTCTTACTACATTTTCTTTGAACCTTCCCTGTGGGTTATGTGTCATTCTTTAATTTGTGGATCCATCTTCTGATTGCTTAACGACTTCTCTACTTCCTGAAATCCCTGTTACCACAGCACTCAAACAGGACTTGTAAGAATCACACACTTTGCCCTTGTGTGTGTAAGTTACCGTTTTGAAACTTCCAACTTCTTTTTCTCTTTTGCAAATAGATTACAACCACTCTGTGTAAACAGCCCCTTTATAAGTAAAGCTAATGATCATTACAGTCCGAAATACTTTGTGAAGTTATCGTTGACTATTTTCCATTAGATAATTTATATATAATTGCTATATCTGTATACATTTATGTTGACTGACTGAGGTAATTGATCACTGTCATTTACTTCTTAGATGGCAGCTGAAGCCAGAACTGTTCCTGAGTCAGCTTCTACCTGGGCAATTTTATGAACGTATGGCAGTCTGACACATCAGCTTGATGAGTTTGTGATTTTAAAGTTACATCAGCAAGCAAACTAGAGAGGGGTTGAGGCATCAATCACTAAGTTTTGGCAAGAGGAGGAAACAACAACAACAACAACAACAACAACAACAACAAAAAAGAACAGGGGTCAAGAGCAGAACCACAGAGGATGTGAGAGTAAATCTGATGTCCATGAATATTAATGTCCTGAAATATAAACAGACAAAACACAATCTGAATCACTGATGCATCAAAATATGGAGGGACAATTCTCTCAGTCAGCGCTTTCCTGTCTTCTTGCAACCAAGAAGCAGCTGAGTGCTAACCCTGCTATGATATTATTTAATCATTAAATCAATCTGCACTGACATTAATTACTTTTCTAACAGCATGCCGAAAACACATGACCTCTACACATTAATTCCTCTCTCGCCACATATAGCCTAAAAGGCATTCCGTCTTAATTGGAACTGCTAAAGATTAATACTAATATTGTCATATCAGGTGAGATTTTGTCATTAGGCATAATGGAATTGAGGCTACAGGATATTCCTCTCGACATAATAATACTACTGCTGATTTCAGGGATGAAACTCCATTGACTTTCTTTTAATGGCACACCATGCGGTGACATATGCCAGATCAGTGCACGGTAGTACATGTGCAACAGGGATATTCAGAAACAATACAATGGACACATGAGATTCGGTTGTGTATGTTGGGAACAAAATGAAGGAAGTTTTGCCTGGGTTTAAATCAGCCCCTGCAGCATCCAAGAGAATGTTTGTTGGCCATAGATTGAGAGAAGCCTTAAAATGTCTGTATTTGTTAGGAACAGCCTGTAGGTTTATTGATCTGCCCAATCGATTTTCAACCACAGGGTGGTGGAAGGATAGGAAATAAATAATTATACTTGTCTAGTCAGGGTGCCTAATACGTGTGAAAGCCAATGGGGACACAGGAAGCCTTCGCTATGTGTGTGGAATAAAGTGCAGCCAGGACTGCGGCAGGGTCCTGATCCATTGCTGCTTAAACTCCTTTATCCCACATGTCTCCTGACATTGACTCCAGCCTCCCAGTTTTCTCTCAGCTCTCCTCCTGCTTTTAGAAGTGGCTGCTATGGTAATGGCAGCTAACTCATTTGTGATGTTATTACTTGTGAGTCTGTTTTAAACCCCTTTGCAATACTTGATGGACACAGTAATAATCCCAAAATGTGGTCATTTGAGGGCATATTTTATTTATAATTACGTTATATTACGGATTTTTGGTTCTAATAATGACCTTACACATATCTGAAGGAAATTAAAGTAATTCGCTAGCCAGTAAAAGTCTAAGCATAGTTTTATGCTACCAGATGACTTGAAAAAAGGACCAAGTAGTGTGCTAAATTACATCCCTATACAATGAATGTACTGCTTTAATTAGCTTAGTTAAATTGCAGAGAATAGCACACATTAGCATGTTAATGGAACACTGTTCTTTCCTGATCGTAACAAAAAAAGTCACTATTAGCTCTTGGCAAATGATATTAGCTTTTTAAAAACCCTTTTTTATGAATCCTCTTAACTCTTTAAGTTAATTAATTCTGATATGGTATAGGGACCTTCATTCATCTACAGTAGGGAATTGTTCTTATTTTAGGCTCATGCCAGCAAAGAGTAAAGCTCTGAATTTGAATTATTTTTATTCCAAACATGTTTGAGGTACCTGCAATCACTCGTCTGTATTGTTAATACTCAGGTATAAAGATCACCTCCTGACACCCAGCCTGGTGGTCCGCTTTGGCTCTTTGCAGGATATCCGCAAATTACCACAATCATTTGAAAATCGAACTACTCTAAGTTTCACGTCAGACAAGCGTGCATGTTCTTCTAATCTGAGACTGAGCTGACATCTGGCCATAAATTGCATCTTGCAATCAACCGATGATATGAGCAACTGCAATCAACCACAAACTCAGCTGGAGAAAATTGCAACCTTTACTCCTGTTAATCAAGACATGCCCTTTCATTTACACAATTATAGCCCAACTCAACGAGCCTCCTAGGTACCTTAGTTCATATCTGATTAGAGGAGCCTGATTATTCTGAATATGCAAGGGAAAGAATAAGAGTGGCAGACTCATATCACAGATAGAACGTCCAACAGAGTGATCCGAAAGCATTACAGACCACTGTGAGCTAGAACGTCAACACAAGAATCAATGTTGGTACCTCTTAATTGCCATGGTCCACTCTGAAGCTTTTCTGATCGCTTTAAAGCATGGTTGCACAATATTTGCACCTGTTAGTTATTATCAAATACATTTAAGTGAGCATTGAATGAAGAATGTGCCTGAGGCTCTGAGCTTTTTATGTTGCTGAGGGTGCGATGCCCTTGAAAGACATGGAAAAAGAGACTCACAGAAACTCATGCAGTGCAACATGTTTAACAGTCTTCTCACACCTTGCTATCTAACACAGAGAGGAGACCTGCGTGAAAACCCACTGACCTCTCATTAGAATACTGGCTGTTCTACACAAAACAAACAGCCCCTAAACATATTTCTCCATAATTACTCGGGTTATCACCTGGGATCATATGCTACAAAGCATTTCAAACAGAGACCCTGTCAGGTTTCACACTAGTATTAGCACTCTACACTAAACTGAAACAGGGGACAGAAGAGAGCCTGTTTGTACTTCTAGTCACCTGAGGAGAAGCAAAAAAGCAGCTCAGTCTGTTCTCCTTGGCAGGTGCTCCATCATGACTTGGGACATCTGTGCCCTTAAATGGGTCCATTACACTTGGAACATCTGCTGCATGTCCTCTCTCTGAAAAATAAGAATTCACAAACAAGAAATGGTCAACCCGGGCCACGAGCCGACTGCAGCACCAATCTGGCCCAGATCGGCACCAGACAAGCTGCTTGTATGAGCTCCTCTCTGGGAAGGGCCACGAGCAAATACTTGCAAGGTAGCCACTGTGAGTGCTCCTTTGAACTGCAATTAAAATGCATGCAGGCAGAGACTACAGGGCTGAGGCAAACAAATGGGAACAGAATTGAATGTATGCTTCTTTACGGTAATTGTCTATTTGCTTTCACCGTCTCCTGTTCTCTCAGGTTTGTTGATGTTGTACAGAGTGTTGTAAACTGAAAATGCAGAGCAATTAGCCGCCTGGCTATATTTTCTCATTTGTTATTTAGAACAGTTCTTTTCTGCCAAGACGTCAAACTCCATTTCAAGCTTTTTTGATCAAATTTACTGAGTCATTTTTGTGAAATCAAATATATGAAATGAGGAGAGGGTTCCTTGACTGAGTTTCTCTGCTGTATATAAAGATGACTCTTTTTTTGCCTGAGAAAAGACTGTCATAAGCCTGGGTGAGACCCCATATCGCAAGGTGTTCTGAAGGGTGACCTTTAAAAATAAGCTACAAAGCAAACGTAACAAGAAAAGACTAACAGTTGCTGTGGAAAGGTTACTGAAACCAAGCCTGTAATTGCTTGGTCTTGTCGGAGAGCACTATTTGATGTGACCCAACAAAATTGGTTATTGACCGCTTACCTTTCGATATAATGGTACATCTCAGGTGTAATAAACAATCTTTTGCTCCTGTTTTCACCCCCAACCCCCAATGCACACCCCTCCCCCAACACACACAGAAAAAAAACATCGACAGGTCCTTACATCACCTTCAGTGACACATCATGTGATCTGACGCTACTGGCATGCAATAGATATTTCAAACAAACGCCAATGGATTTCTGCATCAAGGGCAAACTACTATCTAAAAAAAACATGTATACATAATGTCTGAATAAATAAGAGCTGTTTCAGCACTGAGAGCAGCTTACTTAACCAGCATCACTGAACACGTCATAGAGTTCATGCAAGAGAGACTTGGCTTTTGTACAGGATCTATTCAGCTGCAGTTAACCTTTGACAGCAAGAAACGTCTGGGCAATTAACACTAGCCACATGTTTAATGCTCTCATGCCTTACATTCTTATGAAGGATAAGCATTGCGTCTACTTGCTTTTTCCATCATAAAAGCTTTTGTTTGTTCTTGGTACATTAACATGCATTAACACGACAGTCTCACAGGAGCACGAGAAGAAAAACACAAAATTCTTCGCACATTTGCTATACAGAACAGGCGTTAAATGGTAAGTCTTATTGAAAGGGTATTGTCCAATAAGAATATGATTAACCTAAGGAACTTAGTTCCAAATAGCATGATGAGGAATGAAAAAGGTTCTTCCTCGGCCTGTCTCTTACACAAGCTCACCCTTTTTCTCTACAACACCTAATATGCCTATTCCGAACAGTGAACGAGTAATGGGAACAGTTGAAAGGGTGTAGACATGGTTCACGTGAAGTGTGAATTCAATCCAATTTCATGCTCTTTAAACTTTCTTCCCTGAGTGAAAAACTGTTCCTCAGTCACTGTGTAAAAATTCCATCTTAAAGACATTAAAGCAATATTAGTTGTGCGAGCAATTGATGGCATATGGGGACGGTTCAGAGGTAACGCTTGAACTTAGCAACTGCCTTCCATTAATTTACAATCACATAATACCCAGGCCATACCAACATTTAACACACACCTGCAAACTCTGTATGTATGTGTTTCAGGGATTCTCACAACCACTATTTTTTTTTATGTGCGTGTCTGTGTGCGTATGAGTGTATGAAAAGACAGCACCGCCATTATAATTAACCATCTCACCAGTGGAAACTTTAAGGATCATCCAACCATTTCTTGGTAAATCTCATTAGTGGGCTAGAATCAAAGATTCTGTTAATGCACCGTGGATATTCTTTTGCCAATTTGAGTGATGATGATTTATCTACTGAGGAGGGAATTGCAAACAAATTTAAATCTTTGGCTTGCTAATGCCTTTTTTTTTTTGTAAGACTTCACTAAACTTTCTTATCCTTTCTTGCTGTACAGGGCCATGAAAATGTTACTAACACTGCATACTGGATGTTCACTACAAATTCAAAACCACCTGTTTAACTCTCACTGTGATAAGCATCTAAAGTAAAGTCAAGTATTTGCAAATTGTTATATTCTGCCTGTAGACAGAACAACATCTAAAAGCTGCACTTATGGAAACCTGTCATAGTTATGTCCATTACTGAGCCCTCCGTGCTTTGACTGAGTAGTTTGTATACTTATATATAAGTGCCTGAAAATGGTGGCCTTTCATTGCCTCCCCGTCATTTATGCACTCATAATTTATGGGAGTTATTTGGGAGTTTGCTTTGAAACTGTGTCTGTATCAACATTATTTTCGAGTTATCTATCCACAAACACTCTTTTATCTCTGAGATTGCTGTGTCAGGATCTTTTGAGGTGCAGAATATGAGGGCGTATCCTTGGTCATGATGCTATCTATCTTGTTAGAATACACAACATGAGTTATGAGGCACACTGACAGTTTCAGACCAAACACTGACAGCTATCAGAATGGCCGTTAATAAAAAGTAAATCACCTTCAGAAATGACACCTGGCACATTCCTATACTGATTACATGCCCTTCAGAATTGAAATTCATTGTCCCTGACCTTTTCATTCCAAGACCGACGACAGACCTGTTGGATTCTATCACTATGAGGGTTTTAGATTCATTATTGTCAAGAGCAAAGGGGGAAATATCAATCAGTTCAATATCAAAGATTATACCACATCTTGGTTGAATTTTCTTGTCAAATCTAATGAGCATAATAAAAATATCAATGATAAAAACCTTTTTGCTGATGAGAAAGCTCTGAAGGGCTTATGCCCTCTCTTATATGGATAAAATGCTCTTTCTTACAGGTCGAATTTGTTTTGCCATCCTAAAAGCAGCAAAAACTTTTATTGCAACTAAGTGGATTTTTGTTCTCAAAATGATGCTTGTTACAAAGTCTCTTTAAGCCATTTGTGCCCCAGTCCAGAGAGGCAGGGACGTGGACAGGAGTGGGCTAAGATTGCTTGGGCAACTGCCCATTTGCCCTCCTCGACTAAAGTTGCCCCTCCACAGGAAATATATTTATTTGCAATCAGGGGACGGCGGCGTGGCAGCAACAGTTAGTGAGAGTTTAAAATGGTATTGGCAAAATTTGCGATCAGATGACGGGGCGTGGCAGCGGCGGTTAGTGAGAGTTTAAAATGATATTGGCAAAATTTGCGATCAGATGACGGGTGCTTGGCGGTTAGTGAGAGTTTAAAATGATATTGGCAAAATTTGCGATCAGATGGTGGGGGCGTGGCAGCAGCGGTGACAAAAAATAATGTGTTGCCCCTTTTTTCCCAGGGCAGAGCAACTGCCCTTCAAAATTCCTGTGCACGTCCCTGCAGAGAGGCAAAATAGCATGCAGTGCTCTGCCGAAGTTTAAGACCAATTAAGAAATGAAACCACTAATTGTAAATAGTAAATGTTTTTGCAACCCTGAAGACAGAACTTAAACTGCACAAGAAAACAGACTCACACATACGCTAAATGTGTAAATACAGATTAAAGTAAAGCCTGTGATCTCAAGTGGGTTTCACCGAAGAGCATGTTTGTTCCTAGGTCGTCCACGCATTAATTATGTGCCATTTTTGTTTAGGAAGTGCTGAATTAGGATCTGCAGTCAACCAGACAGAAAGTGGGCTGACAGCAAATCAGATACCTCTAACATTAGCCTGTCTCTTCCTTAATTACCTGTCAACTCTACAGAGCAAAAAAGGTCACCCAACATCATGTTGAATACTGAAACTAAACTAAAGGGGATTTTACTTGCTGAACAGGAAATGCTTTATGGCTAAGCAGACTACATCATGGTGTGAGATGAAATGCCTTGTCTAAAACTGTATTGCTTTTGACATGCTTTTCTGTCAAAGGAAAACACGTACAGCATATAACACATTGCCTCCAAAAGTGTGAATTTTATACATAAAGCAAGCTTGCGTCATTGAGGAGAAAGCCTAGCAATATGTTATCTACATGTTTCATGTGTTTTACAACATACCTCATCGAGTTTCACGCAATGAACTGCCACTACTGAGGTCTTCTGCTTGCCAGAAGGACATTTCTGAAGAAAATGTCAAGGAAATGTGTCCATTTGTGTGCAATGTACAATGTGCCTACACACAGCTTGTATAATAGCCATGCTAGTGGAAAACCATTACAGATGCATTTTAGTTTTCTGTTTTGCATTCCCCCTCTGTGCAGTCACTATTATATCTGTCAGATCTCAGATGTGCTACCACAATTATTGTAAAAAAAAAAGGTAAAAGGTAAATGTTTGGTATTTAGCAAACACTTTTATCCAAAGTAACTTACACAGGCACCCTGCAGTGGCCATAAATCAAACTTGTGTCAACTGTTCACAAGACCACAAGACACTGTAGAAAATAATAATAATTATATTTATATAAACCTCCTTAAAATACAATCATCCAGCCTTCACACTTGTATGTCACTTTTCACATTATCTTTTGACACAGTAGAGTTCCCCCATCCGTTGTGATAAGCGAGAAGTTTTATGTTCTAGAACCATCAAACAAGTCAAAGACTTTGGAAGGATTTGAAATAATACTCTCATCAGGAAAAATATGAGGAAGTATGAAGTGTGAAAGAAAATCAATGCCTCCATTAAATTAAAAATGTCTGTTGGGATCTCTGATGGCCACCTACCATGGAATTATAATACATTTGGGAAGGAAATGATTATGCCAGTCTTATTGCAATGCAGCTGCAAAGGGAATTCCAACCTTAAAGGGCATTCACTTTAATAAACCCCTTGTTCCTTCTAATGCTATCCCCATTATCCCATTGGAGCAATTCACAAGTCATATTACTCTAAAACAAATTCCATCTGTAAATGCAAATTATTGCCAGGTTTGTTTTTCATAATAAAGATTATTATTAACTAATTGCCTCTTTATTTCAAATTATAGTGGCATTACGGGCAGTCAGGGTGTGAAGATTCCCCTGGTGTTCAAAAAGAAGTGAGGCATAATTGAATGATATCCTTCCAGGGGATGAAATTGACCAAGAAAATTAAAAGAAGCTCACATGGGCAGAGTATTTAAAGCACCTGCGTGTAACCACTCTAATATATTAAAGAAAGTAATGGGAAAATACAATTCGTCAGTGACTTTGTCCATAACAGTCATGTTCTAAATAAAGAGCATTTACAAGCAGACAACATTGTCAGTACTGTACTGTGGACAGGTTAGCACATTCACAAAAACAACTACACTGTTTTATTCTGACAAAGAAGTATTCATAGTCCCAAAAGACAGTTAACTTACCAATAAGCTTATTTTATAGAAAGGTTCTGAAGAGAGATCATATAAAAAAGGAAGGGATTTTGTCTGTAAAGGACACTTCTGTCAGCATTCATTGCTAAATTTAGATCCATAGCTACTCTGCAGAAGTGTGTGCAACCCTGTAAATACTGGCATATTATGTGTAAACGTTTCTGAGAAGTAAAAAAAAAGAGCTTTTATGGTAGTTCTAGGTAAAAGGAAGAAGTGGGACAATTACATTTGTATTAAATAAGCAGACACCAGATTCACGTCAATCTGATGTCAAATTGTCAGTGCTCTCGCATGAGCGCTGTGTGTTGTCTCCTCCTGCTTGTCAGTTTCTGACACTTACGGGTTTGTTTTTGTTTCCCTGCCATTTGCTTTGGACCCTGCACACCTTATTTGGTGTACTTCCTGTCATTGTTAATTTCCTGCCATTTTCCTTGTTCGCCTGTTTGTCATTTTGTTTGGATCACTTTGTGTATTTAAACCCTGCCCTTTCAAGTTTAGTTAGTCAGATTGTCTCAGTTCTTTTTGTACTTAGTACAAACCTGACCTTTTTTTTTTTTGCTGTTTTGACTTCTGCTTGTTTAGTTTCTCACTGTGTTGTGGTCCTCACAGATTTCGGATTGTCTGCCTATATCTGATGACTTTCCTAATTACAAACTCTGCCTGTGTTTTTGATTTTAGATTTTTGTTGTCCTGGACTGTTTTCCATTAAATTATTTTCTTTGAAAGACTTATCTTGATCTGCACTTGAGTCCCTGCCTTAGTCCTGTCACATATTAGCAAAATATGATCATGGTTACTTGTTTTCCTTGGCAACATATTTACCGATAACCCTTCTTGAAGAAATCAAAATAATGTGTCTCAGCATATGATCCAACAATACAAAATTAACTATACAGGCTCAAAGACTTTGTATCAATATGTGGTATGCCCCCCTTAACTGTACCCTTCCAGGATTTTGTGGTCTTGTTGCGTAATTGTTCATGCATTTCATTTATGAAACACTAGGTGGCAGTTTAAGTGAATAAATTAAATAAAGTCGTAGCTAAGACAATGATGTGTATAACAGTGGGAGATGCGGGAGAGAACAGAACAAGTTGAAATGTCAGAGTAATAGCTATTTCGAAGCTGCTATGGAAGAAAACACATCAATACATTCAAGTGCAACAAATATAACTAACTGAAAAAGAGAAGAAAATGCCTGCGGTACTCTCTTAGGGTCTGCAATCAGCAGCCACACTTTCAACACGGTCCAGTTGCATGAGCCATCAGGGCACTTAAAGTGTTTATCTGCTTCAGTTGCTGTGTCTGGAGGGAGCTTGAAAGAAATACCCATAGCGCTTAAAATGTGTTCAGCTGAATTTACCTCTTCAGGTTTTTCATCAAACTTCATTGAACCCAAGTGAGTCAGAGGATCTACAGAACTTTTAATTGAGTTTGCCTGTCTGCCTGATGAAGCCATAAGGTTTTGCCACTTTGAGATTTGATTTTACACCTTGCTAAGCATGTTTGCCACCTTTTACACTTTGAGCTCTGAGTGTTTTGCTGTTTCTCCAAATCAAGAATCGCTCCCTGTGCCCACTGGCCATTTTCAAAGTAGTTTTGCGTGCTAAGACTTTGCTGCCGTCTTCCCCTTGCTGGGCAATGTAGCCTCTCCTCTCACAGTGGACATCAATGCAGCTGTGTTAAATATCTTTGCAGCCCAAGTACTATTTTCATGCAGGATGATATTTTTTCACTGACATTTGACTGTTTCAGTGCAAGCGTTGGCATTTTTATTTTTTTAAAGTGGGATCTGCAGCCTATAGTCTCTCATTTGATAACTACAGATGCACTGTAAGCACACCCCTTATGAACAGAGCCTCTGGTGTGCAGCAACACACTGACATTCTGTGTTTGCTTGTAGGCCTACCCCTAATCTTCAACTTAAGCTTCAATGCATACCAAGTATAAAAGGGTCATACTAAGTGTTCTAAATCTTCAACTTGTTACACTGTACTAAGGTGTTACCGTCCTAAATGGTGTATTTGCAATGTGTCAAGGGCACTGTATATGATGCATACGACTGATCAGCCTCAGCCACCGCTGGACTGGGCATAGGGCATTTGCCCGGTGGCCTGAAGCCTTTTATTATTTTTTTTATTTATGCCCAACTCGCGTCTAACGTAGCAGGCCACGTTAACTTCAATGCAGGCCACATTAACGTCAATTAAAGTTAATGGAAGTTAAACAGGGCCGCGAGTCCTGGACTACAAGTACTCTATCTAAAGTTTTCAGCGCTAACTACCTTATTTGAAGAATTGGGTGTCTCGACAACTATTTATACTCCTATAATACCGTACGTATCTTCATCATGGTAGGTATTATTTTTGCAAAAAAAATAGTAGCAATTTAGAACAACAGCACATGATTAACCTACATACACTGAAGACACAATAAATAAAAACGATTCAATGAAACGAATGAGTTATTTTCTTTGGTATTTTGTCTTTCAGAATTTCAGATTTGCAATGGGGATTTCTGGGTAACATGTTTAACACTGCTAATGGACCAGATCATTTAAATATTCGTCTCGCGAGAAGGTAACAGAGTGACATTAAGGCTGCTAACTGTCAATAGCAAAGGAGCAAGACTGCTATACCCTATTGTGAAGGCTACACGAGTCTGTTGAAAATGTCTTATAAACACAAAAGTGGCAGTAAGAAAAGGCAAGAGAGAAAAGAGCTGCAGGAGAAGGTGGCAAAGCTACCTAAATTAGATTATTTTGATTTTTCAACAAACGTTCGCCAGTCCGTGGAGTCTGCTAGTACTACGGACGACCCTCCTGCTAGCACCAAGGCTCGTCGAATGCCATTCAAATAGGTGAGTAGTACAAGGGTATTTGAAGGGCTGCCATGCCCCCTTTAACAAGTCGCAGTGGAGCACCTGTTTCATTATGTGTTTTTCAGATGTGGGTAAAGCAGGTGTGTCGCTTGCCATCCGTGTTTTAAGAACGCTTTAGCACACTTTGACCCTGTGTTTACGTTACCTCGAGTCGGAGCGCGTCGCTATCCATGTTTCTAATACATTTGTCACTGTCCTGTCTACTTTCAAAGAGCAAGAGGACTTCGAGTGTGAGAGGTGTCGGGCCATCCGTGACTGCACCATGGCCAGGAGGATGGAAAACAGAACGTGTGTGTCTGTGTTTAATAATTTAGTTAGTTTCATCGTGTCTGCGTTGCTTGTATACACTATTTAAATATCCTATTGAAACTTCTTCTTGTAAATATTGTTAATACATTGTTTGCTGTTCCTCTTAATAAATTAGTTAATTACGTTATGTGGGACGTCTGTCATTTTTAAGATCAGGGTTATCGTAAACAGTGCTATCTAGGCTACTTTCTGACCATTTCTAAACAAGATTTCGTTCTTTGTGTACACACCTGTCACACTCATATCGATTACAAACATCTTTGTGTAGCGTAATAGGGAATGCCAAAGTAACTATAGGGCCCGTCAAAATAGCGTGCACCGGGGCCCGTCGTAACCACGTTAAGCCACTGTACAGATGTCATCATTGACAGGGTAGCCGAGAGCGATCTGATGAAAAGGCTGCTTTTGTGATGGTAAAATAATACGCTGCCTTGAAACACTCATAGTGGATCAGATTAAGTTAATTCATATTTTTTTTATATAATTCCTTTACTTAAATTTAAGTAACAAGGTTGAAAGAAATGACATTTCTAAAAAGCAATGTGACCTACGGTCAATAGATCATACTTTTGATAAGCCTACGATAACAGTATTTTGGGAGAACTTTTCATAATGCTTCTCATAATGTTAAAATGTTTGTGTCTCCTAGTGCACATTGATCGTTTAAGGCAGTGATTCCCAACAAGGGGTAAGTGGTACATACCACCTGAGGTGCGCAAGCAAACTGCAGGGGGTATGTGGATAAATTAACGAATGTGTGCAGCATAGTCACTGCATGAGTGAAGGGGTACTCATGGTTTGACAAAAAGGCTTAAGGGGTACGCATGTCAAAAGCAGTTGTGGAAAAAACCCACGCTGACACACAGCGTGCTTACATTTTTCCCCGTCAATACCTGGTGGTGGCCTGCTCTTGGTTAAAAATGCCCGGCCTGAAAAATTTCTGGCCTTCTGGCCTCAGCTATAGTCATTAGCCTTTGTTAAAAAAAATAAGAGTTATTATGCCCTCTCTATATTGCACTGTGCTCCACTGAAACCTTTTCTTAGTTCACATTTTCCTCAGGTGAGCTTTCAAGCGTACAGCTGTATTGATTCCAGCCCTACCCAGCAGTAAGCTGATTGGTTGTTGTTTTAAGATGTAATTTGGCTTATTTAAGGGGTTAAACTATTTTGTTTTCTTTTACTTTAAGGCATGTGAAACGAATTCTTGAACTGAGGACCAGCTCCCGTCAACACCTCAATGCCCACAGCCTGCGGTTGCTCCCAAGGTCAGGCAGGACATTGGATAGTAATTAAGATAAAGTTAATAGAATGGGGTTATAGTTGAATAAGCCTGAATTTAATTTATGTGACATGGGCAGACTCAGTATTTTAATAGCAGGGGTAAAACACAGTCATAGTAATTGAATTTTTCAACTCAGCTGTTAAAATCAATCATGGCCCTGTGGTCTTGTGAAATGTTCACTTGGACTGTCTGGCCAACTTCACTTCAACGTGATGGCTGTATTTCTGAAAGAGATCATTGCTGATAATTATATTTCTGTTAATAATTTCTTAATGAAGATAGATCGATGGATAGGTCATTTTGCCCTCTCATTTTCCTGGCAAGGAAACTGGAAATAAAACAGACAATGTTCGTGAAAAAAGCTCTCCGAGAATGTTAAATTAGTTTGGACTGAAAAAGGAACAACTACCCTCTACACACATATGCTACCCTTACCAATCAAAGCTCCACATTCTCAAGTGACTCAAGAGCAGGAGAAGATTTATTTAGAATAACAAACAGGTCAAACATACAACACTTTCTAAAACAAACAAGGACAACAACATTTTACCTTAAAGTGCTCAGGAGACTAATAAAAGCCTTTCAATGTCACATGAGGCTTTGAAGAGCAGGCTGTCAGACTTAACAACATCATGAAAATACCTGGTCTATCTTTAGTGCAGTAACAGATGAAGTGGTAGCCGTAGCAGGCTAACAGAATGAAGAATGGAATGTAACAGCTTTTTTGAGACGCTTGTAGATGTCAACTTGTTATATTGTAAGTGGAATTCATAATGATTATCCAAACTCAATAGGCTCTGTTAGGCCTAGCATGTGTTTCCCTTTCAGTCTCACACATTTTCCAAGTTGGTAAGAATGTCACTTTCCGTACTGAGGATAATTTGGCAAGGAGTGGGGAGAGTAACAATGATGGTGATCACAAGTGATCTGAAACCAGTGTATTGCCTGTGGTCCTTGATGTTGACAGTGGAGTGGAACCACAAATCTCAATAACAAAGTAAATCTAAAATCCCAAAGCATGCTGTTCTGAATAAATGAGAACAATAAAGTATAAGGGAGGGGAATTGCATGAGACCTCATAATTAGATCTACTCTCTCCAAAATAAATATAGTGATTGATTGGCTTTTTATTATTGAAACATATAATGAAGGGTTGTATTGTCATAACACAATAAGGATTTTTATTGTCAATTTAAAATCCATTTAATTGTGAAAAAAAATTGTATTGCATCAATTCAGCAGCAAAGCTATCTTTGTTTGATATAAAATGGAGGAAGACTGGTGATTGTAGAGGAGTTGGCTGAAGTGGAGCATCTTTAAAAGGACCCAGGGGACCGAGGATAGCATACTTTCACAGGAACAATTTGTCTCTATGAAATATATGCTTATTTTGACCTTGGTATGGACACACAGATAAGTCCAACTGAGGCAGCTGAGAAGTCATGAGAAATATACTGCCATCCTTGCACTCGCCAAGTCCATAAATTTCTCACAATGAGTTGAGGGACATCAGTTACTTATCCTGTAAGACCAGACCACAGGGAGAGGGGGAGGGCCGGAGAAAGAGGGGAAAAAAGAGAAAGAGATAGTTTTGAGAGGGTAAGATGGAAGCAAACTGATTGCATTATTTATACTACATTTTTAGAGCACACCTTTGAGAAAAAGTGAGAAAGAAGATATGGCTATATATACGCTGCCTGAATGCCAACACATCTCTGCCATATATTAAACTAACACATTACCCACTACAATAGACTCTGAGTGGGACTGAGTGTGCTGTAGATTTGTTTTGTGCAGCCACGGGTACATGCGTTATCCTCCAGCTCATAGGTGCTTGTAATTTCAAAGTCATGGGTAGTGTTCCTCAGGGGAAGGCACACAAATGGATTAAACGTGTGTAATTTTCCTTTGATCTAAAATTGGTTTAAGCTATGCTAAATAAGGACATGTGTAAATGTGAGCCATTGCTCACAGTTGCTTCCCTGCTTTTATCTTTGTAAATTTCCTCTATGAGGGGTTTGGTGTCTCGGAAACTGCATTTTCCGTGAGTGGAGCTTTGTCTGATGGGTTTTCTCTGTTCTACCTGCTGACCTCTGGTGTACCATACACTCCCCTCTCTATCCATTCTTTGCCTCTCTATTTCTGGATTTTTGTGTCTCTAGCCTAAGTCTCCCCCTTGTATGCTCCACCCCCCCCCCCCTGGGGTTTTATCTTTGCCTCCCTTGGTGACTTGTCAGCACCGGCGTTTTACAGCAAGGCCTTGGATACATTACTGACAGACACATAACATAACAAGTGCCTGTGCTGCTTTGGGCTTGACCACTTGAAGGACGCTGAGGCCATCCGAAAAACAACCAAGTCTAATGCCCTTGTCCTAGCACCAAAATGCCCCCAAGGTGCAATGCCAATGAGCGATGCTCTGCTCAGCATGTTTGTGAGGGGCAATGATAGAATAACAGAGGGTAGTATGCAGTCTTTTTTCATAAGATGTTCAATCTACTAACTAGTAATAATGTTTTTGTACATTAAGTGGTAACTGATTCACCCTGATTCACAAACTTCACCCTGAGATTGATTAAAGCAGCAGTAAGGGGGTTCGGTCGAAAAACTAGCAATCTTACTACTGAAAAGGCAAAAACACCCACAACGGTTGCCCCCCTCAACGTCATAGAGAGAACGCCAGGATGAATGTGATTTACGAGTTATAGTATGTGCAAACGTATATGAATGTTATGTGTTGATGTTTGTGGGATATGTGGCACCAAACTTAAGAGTCCATCTTGGTAATCTCATGGGCCAAGTCATAATGAATAAACAGCACTTGATGGATGCTCTGGCTGCTCTGTGCTACCTACTGTTTGTAGGCTTGTAAAGTGCTTTGCTACAGCCGTGCCAGAGTCATAAAAAGAAAACAAACGATGGAATCAGAAATGGAACAAACAAGATGTCCAACCATTGTTCTGAGTCATTGATGAAACATGGCCTTTGTCTGGTGACTGAACCGGCCAGGGAATACACAAAATTGCTCCAGATTTTAGTTTTTATATCCTTTCAAACATAATTTTATCCATTACAGTCTGTGAAAGTGCTTTCAGCAAGTACTCTTAGCACAAGTGTTTGTCAAAGCTCTTTTCATACAACATTTTAATTACAGGAGGCAGCAAGACTAACACATGCAAAAGAACAGTGAGTGCAAATCATACCTATGGCAAGCACAATCTCTTCTATGTAAACAAGTTGAAAGATTCCTTAGAGCTTGCTTACTTCTCAAGAAGGGTGTATTTCTCTTGCATAGCTAACAGCCATGTCTGACCAACGTCAAGGTCATTCTCATGAAATTCATGAAAGGACGATTCTCAGTAAAAAAAAATCTGTTTCTAAGCAGGTGCTGAGTTCACTGTGTCCAACACTCCATTTCAAATAACTCTCATTACATGACATTTGAACACCTTCCAAGAAGAACGAACGGACCATGAGTCATCAGTTAATACAAGAGAAGATACACCCTTAAATAATGGCCATTTTGTAAACTTGCCTTAATTGCTGTTCACATGGATCATTACACATTACCGTTTCAGGAGAGCCACTAATAAACCATGCCGAAGAGTGGGCCGGATGCCTATCCAGTCAGGCGCTAGAGACAGAACCCATGCCCTTTCAGGATGCCTATCCAGTCAGGTGCTAGAGACAGAACCCCTGCCCTTTAGGTGGCCTTATCTAACCTGTAATCTTTCTTCAAGAAGGTCATGAAATATACAAGTGTGACTCACACAAACTGCCAGGTTTTGGTTCTGTTCATAACTGGGTGAGCAATAGCCTTTGAATGGCACTGATTCAGCCCATAACAGTACTGGTACTTACTGTTCTCTGCCTGGGCACAGGGAATGTTGTGTTTTTCCATCCTCTACCTCTCCTTTCTACTTAAGGGAGACGTTCATGACTAGCGGCAGCAATTCAATCAAGTAATTCACCAGCTCTGCCAAACTGCTTGATTGCATTTCCCTCTTAGTGTCAGTTTCAAAGCCTTTTCCTATTTCCTCTCCATGTGGGAGACCAGACAACCCCGTATAATTGATCGCTTATACCCCACCAAAGCACCAGTAAGAGATTACACGGAATTTTCAGTCAATCAATCCCGACTTCTTTAAGGAGTCAGAACTGCTCATCCCGAAAATCCGTGCCAGCAGGAAGCTTTCAGGCCCTTCCCGCGCGCGCCTCTGTATATGTTCCCTTTGATTAAGGTCCCCAGGTTAGAAAAATGTCATTTGCGCCCCACAAGGTGGCACACGGGGAGTTGGAGCAACAATTAATTCCCCTCATGCCTGTGACAGTGACAAAATACCCACTGCTTGAACTAATAACTCCATTCCCATTTGGAATGGAAATATGTTCCCTCCTCCCGCTGCTGTGAGGGGGAAAAATTGCTTCATGTTTCTTTTTCTCATCCCAACTCCCTCCTTCATGGATCTCATGCGTTGAAAAATTGGCTTATGTGACTAAATCAATATGTCTTACAGAATTCTTTGTTCCCGAAGGCACAAGAATTTTGGTCCCTCGCGTATTTAGGCGTATGAATGTGCACTTAATATATCTGTGGGATTGTTTTGTAGTCAAATGAATAAGATAGAAGTGCTTTTAATTTTGATACTCTCAACATTAATTTCTATTAGATGTTTCAGTGCATCCCTTGGAGATGGATGAGTATATGGTATATATATATATAGCACAGCACCAAACCGAAGAGGCTTCAGTGTTCACTCAAAAAAGTAACTCACTGACAACACCTGTACATGGTTTGACACATTGTGAGAAATGTGGATATGGCAAAAAAGGTGGAATCTGGGCGTTCCACGCTGTCTCTATGTAAAACATTATCGGATGTATAAAGGAATGCTGAAGGAATCATAATTCATTTAATGGATGCATTGTTCTTCTCGTGGCCTATTTTTAGAAAGTGCATTATGTTGTGGACTCATTTTGTTTGAAACATGGAATGCATCTCGATGTCAATAATGGCACTCTACGAACAGCTCATTTAAGAAAAAAAAACCTTTATCTCCATGAAATGCCAGTGTACATGAGGAACCTTAGACTGCTGACCTTAGACACGAATATGCCACTGACATCATCAGTCGCCATGTTCAGGTAGCTTTGGAATGGTGGGGTTATTTTGCATTTAGTGTTTACTAAAGTGTTTTCTGAATGGTTTACCTTCTTTGAAGAAAAGTGTAAGACAGTAATTACCGATTGTAACAGCGCACTGCCTTTCTGTTCTTGCATCTTCTCTAAGTGAAAACTAATCTTAAAACTGAATTTGGTGTATATAAGTGTACAGTCTCTATTTACTATTACTCACTGTTTACTTTGGCACAACCCATAATGTGTCGGGAGGTGAGGAAACTAGTCTGGGGGGGGGGGGGGTGGGGACGACACACACACTGTTCACACACACCGGGTCCTGTGTACATCCTGACCACCTCGAACATGCATTATTTTCTGCTACCCTGTCATCCATTATTCCTTACAAACTAAACATGCCATTTGTTCCACACTGTGTTTGTTCTATGGTGGTCCCAGGGTGCTGTTAAATAAAGTGTTAACATCCATTGAGAGAGTGGAAGTGTTCATGACATGGCTATTTATAAGGAAGGTAACAGGAAACATAAAGCCTCGTGGACCACTCACAAGACAAGACACGAGCCACAGTCATAAATAAATGCAATGCAAGCTCTAAATAAATTCATTTCACATCAATACATGGAAGCTCTATGCTTTATGCTAAGTGTTTTTTTTATATATCACAGCATTCTTAAGTGTACAGTTGCAATTATACCAAATGTCCTCTCATTTAATTCACTCACAGGAAATGTCTAAAACAGCTTCACACTGTTATTTAACAGTTAGTTAACTGTCAATATTAATATTCAGGTTCTATTTCAATACCACAAGCAGTGGCATCTTTCTCTGAATCCACCAAGAAATCTGACAACTCAAGCAATGTTTTCCACAAACTTTACCCACGCTAATTATCAAATGGATGATGAAATGTGCTCCTAACTTGCATGATATTTAGCTCAATTTGTTCCACCACTTGCTCCAGTTGGGACTCAATGGAGATTATCCAAAACACACTGATACACATCCATGGGAATGAACTACAAGGATGGTCTATAAAAACATCCTGAGAAATAATGAATCAATCAGAGCTAGTTTCACTGATTACAGTTATCCATGAATAGATACATTTATGGATATTTTCCTAAGAAATGTGGTAAAGAAAGTTTGAAAATAAACTTTAAAAAGTACCTTTGTGCTCTCCCTGTCAATAACACGAGCTGTCACCAGTCTTTCCTTCCCCCTTTTTTTCTCCCAAACATTATCGGGAGATTTTGTCTTGTCTCCTGTCCTCATCTCTACTGAAATGCATGGTCTCCTTTCCCCCCACCCACCACAGTGGAACTGAACATCTCTCTCTCTCTCTCTCTCTCTCTCTCTTCCTCTATCTCTGTGGTGTGAGAACATGCTGTCCTGATACCGTTTATTCACACAGCCCCTGCAGGCTGTGCTAACAGATTGCCAATAAGCTTGGTGTCAGGCATCAGCAATACCTGCCATCCCTCCCACCCACCCCACCTCCCAGCCAGAGTAATGTCAGACCCCACGGGGATGCTCTTTACCTGCCGCAGATCCCTCTCTGTCTCCCTCTCCCATTCCTTTATGGCCCAGATCATCAGGATGGGTCACAAGGTAAACAAAGAAAGCTTGAAGAAAGCAGTGATGCATGCACATGATGAAGCACAGTGCTTGGGTTATACTGGTTACAACCACAGAGGACAATAACTTATTTGTAACCTGAACCTTTACAGAACTCTATGATGATTCCCATTGCTTCAAGACTTTATATTGTGTGTCTTGGTAATGTCATCATGATTTACTTCTATTATACTAACATTTCCTGTGGGGTGGACTATGTAGCAACCCAGGCGCTCACTATATAAGTTATATTACTTATAGTTCTTTTTTTTATCTCTTATCATTTTGACTGGGCATCTTATCCCCTCTGAGTGACAGTTGAGCCCAGTGGTAAGGATTACCCTTACCCTATAATGCCTCTTGGCACGGTCTCCCTCCACCCAGAAGAATCAACCCGCATCATGAACAGACTGCCTAAGCCTGTCTTGTGCGAGTTCACTCAGGGGGATTGATTTTTCCCTCTGACAAACTCATAAAACTTCCCCTCATCGGATGCAAGGACATTTAGGAGGTGAGCTCACTTCTTCTCAATAGGCCCCGGGTTACAAGGGTGTCAATTAAATTAAATGTGTCCCCTTTTGTTGTGCTGGATGTTTCGTTTTTACGGGGCCAAAGGAAAACAATGACAGCCAACAGGCTGGTGCTTGGGCACGGCGTGGGGAAAAAAATCAATTTCGATCACAAATAAAAATCTTCAACCTTGTGCTGTCACTGTATCCAAAGCAAAACAAAAGTTTCTAAACAAGCCCGTCTCTATCGCCCTGAGTATTATCACTTATGGTTCCAACAGCACAACTACATCCCATGGCACTGAGAATGAGAACAAAACAATGCTCTGTGTGCTTGTGCTTTGTATCCCACTATCCACAAAATGTCAGTATAAATGTCCGAGTTGATCATGAGACAGGTAAAACAATTAAATTCTCTTCATCAACAATGTGCTTCAGGTCCTGTCAGTCACAGAATGGAACATGTTTACATCCCTGCAATTGAATGGATACCAATATCATTCACAGTTTTTTTGTGTGTTTTCTAGACATTTCAGAGCTATCATTGACATGGCATAAGATGATTGATGATTGAAGATTGATGATGCAACTTTAACCTAAAGCGATTTGCCTACAATACATGAATGCCATGGACATATATCCTTCTGAATGCAAGCAGACTGTCCATTCAACTGACCAACAGATTTGTTAGCAAGCAAGTGAACAATGACATCAGCGGGTAGGTCCTCCTAATGTGTCTGGGCAGTTGAGATCAGTGAGTCAGAACTCCTAGCATTTGGTGAAATCCAGTCTAACCCTGAGAGAGAGCTTGTGTTTGATGCAGTGGAAATAGACTGGATCTCATTTACCATCTGCTCCATTTACCACAATCTTTCGTGGCCTTCATTACTTAAAGATTAGAACTAGCTCTGTCCATCTTGAATGGCACCTAATTTATTTTATAAGGTGTTCTCTCTCTCACTCTCCCTCGCTCTCCGTTTCTCTCTCCCTCTCTCCTTCTCGCTTCCTTTGTGGCTCTCTCTCTCTCTCAGCTTCTTATAATGTACATGAGGTTCATGTGTTCTTATAGTGGTGTTCTGTCAAGCTTTTCAGTTCAGGAAAAAGACCTTCACATGTGCCCATACCAAACCATGAAATTCAACAGTCACAAAGCTATTTTTTATTGAGAGGATGACTCAAAATAAGCTGTAGCATTCTCAACATCCAGACTGTCGCTGCAAACTATTCACAAGCAAATGTTACTAATCTGTCAATATTTTACTTCTGTCGAGTGCCTCCCTTGTCTGAATAATCTAAATAATTCAGTTGACTGACTGTTTGCCTCTACTTACCCACTCACCCTCATCCTGCAAGCCTCTGCACATGCTCCCAGGGACGGGTCATCTCAAGGTGAATCTGACAGAGAGAGACTGCGGGGCCAGGCTTTCAAGTGGTCCCCAAGCCCCAGTCAAGGGAGCGGGCTTGGAAGGGCTTGGGGGCTCGTGTATGTGATTTAACATCAGCTGAGCTCATGGGTTTCACGCTGAGAGGTCCACGGCCCCGCAGAGCTCCCTCTTCTCCGTCCCAGCAGCACTCAGCAACACAATGGACGAGCATTAGCTACACCAGAATGCCTGGGTCGGCATGGCAGAGGAGTAGCGCAAAGCAAGGATGCAGCCGAATCAAGAAGGGAGCTTCATTCTGATGTAAATACCTCTGAGAAAAAAGTACATTGTGTCGACATATCGTGGTTAATGTATGCATATTGAAGGTGGTCATGGCAGTTAAAATGATTCACTTTGAAATATGTCATGCTTTATTGTGGTCACAAACAAAATGCCTTACCGGTTAATATTTTATACATTTTATACATACATATTTGATGTGTCTGAGCATTATGCAAGGTGTACCTAAAAAAAAAAAAGCATCAAGACTGGTTATATTTCTCAAGATCTTAGATGTACTCTACAGACAGACTTTGACTGAATTTTCTCCTATATGTCTTCTCAATGGGACTGTAAGCAAGTCATTGAATGAATACTTGACGAAGTTTTCTTACAAAACACATCATTAATGAAACTGCCACTGGAGAACATGGATGATCCTTGCTCTTTTAAGCGATTTAGTCTCTTTGATGAAAGTAAGTTGCAGTCTTTTACAGTTATATCAGTGCCAACATGGCGAGTAGACAGAAAAGCGGCATTACAAATAGAAACAGCACAGGTTCTTCCTTTTCTTCCTTTTGTAAAGCTCAGGATGCACAAAACTCTCGACTGCAGCTTGGCCTTGGTCTAAAACAGCGAAACTACTCAGAAGACATTTAGTTAATTCCTTTCCCTTGGCTGTGTGCCTCCTTGCAAATTGCCCCTGCTCATCTCTTTCTCAGTGATTGGAATGTGACAAGCAACATATCACCTCACCAAATGAGCAGGTGCTCATGAGGAAAGTCAAAGGACAGGTGGTAATCAGATGGTTAAGAAATCTGAGAATTTTTAGGGGAAACCTGCTGCATGAGTAACACTTTCAGTGCAATTCCATGTACTTTGAACACAGCATGGTACTTTCCATGAAGGGTCCATACAATCAGGAAGGAATGGCCTGAAGTACAGCCGTCAGTCTGACAACAAACCGCTGCCACTCAAACGCAAACCTCCCAGCTATTTACGACCTTTCATACGAGTCTGGAAAGGGAGCATGTTTGCTTTTACACGTGCTATGTCCGTTAGCCTTCTCGAATTTACTAAGACATCAAAGTTTGCAAAATATACCCATAGACCGCGAGAATATTTTCAATTCAATTTCAATTTAATTTATCTTGCACCAAAACAATAAAATTGTCTCTAGGCACCTGAGTTGCAGGGCCTGAGCCCACCACTTCCCTATCTTCCCCTTTTCGGAATGGAAGCACGTCACCATCACATCTAAATATGTAGAATGAGCGACGCATATCAACTCATCCGTGAACAATGACGGGTAGAGCGATGTTCCTTTGGATGTTAAAGGGCTTTGAATGAAGCCATTGTGTGAATGCGATGCAGGGGTATTGCCTCCCTGTGTGTAATTGCTTTAGGACCCAGTTTGCTCATTGCCTGTCTTATTCAAGGAGGAAGGCGTTTTTGTGCATGCAAAACCCAGAAGCAAGCCGTTTGTGGAAAGTCCATGAGAGGAAAACATAAAAAAGGATGCCAAAGTAGGATGCCCTAAGAGCGCTGGAGGAAGAGGCAGAAAAGAAAAGGAAGGTCTCAAGGAGTGCCTTCTAATGAACTGTCTGAGACATTAACATTTCAGGTGAATGGTAAAACGTTTGAGAATTTGCTTCTCCTCAGATTTTTGGAAGATGTTCTTGCCGGCTTTTTGATTGTTCTATCATGATGCTGTACTTCTGAAGCCATCACATCTGTGACATCAAATCTATCCAGTGCTCCACTGTTGTTTCAGATGGGTAGCCTGGCAGAGGTTCTGAACATGAAGTGCGACGCTTGAAAAGCACCGTGTGGATCTGAATCATATAATTATGAATTTGACAGTTTTTGAAGGAACTCGGCTGGTAGGTTGTTCCAAACATCTTGGAGAACTAACAACAGGTCTTCTGTGGATATAGGCTTCCTGAAATCCTTCTGTTTCTTCATGAAATCGCAGACAGACTTCATGATGTTGAGATCAGGGCTCTGTGGGGGCTATACTATCACTTACAGGACTTTCTATGCTGAAAATAGTTCTTAATGACATTGACTGTATGTTTGGGGTCGAAGAGCACTTCTGGCCAGACTTCTCCGGACAGTAAATAAGGTGTACCTGGGTCCCACTGGTTTCTGCCTGTTCTGAGCTGATGGCACTGCTGGACATCTTCCGATTTCGAAGAGAAATAAGCTTGATGTGCTTGATAAGTTTAAAGCATCAGCTGCATTAAGTTTCCCTGGCCGACCACTGCGTCTAGCATCCTCAACGTTTGCCCGTTTCTTTGTGCAAGTGTACCAATTAGAATTGATGCTAGTTTGAAAGCAAAGGGTAGTTACACCAATTATTGATTTTATTTGGATTTTCTTTTGTTAGCTTACTTTGCATTTTGAAAATTGATGAAAAAAAAATATTATTAGCATAAGCATTCTTAGTTTACAGCATTTGTCACACCTGCCTAAAACTTTTATATATATATATATATAAATTATATATATAAACTAAACAGTCAGTTAGACTGAATTATATTTCTATTGCAGTGTTTTGTATTTTGGTGATAATATTGTAGTGTTAACTATGTAATACCACTGATGGGGAAAAAGCTTTTCTCTCATGTCCTTTTGGAGTCTCTGTCACTCTCATTGCCTCTCTCGAGTGGTGATTAAATACTTACCAAGGTCCTTCTGACCTCTTCATAACCTGCAATATTCCTCCCACCCTCTCCCTTAATTTCACCAGAGGCCTTTTGGCGATATCATTTTCATTGTTATTAATGAACAGAGGCTTCCCTCATCAGCCTGTGCTTCGCCTAATATGGAGGCGTGATCACATCGGGGTCAGGTAATTCTTGCCACTAAGGAGATGATATATCCTGCCAGGTGCTACAAGGGTAATGTTTATTAGAACCAGAGAAGAAAGGCGTGATGTGGTAGTAGTAGTAGTAGTAGTATCCACTGGGGATATGGTTAGAGACAGCCTGTTGTAGTTTTGTTAAGATTTGAGGATATTTTTCTCAGTTAACACTAAGAGCTTTTATTTGTGATAAAAAAGTTATGATTGCAATAATTGGATTGCAATAGATCCGGTAGAGGTCAGAGCGCTGCAGGGGGGTAAATGCTTTCTTTTGTTTGACAAAACATCACAGCACTGATTTCTTGCAGTGCTCTCAAAGGTTTTAAAGTATTAATGGTAAAACACTTTAGTCAGATATGGAGGGGTGTTTGTGATATCCTTTGATAAGCTAGCACAGACTTAATCAACGTACCCCAGGGAGACTAGCGACCACTTTGTGGAAGCTTATGGGGACCCAAATAAGACTTAATCAAACGCTGGTGTTTCTACTCTTACATATTTGCCTTTAAACTATTCTTTGTCATATTGATGAGTCTCAAAACTATCTGAAATTCATGAGGGCTCCTCAATTGATTCTCCAGTTACCTGAATCTGTTCACATGACTTTTGAGTTTGAGTTTGAGTTTCTGCAGGCAAGTTTCAAAGCTGCTCCTTGCCCTACTCCACATTTTCATTTAAAAAAAAAACATTGCTGTACAAAGCAGCAGGTTGTCCTTTAATTGCCACCAAACCACCCACAGACCTGACATTTTCAGGTCATGATTGGTTTAGCTCTCAGTACCCCCTGCATGTGTGGCTTACCACAGCAGTAATAATTTAGCCTTATTCTTTCCGAGCCTCCAATGGAATAAGGACACAGTGCACAAATACTTTAAACTATTTTAACATCAACAATGTCTTAATGATTACAAGTGATCCCATTGGAGGCAATTACATGGAAAGAGGGGATAAAGGCTGTATAATTACGACGCTTAATGCTTTACCAATATCAGCTCTAGACCTGTTGAGAGTTCCTGGAACTAGACAGGGCCACGGTCTCATAATGAAGCACTTCACTTGGAGACTTGTGCTGAACTATTGGTTTCTGGTTAATGCAAATGCGCATACCAAGAGGGTCGTTTACTGCAATAATTAGAGTTTATGAGATGCATAAAACATCCAAGACTTAATTCTTGCTGTGTCACCCATTCTCCCGCCTCTCATAACTTTGTTACACGTGGTAGTAACACATGCTGTACAAAGGGGGGTTGGAGGTGGGGGGGCTTAGTGGATCATCTAAACCGTTCAAAAATATATATGCATTCATAACGAGACACTTTATTAGTCTTGACCTTGCTATCTGGAAAAACTACAGAAAATGTAACATTATTTGGTAACGCTTCCTTTTACAGTCCCCTAATAACCAAGTAATTACCAGGTAAATACCTGGTAATAAGATGTATCTACTAGGTAATAACCATTTAATTAAATACAAATACCAGGTAATTACCAAGTACATACCAGGTTATTACCAGGTAATTACCCAGTGTTTACAAGATATTTCCCTGACTGCTACCAGGCATTTACCCAATAATCACTGGTAGATACGCAGTAATTGTATATTGAAGATTTTAAACCTGGTAGTTAAAAATATTTACCTTTTATTTATCTGGTAAATACCAACAAGTTACCTGGCATTTACCCATTATTTACTTGGTAGATATCCTGCAATTGAATATTGTAGACTATAGACCCACTGAATGTGTCCATATGTGACTTTGTTAGGGTGATAACATAAATATTTACGTGGTAATTACCAGGTATTTACTGAAAATAATCACACACTTACCTGCTAACTACCACTTATTTACGTGGTAGTTACCTAATATTTATATACCAACTAGTTATCTAGTATTTACTAGAAAAATACTTAAAACTACCAGGTATTTATCCAGGAATTATAGATGATGTATTACCAGCCAACCTGTGCTGTAAGTGACAGTGAGGGTATAACTTCCAACTATTTACAAAGTAATTACTTTCTAATTACCCAGTAGTTACAATTTACATTATCAGGTAAAACCTTGTGATTTACCCTGTAAGGAAGGTGGAACTGTACTGTAAAAGGAAGCGTGGCTTGTTTCAATGATATTACCATGTACTTTCCTGGTAACTATAGATTATAATCCTCTACCACCCATCAGGGTGTGTAGTTTTGAACATGGTACCTGGCAAGAACTCCCATTTCTCCCTGATAATTATCAGGTAAATATCGGGGTGATATCAGAGTTTTACAGTGTTGTTACCCTGTAAGGAAGGTGGAAATGTACTGTAAAAGGAACCGTGGCTTGTTTCAATGATATTACCATGTAATTTCCTGGTAACTATAGATTATAATCCTCTACCACCCATCAGGGTTTGTAGTTTTGAACATGGTACCTGGCAAGAACTCCCATATCTCCATGATAATTATCAGGTAAATATCGGGGTGATATCAGAGTTTTACAGTGTCGTTACCCTGTAAGGAAGATGGAACTGTACTGTAAAAGGAAGCGTGGTTTGATTCAATGATATTACCATGTACTTTGCTTTACGTAAAGATACAATGCATTTTACTACACTCCTTCACACAACCTGTGACAAAAATGCAGAAACAGGTGAACTGTCAAAGAGACTAATTTTTATCTTCTTAATCTGCAAAACTTGACGAGAGTAACTTCAATACTCAATACATAAAGTGCAAAACAGTGGCATAGCTTTCTAGTGTACTTTTTTTGCAAAACAAGTGGGACATGTAAATAAAAAGTGCAAAAGTGCAAATGGAACCTAACACCAAATGGAATCTAACATCAAAAAAAGTGTCAGGGTCAGAATAGGTAGAAATAACAGTTATTGAACATGATTGGTTATTGAATTGATTGAATATCCGGGTCACGGCACCATTGTAACGGGCTCTTCTGCGTTGTGTTCTAGTTGTCTCCTTTGCTGAACAATAAACAGCCACGAAATGATCTTTTTGGAATTTATTCCTGCACACGTCAACACACACGAGGCAGTCATGAACATGCAGTCATTCCATACATTGGACATTAGCCTGCTGTCTTCAGTTCAGAAACCGCAAACTCATTCATCTTACAACAATGAACGTCATGTGAAAGCACATGAAATATAGCATCATCACTTTACACATTCTAACAACAATAGAGGAAACTATACATGACAATTAACATACACTGAATCAGGGACGGACTGGGGCTCAAAAAAGGCCCTGGACTTTTTCCAAAATTTAGGCCCACAGCCCATACGCGATTTTGTGTTTAAATATCCACTTGTCAGCGTTCCAAGATACTATACCACAAGCCTACTAAACTGAAGATATTCACAAATAAATACATTTCACAATCAATAATAATTTCTGAGGTGTTTATTTATAACAAAGGTACAATAAAAAAAAGTATTTTGAGAACACTTTCAAAGAAGGTAGGCCTAACCGGTATTTTAACTTGAACTTAAAAATGTACTTAATGCTGTGGCAGTAAAAGCTTCCTCAACAGGGTACTGGTCTCTCCAACTCTACGATGAGCTCATTGTCCAGGGACATTAGGATGTCCTTCTCAGTGGCCATAAGCATAAATGCTTCAAGGTGCTCCTGAGAATTAGGCTAGTGCTCCTTAATCTGGACTTGATGTATTTGAGGACAGAGAAACTTCTCCCACAGGCTACTTGGGTCACAGGAAGAGTGAGGAGAAATTTGTAACCTAGGCCCAGGATATGGTACATGCATCCGTTAGGAGGTTGTATCTAGACAGAATCTGTTAACAACATACTGGGCAATCTTTGCATGATTTGCACGGGCCTTTTTTGAGCCCCAGTCCGTCCCTGACTACTTGTAATTAGACTCATTAGACCATTTGGAAAAAGAGGACAAAACAGTGTTTGTGTTTGAATGTGTGAGAGGGAGAGAGGGCGAGAGAGAGAGAGAGAGAGACTACTAAAAGGCTACGCTCCCTCTCCAAAACGTAAAACTAGCCTATTTTCTTCCCCTTTTCTTACATATCAAAAATGACACGGGAAATTAATGAAAAAGTCGCGAACTACGAAATGACGGTGTTATTTTATCATTTCCCATATTGCGTTATTATTTTACGCATTAACGCTGTCAGCTCCAAACACGTCAAGTTGGCCTGCCCCGAATCGTGCTGAAAACTCGACGTTCATAGCAAGATAATCCAAATAAATAGGTGAGCCTATAGCCTACTTATGTAACTACTGCTTCTGCAACTTACCGGTACTTCTCGCACTTCTACACTGGGTCTGTCCCTGCACTACCGGGGGATGCACAGCCTCGACCTCCTCCTCTTGGCCGTCCTGCGGAGGCTCGTTAGGCCTACTAAATAACTCTGTAATCTTTTTGCATGTTGATGCCTCAACCGCCAATAATTTGGCCTTTTTTTCTTTCGACTTTTCCCAGCCACCTTTCTCCTTGCGCTTCCTACCTGACATTCCTTCTTCTTTATGTTTTTTGTTTGTTTTAACATTGGTGAGGTGTACCTTTCCCCCGCGTAGCCTAATTATTTATTGTAATAGCGCCCTCTGTTGTTTTGACGTTAATATCGCTAGGATTTTTTTTTTCCTACGTTGAACACGTCGGCCTAGGCCACATAAAGGGACGGCCGTTCTGGACTTTGACAGAACGTCCTACCGGTCAGTCCGCCCCTGCACTGAATCCAACATACCTGCACACGTCAACACACAAGAGACAGTCATGAACATGCAGTCATTCCGTACACTGGACATTAGCCTGCTAGCAAAGGAAAACATATGCTAGAGACCTCATGGTATGATACAAAACGGAATATATATATTTAATATCACAATATCAGTATGGTAAATTGCATGTTAACTATTCTCTAGTATTAACCCCCTTATGTCAACATTATATCTAATATTTGTTGGTTTATTATGAGTTAAGTTTGTCTGACATGGGAACAAGCATACCTGTCTTCAGTTCAGAAACCGCAAACTGAAGACTATACTAAACTAATTATCTTAAAGGGGCAGTACATTTTTACGTACTCAGTGTGTATTGTCAACCTTTAATATGTACAAGATAGAAAATAAAAGCATAATTAAATCAGAATATGGTTACATTTCATTAACTAAATGCAAACAAAATAATACACTTTAAACTTCGTTACATACATAGGGTTATTGAAATACTGTTACTGTTCTGACTCCTGACAGTGAGTTTTCCCCTAGTGGCGGTTTGAATTACTGCAGCTTTATTAATTCAGCTTTAATTGCCAGAAACTTCCAGTGTTTGTTTGAGTTTACATGTGCTCCTCCACAAAGAGTTGTTAGCTGAGCTTGGAGTGGAACCAACAGTAAGTTTTGAATGTAGCCGTTTATTTTAGTTGCTATATATCCTTGTGATGTTTTAGGTGATGCTCAGGACACTTATTTTAAGTTGTAAAATGTGTTTATGCTAACCGCGATGCTAATCATTAGCATGCTAGTCAAATAGCTATGTTTGAGTCCATTGTCATGGCTTATAGCCTCAGTCATGCTACAATTTATGTGTGAACAGTATTAACATTTAGTGACATTATGTTACTTATCTGTGTGGACATAGGCTACTGTAAGAAAGATAATTAAGTTAACAAGTTTAGATAACAGTGAGTAATACTTACCTGATTTAAAACCTGAAAAGGAAGAGAAATGTGAAAGGAATGTAGACATTGCTGTGGCAAGTATTTTATTTTAGTTGTGACATTGTGTATACTGTGTATTCATTGTTTTGCAGTTTTACAAAAAGCAGAAATACTAAGTACCAGAAGATTTCAGTAAACAGTCAACCTGGAATCAAGCCTACTGAGTCGTTTCTTGTTAGCTATCTGTCTACAATACAGCTCACGTATCCTCAGGACAGAATAGTTACATACGGTTATTGAATTGATTCCATTTGCACTTTTTATTTACATTTCCCACTTGTTTTGCAATAAAAGTACACTAGAAAGCTATGCCACTGTTTTGCACTTTATGTATTGAGTATTGAATTTACTCTCGTCAAGTTTTGCAGATTAAGAAGATAAAAATTAGTCTCTTTGACAGTTCACCTGTTTCTGCATTTTTGTCACAGGTTGTGTGAAGGAGTGTAACAAAATGCATTGTATCCTTATGTAAAGGAAAGTACATGGTTATATCATTGAAACAAACCACGCTTCCTTTTACAGTACAGTTCCACCTTCCTTACAGGGTAACGACACTGTGAAACTCTGATATCACCCTGATATTTACCTGATAATTATCATGGAGATATGGGAGTGCTTGCCAGGTACCATGTTCAAAACTACACACCCTGATGGGTGGTAGAGGATTATAATCTATAGTTACCAGGAAATTACATGGTAATATCATTGAAACAAGCCACGCTTCCTTTTACAGTACAGTTCCACCTTCCTTACAGGGTAACGACACTGTGAAACTCTGATATCACCCCGATATTTACCTGATAATTATCATGGAGATATGGGAGTGCTTGCCAGGTACCATGTTCAAAACTACACACCCTGATGGGTGGTAGAGGATTATAATCTATAGTTACCAGGAAATTACATGGTAATATCATTGAAACAAGCCACACTTCCTTTTACAGTACAGTTCCACCTTCCTTACAGGGTAATTTACAAGGTTTTACCTGATAATGTAAATTGTAACTACTGGGTAATTAGAAAGTAATTACTTTGTAAATAGTTGGAAGTTATACCCTCACTGTCACTTACAACACAGGTTGGCTGGTAATACATCATCTATAATTCCTGGATAAATACCTGGTAGTTTTCAGTATATTTTTAGTAAATACTAGATAACTAGTTGGTATTTACCAGGTAAATATCAGGCAACTACCATGTAAATAAGTGGTAGTTATCAGGTAAATACCACGTAAATAAGTGGTATTTACCAGGTAAATATTAGGTAACTACCACGTAAATAAGTGGTAGTTAGCAGGTAAGTGTGTGATCATTTTCAGTATATACCTGGTAATTACCAGGTAAATATCTATGTTATTATCACCCTAACAAAGTCACATATAGACACATTCAGTGGGTTTATAGTCTACAATATGCAATAGCAGGATATCTACCAAGTAATGAAAGGGTAAATACCAGGTAACTTGTTGGTATTTACCAGATAAATAAAAGGTAAATATTTTTAACTACCGGGTTTAAAATCTACAATATACAATTACTGCGTATCTACCAGGTAATTATTGGGTAAATGCCTGGTAGTAGTCAGGAAAATATCTTGTAAACACTGGGTAATTACCTGGTAATAACCTGGTATGTACTTGGTAATTACCTGGTAATTGTATTTAATTAAATGGTTATTACCTAGTTAATACATCTTATTACCAGGTATTTACCTGGTAATTACTTGGTTATTAGGGGACTGTAAAAGGAAGCGTTACCCATTATTTAATGAAATGCACTGCACACAGTGGTAATGTTTCAAAAGGTGCAAAGGGAGACTACATGCTAGTGACCAAATCGTTACTTGAACAGAATACATACATTCTGTTAAGATATTTTCCAATGTAAAAGTATAAATGATCATGCCTCGGAATGATTGTATCCCAGTTTATTACTTTTTTCCAGTACAGGTGGTATTTTAAGACATCACTTCATTCCATTCATATTGATGGATAATGGTAATCAGTTTAGGGAGGTGTGTTAGGGGTTGTTGAAGAATATATGGTGTGAACACCAATATTAAAAGCAGAGCTATTTAAAATGCTGCCGATGTGTCTTGATCCCGAGGACACCCCTTTCAGGAAGTTGAATTTATCTTTGCCACGCAACACAACCCTCCGGGCCAAAGTTAATTGTGTGGGGCCCATAAACGTACCCCAAGTACCCACTGCAGCGACTCTTCCAGTTCGATTGAATTTCCTTTTGTGACATCAGCCGTGGCCAAAAGCCAAGTGGCAATGAATTATTGAACACTTCCTGAGGGAAAAAAAGTGGGCTCTGATTGATTGAAAAGTCCATAGGCAGCATGGAAACGAGAGCCAAGTTTGGGAAATATTGTTGCTTACTCTCAAAAAGCGACAGAATCAAACAAGACATATAGCCTTGGAGGATAAAACAACTCCAAGTCTGGAGTGGTAGGCAAGGCTGACTCTTTCATATTCATGGAAAGACAAAGGAATGAAACCATTTACCATTGCTTGTCAGCATAATTCAGACTCAGAACGCTCACAAAAGAATGAGGCCTGCGGGTAGGTGCTGCAGCTTTGTCAAAGTAAGAGAGAGGGAGAGAGAGAGAGAGAGAGAGAGAGAGAGAGAGAGAGAGAGAACAGATTGGAGAGAGGTGAGGAGATTTTGAATGCCAGAGAAAGAGAAGGGCATTCGATACAGTGATCAGTAGGCAATTAACAAATACCTCCGAATGGACCTGGCACTACCTCCCTGTAATTCTAATGTTCAATGTTTAATTGTTTTTTTTGTATCTGGTATGAATCACAAACTTTCTTAACTACTGGTAATGTGTTTACTTAATTTGTGAATCCTTCGTTATTACGTTACCTGTATGTTTACTGAATATTATGGGATCCTTCCTTAGTAAGAAGTCTTCAATATGCTGCATTCATAAAACACTGCATGTCATGGATGAATAGTAGTCATATCATAAAAGCCTGTTTGAGGATAGGATGGATATCGCAACCACAAGCAGGCTGGATCACTGAAAAGACAGGGCAAGTGAAGAATTCATGTTTGAGCGACAGAGGAGCAGATTTTAAATAAGATGCTAGAGGAGGTTGCAGAGAGAGATGTAAAGAGAGAGAGTGAGAGAGAGAAAGAAAGAGTTGAACAGGTAGATATGTGCAGCCTCTAGCTGGGCAGGAGAGGCCTTGGCCGCTGGGCAGGGGGATATTATGTGGACTTAAAGCATTTGCAGAGGCCTCAGACCTGTTTAAGGAACTAATACCTCAATTCAGCGGCAGCAGGCCAGAATAATAAATCCTGTCCTCTGACAGACATCCCTATAGGACAAGAAGCAAGGGGAAGATATCACAGGGGAGGAAAGGAGAGGAAATAGAGAGGAAAGGAGAGAATAAGACGAAATGAGGGAATAGAAAGGCAGGGATAGGTGATGATAGGGGAAGGAAAGGAAATAAAGATGAAAGGAAAGTAGAAAATAAAAGGTAAGGAAGGAAGTGGAAGAAGAGAAATGGATGGGAAGAGAAATGAATGCATAGGAAAGGGAACCGTAGTGGACAGGACCATACAAGAGGGAAGTGAGAAAGGGAAGAGAGGACAGAAGGCATAAATGTCACCATGTCTCCAGGTACTGGTATGACCAGGTATGAGTTCAAATATCTCAGACATTTGAAGAGATTCCATTCTGAAAAAGTTAGCAAGAACATAAACTGTAAGGTCTACAGTAGACTGGAATTGATTTGGTGTTGCAAATCCTCTGATAAATATACATTTTTAAATCAGACTGAAGAGCATCTCCGCCCGTTAATCAACATTCACAGATGTTCTCCTGTGTTCCTCTGACAGCCTCATACAATGGCCAATGGGTTGTTGTCTCCCACTTAATCAAGATTTTTGAAATGAGAAAGTCTCTTTTACTGCTCTTTGCACGCTATCGCACTCACGACCTTCGTGTTTTTAGCACCTTGTGCCAGCACTTTACACAATTATAGGGATATCCTTTGTCTTCCTCCATCCCATTTGTGGCCATCAGACCAGTGAAATGGTCCATTACCATGATCATTTCCATGGCACTGAGGGAGGGACTTTTGAAAGGTTACATCCCTGTGATCAGGCTGATTTCTTGCATAATTGAAATAACACTGATCAATAATTATAACTGTTTGTTCTCTTTATTATAATATTTGTCTGACCAAATGTTGTAATTTGCATTCCATTGTTGTCTCCAAACAGTAAGTCTTAACTTGACCATAGAGGTGACTTTACATCAACACAACTATCAGTCAATACTATAATTAGTTGTGTAAACTACATTGTCCATAAGTAAAATACTTCCATAATTGTAATACTGATTTGTTATCCTCTAAAAGTCTACTAATGTATACCCATGTCCATCCCAAGGTTATACCTGATAAATGGATTGCCACTTTATTGGTACACTTCCATTGTTCTAATATGACTTTAATGACTTTCAATCGCTCGCTCCCACTCCTTCAAGGTAGGAAAAAAGCAATCTGATTAAAGCCAGATGACACACCTCATTACCTGGCCCTTGTACAAACCCACAGCAGCCAGCATTTTAAGGTAATGTTTGGATTTCAATGCAAACTGAGGCTGTAAGTCACAGATGTCTGACACTCTGGGCCGCCTGACAGGGCCCTCTCCTGGGCCCCATCCTCCACTGCTCATGGCTAAAATCCAACCAAGCACCTCCTAATGTAGTTTGCTTACAAATTTCCATGGCACGAAGCCAAGGGATGTTACTTATTCCAAGATGGAAGAATGGAAAAATGTGAATAGGGCAGATCAGCAAGAGCTCACATGCAGTCTTAGATAAGATCTGTCATCATTTGATCTACTTGTCAATCAATCAATCAATCAATCAGTTAATAAAGCAATACATGAACTCAAACATTCAATTACTTTTTTTGATGATGGCACATGGTTTTGGTGGAGAGGAGAGGCTTGGAGCCTCCTTACAATGTCCAGTGGTCAGTGATGCTAGTTTTACCTGACTTCATGGTGACATGGTGTGTCCCGGGGCTATTTTCTCCAGCGTGAGATAATCATTTAGAGAGAAATTTGCCCTTTGGACAGGAGTTGATGAAGCACATTATTTATATATAAAAATAATATTTATGGTTTCTCTTGTGACAAGAACGCATTAACCATTTTCACAATGAATAAAACATCTAATATTTTTATAAAAGCTGACCAGTACATTTTTTATTTCATGAGATTATGTGGGTTAACCTGGTTAATGTGAAAAGGAGGCATACCTTTTGCCTAATGTTTGAGATATAATTTGTGTCAGAATGCACTGGGAACAGGAACATTCCATAAACAAACTATATATGGCAGAGGATGACACAATGTAAATGCAACATACATGATTTGTTAGGGCTTTGTGCTCCGACACTGTTAGCTAAGAAGAGATATGCTTGGATTTATGGCAATATGACATATAACATACTTGCATGTTATTGTACCTGAACCTGTACAGAATTCAAATAAATAAATGCCACTTTTGAACCATTGTTTTGAACCACAGTTCCAAAGTTTATTAAATGTCCAAATGGGCTGAAACTAGGCCTGGACTGGGGGTTAAAGTCTCATGTGAACACACACAGTTATGAAGGCTCCGTGAGTGTGTCTAACATACACAAGAAGTTCATTAAAAACATGCCAAGCTGTTTGGTTCACTAACTAATTCTTAAGTGTCTCTTCCCAAACCTTCTGTAATTTCTGGGCTTGAAGACTAAAAAGATGTAAGCCTTTTCAGTGCTGATCATGGATATAGCACTGGTCCCATGACAAGTGGAAGACCACCAGATGGTGGCAGCCATGCTAGTGGATTGTGTCATGACCTGTGATGTAAGTGTTAACTAATGAAACACAAAACAGCAGATTAAGCTTGTCAACACACTAACTGGTGTCTTTTGGCAGTATAGCTGGCAATGTCATGTGTATGAAAGCTTTTCTTCCATTTTTGCAGGGTGTTCCAGCCCTGTATACAGAACTACATAGGGCATATCCTAAATGGCTAATGGGGAAGACACCAGTGTTTGTTCTTCACATAACCATATGCTATCAAAATTAATTTGACGATGGTACTAAAACTAGTTGCCTATAAAACCATACCTGAAATAGTATCAAATTGTTGCATAGTGTTATTTGAGTGTCTAAATGCACTTTCCAGAGCCTGATCAGGGGTACTCTATAGGCGGACCGTGGTCCGGATCCGGACCCAGGCGCAATCAATTTTGGACCGAAGCCAAAATCAACATTCTAATTAAATCATGATCCAAGCGAGTTTTCATGGGTGCGTGATTTCACGCTATATATGTTTTCCCTACTCAATGTGGTTTCTATCTGACAAGTATGCATGGACTGAGAAGTATGCATTTGTGCTGCCTGTGGGGAGAACAAAACCAATGTGTTTAATCTGTAACAAGACGGTTGCCCTTGTCAAAAGTGAAACGTCACTATGAAACAAAGCATGCACACTTCGACCAAAAATACCTGCAGAACTCTGAGGTAAGGGGCAGAAAAATAAACCATCTGCAATCGTACCAAGCAACATGCAGTGTAATAGTTAGATCAGGCACACAACAAACTGTTTTGAGTCTGCCTTTTTAACCATGACTATGGTGAAAAACAAATACAGGAGCACACTCACTAATGAACACTTACATCAGTGCCTCTGCCTGGCCTTTTTTATGCCCAAGTTTAAACCACGAAAAAGTGTCACCTTTCACACAAATAAGGCCAGACCACATCACCTTTTGTGCATAATTTGAAAGTTTTTGTTGGAGTTATGTTTTTGGATTTTGACCGTCACTGTTCCGGACCCTGGACTGAATGAAATTTGGTGTCTAATAAGACCTTTTGGGTTACTAATTGAGTACCCCTGCCCTAGAGCAAGTTCTAAGGCGACAGTGGCAAGGAAAACCTCCCTTTTACCTGGAAAAAACCTTGAGCAGAACCAAGCTCACAAGGGGGGACCCCTCAGTTTGGAGGTGGCAGGTAGATAGATAGAATAAAGGAGGGGGTTGGGTGCATAGGAGAGGGAGGAGAAGAAAGAATCCGAGCAAGCAGAAACACGCATCAGTAGTATACATATAGCATACATCCACAAGACTACTTGATACCAGATGGTATATACATGATATATACAGGATTGATATTGTATGATAATAGAGAGAGACCGCATTCAAAGTATTGGTTGTAGAACAGGTTCATGGTAATACAGTGTGTTCATAATGCCAGTATAATGGTCATACAACATTGAAGGTCAAAATGTACTCATAGGATTCCTATTTATAGAATGAGCAGATGATTGTGATCATATTAGCAGAGAAATGGGTAGGGAAATGGGTGGCAATCGGAATGTGTGTGATGAATTGTGGTAGCTTGCAAAGCTATGCTTTTAGAGCAGCTTCCCCAACACTAGTAGAATTAGTGGTATCCAAATCCATCCATTATCAGATGCAAAAAGTAGGTCATTAACAACTTTGACTAGGACTGTCTCAGGGCTGTGGTGGGCTCCGAAGCCTGACTAGAAGACTTCTTGGATGTTGTTTTGGTGTAGAAAAGAACAAAGTTGCTTTGATATTGTTTTTTAAAGTATTTTTCACAGGAAAGGGTTTGGATGTAGGTCTGTAATTGGCCAAGTCTTCAGGGTCAAGGCCTGTCTCTTGAGAGGTGGTTTGATGATGGCTACCTTGAGTTATTGTGGAAAATATCCTGATGCCAGAGTTATTTATTGCTCCAAGTATAGTCTCATCAATAACAGGCAGAGTGTTCTTAAGCAGATTTGTAGGGGCAGGGTCTAATAAGCATTTTGAGGATTTTGATGAGAATATCAGAGAGGCAAGTTCTGGGATGTCAATAAGTGTGAAGGATTCTGGGGAAACTCCAGGCTGCTTGGATGTTTCTGATGTATTCTCCATGCATGTTGAGGGGCCTTCTACTGGATTGGGAGAGGAGAGAAGTTTCCGAATATTATCTCTTATCGTGATCATTTTGTAATATGAAATAGTTCATGAAGTCATTACTGTAACAGGTTACAGGGATAGGGTGGAGAACTGCATCGTAGCTTCTAGTCGGAAGAGGAATATTTGATTTTCATCAATTAGTGAGGAATAACAGGCTGTTTTGGAATCAAAGAGTGTTGTTTTATAGGTAACAAGGCTGTATTTCCATGATGCTTCTAGATTAGAAGTGTACCGTTTTCTTTCAAGTCTTTGTGTGGTTTGTTTAAGTGCTTGAGTCTGAGCAGTTCTCAATGGGGCTTGCCTTTACTGTTTTCTAATCTTCGTTTTTAGTGGTGCAATGGAATAGTGTTGGGTGTTGTACATGTATGACTGTCTGTTAGAACTTAAACTGAGGCAGGCACGTGCACAGATAGACCCCTAGTGGTGCTCAAGCACCAGCCCTTGTGCCCTGGTTCAGAAAAAGTGCTCTTTTTGCTGGAGCCCAATTTTTTTCATTTATCAATATTTTTAGAATACAAATTAGTCTCCCTGTCATCAATTTCCCCAAATGTGTTTTGATATCTGAGGGGGCATTTATTTGAGTTCTTGTGAGAATTTCGCCACAACATGCTCCGCGGCATAGACATAGAATACGTATTCTATGCCTATGCTCCACGGTGCTCACAAGTTTGTCAGGTTTAATGACATTATCTGTCTGAAAGTGCATATTTTGTGTTTTTTTGTGCCGCTTAGACAATTTCGAAAGTATGTTGAATTTATGTTTATAAATGTCACGAGAATTCACAGCTAGAAAATAGCAGGTAAACTATGCTAGCTCTCGGTGTCATGCTATCCTTGTCCCACATTGTTTAAAGTGATATTTATGTATCTCTTTGTTTTGCCTGTTTTACAACGATCAAACTTGTATGAGTAATTGCAGAGGGTGAAAAAGAGTAAAATAAGGGAGTGTAAGCTAGCTGTCTAATCCTGCCAAGAGGGAACACAGGTTGAGAACAGCATACTTAGTGTACTGCTGCTTATGCTTTAACCTTCAGAAAACAGTAGAATTATTCTCCACAACATTGATTTATCTCATTTACAAAATTTGTAGCATAATGCCAAAAAAAAAACAGACTCAAGAAGCAGATGGACAGGGAACTGCAGCAAGCAGCTCAGAGTAGTCGCTCCCTTTTAACTTGGATCAGGCCATCAACGAGCCAATCAAATGAGGGAGAATCAGTTACCGTACCTGGTCCAGAGGAGCCAATCACAGATTAGGAAGGACAGACTAAGTTATGTTCAGGGGCAGCAACAGAAACAGTGTTGCCTGAGGAGATTAGTGAAGAAGAGGGTGAAGTGACAGCAGCCCTCTCTACATCACAGCAAGGGCATGTGGAGGAAGGAGCTGAAAGTGAGGATGCAATTTCCAAAATAGCCACCATGCCATATCCTACTGATCCGTCCCATGTTGACGCATTTAACATCACGGGCAATGAGAGCTACAAAGCTATGTGCTGCAGTGTAGGGCCCTGTCAACCAGAATTTTTTCCCCAAAAAAATGATGAAGGGCGGTCATTCCAAAAGCATTGTTTTTCTAAAAAACAAAAAACAAAATGTCTGTGCACGTGCCTGAACTGAGGTCAGAGTCGAAGAAATTATAGATTTAATGTATTATCATGAAATCTGCAGTAGTCAGATAAGCAAGGGCAATGATAATTAATTGAGTTTGGGATCACATTATTTAAAGGCATATTAAAAGTAATAAAGTGGTGATCTGTTAGGGTAGGGAGTTGTAGCAGAGCTGTTCAATATGAATTTGTTTTTCCAGATGTTAATACTAGGTCAATAGTAGGGTTACCGCAATGTGTATTTGAATTCACATTTAGAGAAAAAAAATGATTGGCTATCAGAGATTGGAATGCTATTTTATCATTTTCAACATCCATATGGATATTTAAATCTCCCAGTCTAAGCATTTCATCAGTCTTAACTGCTAAGGTGGATAGAAAGTCAGAGAGCTCTGATAAGAATTATGTGTGGGGCCCTGGGGGTCTCTATAGTGTCACAAGTGTGACTGGCATTGTACGTTTTCAATCTGGTTGTATAAGATTAAGGACAAGAACTTCAAAGGATTTAAACTTGAATTCAGACCTAAGAGAGATGCATAGGTAAGGTAAACGGTTTGACATAGTTGTACAGCTCCAGGCATCATATTATCATGAGTCTGTGATAGGAAATGTGAGCACCATACAATTTTACATCACTTAATGTAGGCTCATCTATCTCCTGGCAAATTTATACAGGTTCTAGTGTTATTCTGATGGCAAAATATGTCTTAATAAATGGCATCATGTCTTAAAAGCTTGTCTAGTAATAGCTGTATATGATGGAGATAGAATTCTTTATTCATTTGTATTGATTTTAATTTTAATCATTTTTATTAATGCTACCAATTCCCAGGGAGATTAAGCTAAAATCCTGGATTTGGTGAGGAGATTAAGTGAGGGAAATGTCTGGCAAGTGACGGGACCTTTGAGACCCCGCAACTTAGATGGAAGTTATTTCTGGAGAACCAGGGAGCATTCTAAGAGAGCTGTTAAAAATTAGTTGAAGTCAGAAAGGTTGAGTGTTCTGACAGGCAGAAGATGCACTAAGGAACAGGAGCCCTAGAATGCTCAGAGATGTATCAGTAGCTTACTGTCAGACCAGGGCAGGGCAGGTCAGGGAAAAAACAATACAAGTGACTTGAAAAAAAAAAGGCAGCGGAATACCACCAACTTGGACAGAATTTTTACCTCTTGAACTTACTGAGGACATGGAGTGAACATCACATTTTACATATTACCTCAACCTTTTACTTAATGCTTTTCAGTGCAAACACGCAGATGTATCCAGGGTAAAGTCTTATAGCTTCTGCCACCTAGTGGTGTGGAGCTCAGGAGGAGAGGAATCACGAGAGGAATAATGGCCCGTGGCCCCATGTCCAGACTCTTATCCTAGAAGATTGCCAATAGGGTTCCTGGGTAGAGCATGAACTCTGACATGTTATCTGGGTTCTGGATGTCTCCCCCTGGAGACTCCGCCTGGTGTGTGTTGTTAACACTCTAGCTGGATCTTCACTTGCAATCAGTTGGTCAGTGTGGTGCTGACACACAACATCCTCCCCTGTGTGTACCTGGAATGACAGAAGGCCTGCCACGACCTCAGCAGGCACTCACCTCCGTTCTCCCAGGTAACGCAGTGGCAGTATATGGTCAACTGGGTGAAAGGTGTGTTTGTGCTGATTGCTTTCTACAATTTGTCTCTCAGTTGGCAGTTTGAGTTGGTCCAGGTTGGTGCGCAGTGCTCTTTTGAGTAGCGGTGCTGCTGGAGATGATTAAGTGGTGCTACGCGGGGTGTTTCGGTAGGTCAACAGGAAGTTTTGTAGTCGTTGGTGAAGGGTACCATGACGAGCCGGTGCCTTAAGACTTTGCCTCAGTGTTTGCACAAACCTCTCAGCTAGGAAGTTTGTTGATGGTTGATGGGGGGCTGACCTTGTGTTTTCTCTGAGGAACACATTCATCTCTTCAGAAACAATACTGGGGCCCAATGTTACTCATCAGCTCTGGACAACCAAAACCAGCCGAACATTTGGATTCTGAACTCAATGTTCAGAGCCTCATGTCCAATATGTGCATAGTCTGATTCTGCTTTTTTTAGTGTTCTTGAAACTAGGGATGCACCGATACCGATACCAGTATCGGGTATCGGGTCGATACTTTGTAAAAATACTCATACTCGTACTCGTTTTGTAATTCCCGATACCAAAAACCGATACCAAGTGTTGTGTCTGAACGCTTTCATTGAAGGATTGCCTGGCAAGTGTGAGAGCGCCGAAGTTGCAAGATGCCGAGAGCGGTATTGCAGACAGATAGAGATTGTAGAAAATTATAGCTCGAAACATATTGAAAAAAATATCTGAACTGGTACATTTTTTGGATCTGTGAACAAAGTTTAACATTTTGAACTATGAACTGAATTAGTTCATTTAAAAAATTGAGAACTATGAACTGAACTTGTTCATGTAGAAAGTTAACTTTCCCAACACTGCCTATACCACTTAACAGTATTTCACTACATCAAACTGGTCGCGCTATGCGGACACAAAATGTGATTTGTTGTCCTACCTGTCCTACCACTCGCTGCCTTACTAGTAAGTAGCTCATTTGCCGTCTTGTTTTGTCTTGTGTTGCACTTGCTTGATGTTTGACTGTATTAGGAAAGTTTGTCATAGTGTCAAAGTAGGTACATGTCAACAGGTTTTGCTAAATTATGCCGCTAGCATTTCGTTAACCTAACGGTTAGCGTTTAGCAATTCCGTTGTGCTGCCTTAACGGCGATTTGGGCTGATTTGAACATAAATGGAGACGACAGAGGTAAGGCACAGCGTAAGATCTGCACTGCTATGGTGTCAAGGGGCGGAAAGGAAAGTACTTCGTTTAACACAAGCAATTTGATTAAACATCTGAAGACGCACCATAGTGCTAAGTACACAAAGTTAACTAATGCTAGTGGCGCAAGACCAAAGCAAACAATCTTTACCGACGTCTTGCAAAAGAAAAACACGCGCACACACAGAGAGAGAGTTAGAGAGACAGACTAATAGTGCCACATAAGTGAAGCGATTGTTTGTGTACTTGAGCAGGAGACTCTTTTGATCCTTTTGTAACTGAAATGTGCTCATGTGCTTCTCCAGTAATAGTTCTGTTCACATTTTGTACAGCAGACTGTGTTGTTAACTATGCAGCAAATTGAATTGCCTCTATCTGGTTATATTTGCATTTTGTCTAATGTGATGATATTGACTATTTGAAGGCTTTTTTATTTGTTAAAACCAGATTTGGTTTGTTTTTGGCTTGGTATAGCCTTCTGTTAATTTTGTACTATAGGCTTGACATAATCTGCAGAGGATAAAATAAAATCTGCCTTCAAATCAATTGCACTTTCATTGAGACCAAATTTAAGAAGTATCGGTATCGGTACTCGGTATCGGCAAGTACAGAAATAAAAATACTCGTACTCGTATCGGTTTGTAAAAAAGTGGTATCGGTGCATCCCTACTTGAAACGAATGCTGTTGGCTTGATTTGAGAAACAACTGCGTCTACACTGTAAGGTGACGCATCACATACCCGGTACAGTGGCAATGACCTCCTGCTTCCCACTCACTCTCCCACTCTCCCTTTTAACGGGCTTGTGAGGTCACACGTAACCACATTTTAAGGGTGAAATGTATTTGGTAAACAGAAGATGCTAGCATGGACTATGGCATCATTATAAGGGGTACAGGAGTCTAAGTTGTAGAACAATAGAGTGGATATTCCAGAAACATGGAACATTTTGGTTTCCACACCACAGTGGCACACCCACCTATGGTTACACTGCAGGATCTCACCACCTGCCACTGTGATAAAGAAATACCTCCCTCAGAATAGTTTCTCCATGCAAATTTCCATTTGGCATGCAATTTAAGAATGTCTTTTAAGGGAAGTGGCAAAAATTGTGCTTTGAGTGCTTCTATGGTAAGATCTCCCCTAGGCATTATTTGTGTGTAGTCATATCTGTCCCACGTATGCTAATCCTTGAGTTACTTTCTATTTTGTATCACTGTTAATAGTGTTATAGCTTAATGTTTTTATTCTTGACATATCTTAGTCATTGTGTTTCTAACACTTTTTAATTTTGTATTGTACATAGTGGAGTTGTACATGAGTTAGTGTCCGTGCCAGGTTGTCAACTGTAATAGTTATACCATAATGGCCCCTGACCTATTAAATGGTTCTCAACCTTTTTTCAGTGATGTACCCCCTGTGAAATATTTTTTCGCCCAAGTACCCCCTAACCAGCGTAAATCATTTTTGATTGAAAAACATATGTAATACATAGTGCTATGCCATCATTGTCTGATATTAAACTGTTAACACTGAAGATTGAACATTGAAAATTTTTGCATTGAACTGAGTGCATTTGCAATAACATTTTAGTAAGAAACTTGTGCTTGTGCTTCACTGAAAATCTTTGTCAGTCTTGGTGGCAGGGAGGCAACTGCTGTGATCAAGCTCTTCTCCAGGCACAGTCTGTTTCTCTGCTTTGTTTTGATCGCAGTCATTGCAGAGAAGGAGGCTTCACATAAATATGTGGAGGCAAAGGGTAGTAGCTGCTCCAAAGCTTTCTCTCCCAGGTCAGGGTGCTCCTGCTTCACACACATCCAAAACTGTGAGTGTGGATGTGGCAAACTTCATCTGGAGACCACGGTCAGATGACACTTCCAGGAGTGTTTCCTGAAAAGTGACAGGTAGCTTGCTTCCACATGCCTCGGACAAGAGAAATGGGGTTTTCACCCAATCCAGCTGTGTAGATTTCTCATCCATGTCAGGAAATTAAATTTTTAATCAAATTGGTTAAATGTCCCACGATGACCAACTTGACTGGAGCTCTGTCCACATCCTCACGTCACTAGAGAGAAAATCATCCATCTGAGGAAAGGAGGTGAAATCCCCCTGTGTAGAGTCTCTTCTACACAGCTCTGCTTTCTTCAGGAAGCCTCCCACCTTGTCATACAGGTTTAAAATGCTGGTGGCCATTCCCTGCAGACATATTAAGTTCGTTCAGTTTGCTGAACATATCTGCCAGATAGCACATATTTTGCAAGCCAGTCTGTGTGGCATGGGGAGATTTGTGCTCAATCAGAAAGGTGTGTACTTCAGATCGTAATTCCAACAGCAGGTTAAGTATTGTAAGTATTGTGTGTGTTCCGCTTCCATGTTTTCGCGAAAAAAATCCAGCTTATTATACATTTACTTGCCAAAACGATAGAGGATATTCCTCCAGAATACCTCTTTTTAATGAGTTTGTTGCCATTTCGTGATTTCCGTTAAGAAAAAAGTAGTTCTTCACCAAAATGCGTAGCAACCCACCTTCTGACTTCAAGTTTCATAACCTTCAGTCAAATGACCGGACTTCTTGCGGAATGATATGAAAGACGTGAATTAGAAGCAAAAAACCCGTTGCCAATGACAGCGGTCATAAACTTTTCGCAGCAGTGAATATCAAGAAATTACAAACCTGCGAACCCAGACATTTAACCCACATATGGCCCATACAAATCAACAGAACTTTTGGAACATTCTGAAGAGCCGTATAATAACAATTTTTAAAGGATTTTTGAAGGGGGCTTATTTTAAATATATCTTTAAAAACTCACACGTACCCCCTGGACTACCTTTGCGTACCCCCGGTCAAGAACCACTGTATTAAGCAGACTACTGGAAGGGATGTGTGGATGTCCGTAAGAGGCTGCTTTGTGAACTCAGATGAGTCCTTAACATGCAGAAAATTCTCAGAGAGACATAATATAATTAACTATCATCTTGTTAATTTCTTGCCACAAGCTTATCAGCGGTGAATATTAATAAATACATTTTAGTTACATTGATCGAGCGATAGCGCCGGACAAGACAAACCACATATTGAGTTTCTGCCGCAAGACTTATAGCCATCTTTTGGCCAGCAGTACTTCTTACAATGTCTTGAATAAAATGGACAGATCCTGGATGTGTTAATAGTTAGGAAGACCCCAATATCAGCGGAGCAGGTTCACATTTTTGGGGTCTGAAGCCTCCACAATAGCCCTGATATTTGATGTTGCGTTATGCAGCCCTGATGCGTCAATCTCATGACCCATATACTCAGTGGAGGGCTAGGGGAACTCTCAGTCCACAGTCTTTCAGCTTCTGGACTGCAGTAGCATCCAGGTTGTGAAGGTGATCAGTGTCATCCTTTGCAGTGATCAGGGTATCTCCAGGGTAACACTAGACGCCTGGCAGAATCTGATCCATTGTGTTTTTGAAACAAAGTGGGGGCTGAGGTGACCCCTAAGCCAGGGGACAGTAGCGAAAATGTCCTTTATGAATGCTGAAAGTCAGGTACTTTCTGGACTCTGGGTCAACAGGCATCTGTAAGTAGGCCTGGTTGAAGTCAACTTTGCTGAATTACTTGCCGTGTGCCAAGCCTAAAAACAAATCATCAGTGAGTAATACTTTCGCTTTCCACACTGGGTTAATGGTCCCCTTAAAATCCCTGCATATCCAGACTCCACCAGTGTTTTTAAGGACTGACATGAAAGGGGTGGCCCTGTTACTGACTCCTAGCACCTGGCACCCCGCTTTCCATCAGGTAATCTAGCTCCTTCTCCACCTTTGGCCAAAGTGCATACAGGACTGGCTGTGCGCACTTAGCTTCGCTATGATGCCCCTCATGCAGCCCAGTGTATCTGTGAAAATGTTTCTTTAGGATCTTCTCTAAGGCTGTCTCCCCGTGTTCTAACATTCGTGCTGCCAGCCAGTGAGTCTTCATAGATGGATAGTTGGCCTCTACAACAAACAAAGGCAATTTTAAACGTTGCTCATTCAGTTCAACATTGACCTTGGCAAAACCCTTGACAGCAAGGTTCTGAGCACCAGCAAGAAATATGTTTCAAGTGTTCTTGATACACAGACTCTCCGCCATGTTGCCCTGTGTCTAACTCCATACGCACTGGTTTGCTTGGGTGGAGCAATATCCAGTGGCTGCCTGGCCCACCTGCCACCATCAGTATTTGTCACACCATCTCATCATCTGAGGAACTTCTGCACAAGAGCCACTGAAAGACAGAGCTAGCCACTGTTGCAACTTTACATGGGAAATAAAATGACTAACATAGAAAAAACTTTTGCTTTCTTTTGCGCTGAGTAGTTGTTGTGTTAGACACATTTTCACAACCAGTTGTTAGGGATCAGATGATTATCTAACTTAATACAAAGGAGGCCAGAGAACTAAACTGTGGACGACCTCTCCACTTCACTGAAACTCAACACAACATTGGCACCCCTCCATGGTATTCTAACAGGGCCAAACTTAAGATGAAGGTGACACAATACATTACAGCATTTTCCTGAAAGCATTACATTTGTGGCTCAACCTGTGTTTCTATTTGAAACTGAGTGGGAGCTGAGCTGTCTAATTTACATTTCAATATCTTTTTGATCTCAAAAAACTGTAAACTTAAAAGAGGCATCTGTGGTTTCTTTTTAGGCTAGAGAAAAGGAGTATGCTTTAAGCAAACGTATTGTCACCCCTCTATTAATGTTAAATTGGAATGGCATATTCATATGGACCTCATCTGCAGCATGACAGAATATATGTTTCATGGGAGTTTACTGACTTGGTATCCCTGCTAAAGGCTATGTTTCAGTGTACTGGTTGTAGTGGGCCTATTCTGGACAAAAAGTCTAGGGCTGTTTTAAGTCCCAGTTCGCCCCCGCTCACAAAGGGATCAAAATGTCTGGAAAGGCAGGCCCTCCTTTCCCCCAACGCGCCGGACACTACCCGCGACATTTAAAATTATCAACACTGTTTTACTACACATGGAAACACGCACACATGCATCCATGCACCCGTTGGTAATGTTTGGAATGTGCCGGCAACCGCGTCTCGCATTCCATCATTAAACACCACACGATCATAATTCACAAATCCCTTTGTTACTCACCCATTTCCAGGTCACCATCATAGTGATCAATTATCTACCAGCTGTTTCCGCTCCATTACTCATGTCATGCCATTAATCCATACATTTATGCGCTACACAATCACACACTGACATCACACGCACTTCCTGTTCACGCTTTATGTTCCCTTTAAGTGGCTATTTTGAATGCATGATTGGGATTGGGGAAAATAAATGATTTGTGCGGGGGTCATCTCATGTTCTAACATGTTAAACTATGTTTTAACGGACAGGGAAGTCCCCTAATGTTAGTATTTTCCAATTTGGCTAATTGGAGGGCTTTATTTAAGCTTTGGATTTTCTCACTAGTTTTTGTGGGCGTTTGGAGAAGCATGTACATCATGTATATGGTTATTGTGATTTATACTGCGAATTGTGCCATTTTCAGTGAACAACTGAAGGGACCGGTCATTTGAGATTTATAGTTAATAAGGATATGCCATAGTCAATAAGTCAATGTTCTTATACGTAGTTATAAATGTTACTTTTATTTGTATTTTACCAGCATGTAAGCATTTCCTGGGTGAATATACTTGGTCTTGACCTTGGAAAGAGATGTGAGATTGCTCTCATTTACCATTTTTATTTAACATTTTGTCCCTTTTTTCTTTCTTCTTCTATCACAGAAGATACAGATAGATGGTTCTTTCTTTTAAAATTTAGTTTTCTAGGAAGGGGGTTGTTTTGGTCAAAGTGCATTGTGTGAGAAATTGGCACCCCTATTAGCTGCTACCAGTGGCCAGGACAGCCTCTGTGGTTGTCCCTGGGTTCTGACATTTATTTCTTTTTTCCCCCCTTTCTCTTTTTTGTCCTCTGGCTCCCTGTAGATTTACTGGAATCAGTGGTGGCTGAGCAAGGCACTTTATAAATACATCTCCTCTCAATTACTTTGTCCATCGTGCCTTGGCATCCAGGGTGTCTTCTTCCCACGAGCCTCTGTAGCGTCCATCAGTCCTGCGGACCTGAGGATAAACCCATTATCAATCTCTGTTATCGCCCGCCTACACTGGGCCACAGCAGACATTCTCCCAGCTGATTTGTGCCCCAGTGATTACTGGAAGGTAACAAGAGATGGAATTGAAGCTTGGATTCCTCTACCTCCTCGTCCCATAAAGTACTCGGCTGAAAATCCATGAATGTGACAGTGTTCAACTTTAATGGGAATTAAGTCAGGGCTGTGAGTAGGGCTCAGCGAGGGTGCTTATATTATATAAAGACGTAAGGATCCAAGATTCCTTATGGGGTTTTATTATAGAGTTTATGTAGGTACCAGAAGAGACTGCCTAGCCAACCTAGTTGTCAGAGTTCTTTTACAGAGATTTATCACGGCCCGTTTCTATTCCTTTCACTTTGTCATTGTCAGTTTAGGCCATCTGTCATTGCACGGCCTGTAATGACAGAACAGAATTACTGGGTCAAATACTACCTCAGCTCAAAAAAAAAGGCTAACACCAATACTTAAACATGAGACAAGAGCCAACACAGGCAATGAATACATAATGACAGACACTGCTACACAGATAAAATGTGCCTCATCGCTGAACATCATCACCCCACAAGTGGGCCGCTACATTTATCATTCATCTTAAATATTCATATCTGCATTTTGGTGTGAACAAACTGGGCAGTGTGCAGAATCACGGGCCTCTCCCACCGAGTGAAGGTCAAAGCAGTAGATTCAGACGGAGAACTTATGAAAAAAGAGGCTCATGACTCATGATCTTCTTCAGTACTCACAGTTCTCGATTATCTTGATCTTTATCATTAGTGATGGTAGTGGGGGAGAGCTGGAGTGAGAAAAAAATTGCAGAAACCGAACACCACCTAGGTTTTATTATTCAGGGAGTTGAACTGTGGGTAAAATATGTGCATTCATTTTCAAAACAAACACATCAGTCCTGCCGAATAATACAGTCCTAAACCTGTCTTGAGTCTTTATAATAACCATTTGTTCTGTGTGTTGCCGAAATTCTTGGAGAATGCCTGTTGCGCAGTGAGCAGCAACTTAAAATCTTGAACAATTTCAGTTCCAGTGAGGAAAAATAACCTATAGGGTTTGCTTTCAAGACTCAAAACCCACATAAACGGTCATAACGTAATTTTATACTTTCATACATACTTCATAAGATTTGCTCAGGTGAATATTTTATAATATTTTGCATGTTAAATGTATCATTTTATGACTGTGATTATTATTATTGTATAACTACAGCAAAGTTAACACTACCATGAAGCCAAAATGACATATTCCATAAAGTAAGCTCATCTTCTGCAACTTACTGTCAATAATCAGCTTTTTTGATTGTTGCATTCTGCATTGTTGCATTCTTTGTGAATGGCTCATTTGATGCGAGGAGCTTATGGGTTTGTGAATGGCTCCTTTGATGGAAACTCACTGCCCCTGTTGCATTACTTCTTGTTCTCGTTCTTCTTTTTGTCTAAACAAGGTTATGTGGCACCTGCGAGGTTGAAATGGGGTTGACAAAATGGAAACGACAGGATGAAATGTGAAGTACATGGTGTCAGCTGAGAAAAGTGCAGATAAGGGGTATTTTTATCTAGGGTATAATGGACGAGACAGCGTTCCGGTAGCAGGAATTAATGCACAGGTGGTGTATGTGGCTACAACTTGAACCGGAGTGGCAATTAGGCGGCACCAGAAAGTGCATTCATTTCTGCTACCCGAACGCGGTGAGGTCCATTATCCCACTTATACCACAGTTGCGGTCCTTGAGTTATGTTCATTTGCAGATATGATTTCCACGTTTTGTTTGAGTAACACTGACTTGTTTATAGAACTACTCCTTTCCAACACACATTGAGGCTTTTCTTAACTTACAGAACAAACTGCCTCACTAGTTCTAAATGGATGGTTGCTATAAAATATTTGAGTGATCGTTGTAATTTTATATGCAGTGGATTAGCATTTTTGCACTTTCCGGTTTTAAAACGAAATTCCCTTTAAGAGAATGAATAGGGTTTTGGTCGATATCGATAAAATAAGATAAGATGGGATAAGAATGGCAGTTAAAGTAACACTTTGCAACAATTTGACACATTTTTGAGGTATGGTTTCATAGGCAACCAGTTTTGGTACCATCCTCAAATTCATTTTGATAGCATATTGTGGTGTTCTTACACACAGAATGATACTAACATGTTTATGGATTAATGTGATTGGCACTCTCAAGGTGGATGGTTCCTATTGGTTAAGGAACAGGTATAAAAGAGCTGAACCGTCACTAGGGCGCTCTCTAAGTGCTCCGTTCTATCTAAGTAGCTACAGTGTAATAACTGGTAACAAAAGTAATTGGTTTACTATAACCTGTCGTGTGCTCCTTTCACTATAAGCTTAGCAATATTAAGAACTACATTATTGTGGAATACACAACACATATGGTCATGTGAAGGACAGATAAACACCTGGGTCTTTCCCACTAATTATCCAGGATATGCCTTATGTAGTTCTGTGTTCTGGGCTGGAACACCCTGCAAAAAATGTAAGACAAGCTTTCATAGCATGACATTGCCAGCTATACTGCCAAAAGTTAGTGTGTTGGCAAGCTTCTATCAGTGACAACTGGGCTGTTGGTGGTATTTGCAAGGTTTTTGCATGCCTTTTAGTTGTAGTTAACTTGCTAGTTTTGGAACAGAACTCCTTGTTGCTGCTTTAAATAACTGCTTGAAAGACCCTGCATTCGATTATGTTCATTAAAATGCATATGTATGTTGTCTCTGTATAAAGTCCATAGTTGCAAACCCATGTTGCTATCCCTTTGTTACCAGCAAAAAATAACACACTACAAGACAAGTCGCTTAGCAAGTCACCAATTTCATAAGGTGAGCAGAAGATAACCATAGCTCAGGTTAAGTGAGTGACACAATAATTACAAGGATTTGATAGCCACAATCTTGTGAATAAAATAAATAAGAAGTATTAGGCAATAGAGCTGTAACAGTTCATAAGAAACGGCCCTGCAAACAGTCAGAACCTCCAGTGGGAAATCCTGCTTCAACAGCCTCTTATTAAAGATCCCTGTGGCACATGAACATATTCAACAAATGTCGCAGATGTTGGAGAGCTTTGATAGAGTGCCATTTTGGGGAGTTATCCCAGATAAAGCAAAGTGAAATGCCCGATTGACAGCAACATGGTCTCACCCTTACTGCAAAGTGTGCATTTAAAAGTGTCAACACCTACTATCTTGGACACAGGATCGCAGACACAGGGCCTCAACAAGAACCTGGCAGGATTAAAGCTGTGCCCACAACATTCTGCATGTGTTTGTACAATCCTCTGAATGTTCAACTAAATGGCACCCTACATATAGCCTCAATCAATACACCTTTGAATGAGCTCTTCTGTGAAATTGATCAATGGCTCGGAGTGATCTTTATAGCAACTCAAAAAACTGAGTTCTCATTCATTTTTCATGGGGATCCTTAATCCTCCTCCCACTCCTCAGTACCCATCAATTACTTTAGTTATACCAAATTTCAAAATCACCTGATTGATGCCAGTGTGGTTATAATGGCCTTGATTTGCAAATAAGCTGTGTTAAGCAAGCGTGCTGACGTCTACCCTCAAAAAAAACGTTTTCAGTATTTTCAGTAAACTCTGCTCCCTCGGTCAAGTTGCTTTGCTTCAGCAACTGGGCAGATTGCCTGGCTATGGAGTACTCTTCATCTGAAACATTCACAGCTGCTGAAACGTTCCTGTATGACCTTACAACTATTTGGTAGGGTAAAGAGGAACCGTTCATGTAAGTCCGAACTGTCATTCACAGCATAAGATGTTACATGAAGTTACATGATAAGTGTAAATAATATTTAATAATCTAAATATCATCTGTTGGTACATTTTCACTTTGAACATCACTTTCCTTCTTTCACCTTTCCTTCAGTCTATCTTGAAATACTCTGTATGCCTGAGTGTGCTGCTGTTGGTAGAATTACAAATTTATGCTAATTGGTTTTCTGGGCTTTGCATTGCTGAGCGTTCAGTGTTGCAACCAATTCATCAGGTTTCATGCACTATAATGTTATTAAGCTCAAGGGACTGTGCGCCTTTCCACAGTACTGAGCTGGATCTGATTTACTGCATCCCTTGCAGTTGAAAATGACTCCAATTAAACAAATGAAAGCAAAAGGATCCAGAGGCAATCATTTCCTGTAATCCTTGAGGTTAACGGAGGTCAATTAAAGAAAACACACACACACACACACACATAAACAGATAAAAACACTTATGCCAGACACACACACATACAGTGTATACAGAAGATGACTGCTGTTGTTGCTTTGGTCAGGGTTAAATCTGTTGTGTCAGTGTGACCTGGTACACCCAATGTCATGTTTGAGCAATGTGTTTGAATAGAAGTGTAGGACACATCAAATGCGATCCACAATGAGGTCAGGCCTGCAGGCTTTGATCATTGAAATCACGTGCAGCTGTTACATAACCTCTGCCTTGGTTATAGTTATAAAGGCCTTACCACTGTTTGGAATGATTCAAATTCTATGTTTCTTGATATATATATATAACAGCTACACATTGGCTATAATATTCATATTCACATTTGGCAAACCCTTTTATCAACAGTCACTCATTTAGATGCAATTATCACTAGACTGGTAAAGCATTATGTTAGTTTAAGTGTAAGAAAGTCATTAGGATTCACATCAAGTCATTCATAGTCTCTGACATCTCCTTACAGGGTGACTTTGCCTTTCCTTCGCCTTCCCACTGAGCAGGTCTGTGGCACCAGACGGCAAAGTGACATGTGCCGAGATTCACATCCAGGAGCAATGACTCAGGCGCGTCTTTTTGACCTTGACAAGATTTCCTCTTAGTTTTTCGTAGTGTGCACATCATTCCATCTATGTACTGTCGGTGAATTGGTATGTTTCATTCATGTGACTCTACCAGTCTTAGTTAGAAGTCATTGTACCACAGCACGTCATATGAATTAAGAAGACCAGTCAGAGAAGCAGTCAGTCAGTTCTCTTGTGCTGCCTTTCTGTCAGCCTGTTGTTTTGTAGCATATACTCCAAGAGAATGGGGAATACATTATCTGAAATGGGAGGCTTGTCTGATTATATCCCTGGGGATGACAGATGCACAGATTTGAATGTCATCTTGTGAATCTAAAACATCCCACAATTGGCTAAAGTGGTTAATCGTCTCTGTGCCATGCACAACAAAAAAGTCTTTAATGAACCTGGCATTCTTATTGTCTTGGTAACTGTGGTTGACAGACATCCAATAGTTATGGCATGGAATCAAATCAGTTTAATTGTTTGGTGAATAGTTATTTGTGCAGCAGGATTAACTCATAATGCATTTAAAAAAAAGTTTTGCTTTGATGAGTATTTTACAGTGCAAGATCATTTCCTGAACTTTCACAGCATCATGCCATTGATTGGAAATGGTGTTATAACATATACAAAGTACACGTTTGATTTATACTGTGACGCACACACACACAAACACACACACGCACACACACGCGCGCGCACACACACACACACACACACACACACACACACACACACACACACACACACACACACACACACACACACACACACACACCAAACACATACACAGTTTCACTTTGTAGTCATGATTTAATGTTATTTGAAGAAAGAGATCAAGCAGCTGCTGTGAGCAAACCAGGCTTTAAGAACATGACAGTTAACCTGCTGATCGCCTCTGGCTCTGCACCCATTCAATATCCAGTATGGGAACAATTCCAGCCGTTTGTCTTTCGCACAGAATCCATTAGCAGTTCAGTTTCAACTCGTACACAATAGATTCTGGGCTGAGGCGATATATCATGTCCTCATAAGGTTCCCAGTAGAACTTGGTGGGAAGTTTCTAGAAAGCTATTCTGTAGTAGATGCAATGCTTTTCAGGAGAACTTGACTTTGTCTGATTGTTTTCAAAGACATCAAACATTATTTCATGCTTTTTAAATGCTGGGAAATACTTCAGCTTTAAAACAAAGGTCAGCGTGATGACCTTTCCTTACATTCTCTCCCAGCACCAGGCGATCAATTGTTTTATTCTGCATGTGGGCAACAATGACGACATTCACAGAGAAGAGTCAGACATCCTGAAAAAGGACCTGAGAACTAGGGTTACATTTACATTAGTAATGTGGGGGGCTCTGTCATTTGAGTTTTGACATGGGTGCACATGCATTTGTGTGTCAGCAACATTGACAGGCAAAATACTTTTACACAAAAGCTTACATCTCAATAATAAAAATCACACAAATTCTTACTTTAACTTGAACAATTTTATAAATGTTACAAGGCCTATGACTGATACCATTTTAAAGGCTGTATATATAACAAGGCCTGATCTGTGTTGACAACCTTCTGCTCTGAGATTGGCAGTGTGCAAAACTACAGTTGATGACAAGCAAATCTTTCTGTTAATGCACTCTGCTGTGTATCAGTATCAGATATAGGAATGGTTGTGTAAGGCTACCACTAAAGTAGAGAATATCATTCAACGGAATTAATAAATTAAGGAATATTATATTTTTTTCCACAAATACTCAGCCTCAACACATGGCTGAGCACAACCTGCAGCCTAAAAGGTCTGAATTATATTGACAATTTTAATGTATTCTGGGGTCGCAGAGAACTGCTAAAGCCTGAAGGTGCCATCATCGCCACCAATCTGCCCTTTGCACTGATTCAACAATACAGGTGCAGCCATCACCTCCACCACCTGTGCCCAGCTATGATAAAGGACCATCAAACACCTCACCACAAGTGGAGACACAGGTGGCACAGGGCAACCACAATCCCCACCACTGGAGAACATGACTTAGGCTGAGTTCCTGACACTGGATGAGAGTTATGATGACCTGCATTATCTACCAAGGACAGTCACCAGCAGAATCACCGCAGTCACCCCTTTCATCCTCCACCCTCTCTCTCTCTCTCTCAACACCATCCCTGCCCACGTATGGATTTCTCCAAGAAAATGGAGGAACCGGTGTGCGTTAAGACTTTTAACTCTCACGCTCCATCTCAGCCCAAAAAGCGCAGGCACTCCCCCCATTCCCCTCCTTGTTGGAAAAGATCTGTTAGGCCACTTCAACACCATCAGCACCAGCCTTGTCCTTCATCTCCTCTGGCAGAACAGAACAGAGAATGTTCAGTGAGTGCTACTGATAGCAGCAGCAGGGTACAGAACAATAATAACATTCTGTGATGTGGTCCCTTCTATAGTAGTCCATTTTACTAACAGCTGTTCTGAGAACAAGCTGGCACCCAGCTTACCTGTAATGTGCTTTACTCCTGAGTTGATTAGAAACAGAAGGAATCGAGTGCATGCAGCTCATGAGGTAAACCAGGCTGATTTGTTACATGTATCAAGACCACCTCAGACTGATCCAGGCTGCTATTATCCCCACAAAGTTAACTGTACTCTATATCAGATTTCTGGCCCACAAATCAGTCAAATAAGTCAATGACAATATATCCTACAGTTTAGATTTCTGTTTCTTACTAAGGTGAGGTTAACAGAAGGCAGCAGTGCTACTGTTCTCAACAAGATAACACCATTATATTTTAATGATATGACTGTGCCGAACTGGCACGAAAGCACAGCCTGGATACCAGCCTGAACTCCGCCCACAACATTTTTGGTCTAGGAGATTCAGTCTGGACTTGAGCTAGTTGGGAGAGATTTAAGTTTTCGAAAAAGTTGAGAAAGCAATCTAAACCAATCAAATTGTAAGGGCGGGCTTTATACGTTGATGGACAGATGACCAACCAACGCTTGAGTTGATTAGATAGATAGAATATACATCGAACAAAGATGGCGCCGTCTCGGGAGCTTAGTGGGACATATTTTATGTGATTTAAGCTATCTACACGACTTTTTTATGTCTACATTGACTCGGTTAGTTGTGTATGTGCAACACGAATGTTGCCGAGGATTGTAGGTCTTAACAGAAGCACTCTAGACCATTATTGATAGGTTATGCTAACGCGTAGACAAAAAAAACATTGAAACAAATGGTAGCTTCTAGCCTTGAGTGCTAATTAAGTAACGTGAGCAGGCATATCTCAACAGATATTGACAGCGCATTCATTTTGAAAGAGGAACAGAGAAACGCGATCAAGGCATTTGTCGATTGAAAAGATGTTTTTGCCGTCCTTCCTACGGGATCAGGTAAAAGTTTAATCTATCAGATGGTAATACTACATTGCTCTGATTGGTTCTAGGTATCCAATTCAGCGAAGAGGCATTTTCTTTCCTGGTTCGTTGAAACACGCCCCATAATCATAGCCCAATGGTTCAGTATCAGACTCATATTCTGACTAGAATTATGAGTATGACATCGTCAGGCTAACGAAAGCAGGAAGAGTAGCTGTATTTTTGAATGCATACCTGTGCAAAGATATTACACTTGGTAATTGTATTAGTGTGATTGCTCAAGTAAACACTCTTTTGCACTTCAGTATTCTTTATTTATTGATTTCTTGATTGTGTAAGCATTGTTTAAGCAAACTATTGATCCTCTTAAGTTTTGTATTGTTATTGTTAGAATGATTGCTCATTATTACACGGCTCTTCTTAATGCTGTAGAATGCTCCATTCACTTGAATGGGGCTTCCCAACGTTCTGCGGTCCGTTATTAACCATTATCTCCCTCTGGAACGAAATACTGTTTTCTGATTGGCTAATGGGGTGTACATTAAGGTCGTATAGACGGACACCTTGGACGTAGTCCCAGTAGAAAAGTGAAATCGCCGTTCCATATCAATGCTCTTGAATGGTTACCATTGACAACCAACGTAACGTTTTTTTTTTTTGAAAACGTCACTACTTTCTCTAACGGGAGCACTAGGCTTCAAATCAAGAATTCATCAGGTTATTATGCATATTACATTTCCTAAAGATAAAGGAAATTCGAAATAATAATAATAATAAAAACATTTTTGGATGTTGTAAACGGGAGATAAGTGGGATAACGGCCTTTGAGCTGTACAGTTCTACAAAGATAATGGACTTCGCTGCGCAACTCCACTCCGCTGCGCGTCATGAAGTTCTTTGCCCCGCAGCGTCCATCTTTGTAGAACTGTACAGCTCGTCAGCCGTTATCCCTTACATAGCGGACCGTTGCTATGCAATAATGACCGCTGTCAAGGAAAGTGGCCTTTTTGCCTCTGATTCACGTCTTTCGTAGCACTCCGCAAGTATTCCGTAACTTATCAATGGAGTTTCAGCGGACGGTTGAGCAGGTGTGTTCTAAAGAATGTTCAACATCTTTGAAGTTCAACGTCTTTGGCAAACTATTTCTCTGCTCTTTAACACTACTAGTGCAGTGCCCATAGGAATTATGCATTCTGTAGTGTTAGCAGACGTAGGTGTAGCTGTTGGGTAGTGTAATAGCAAGACATATTTGCACTCCACATAGGTAGGCTACAGGTTACACTGAAGTGTTATTGTGATGCATGTTTCCTTTTCATTAAGACATTTTTTAATGTTAGCCTTTTTGGAGATATACCAACAAATAAAGTTTGAGATTATGTAGTGGATGCAGTTGAATATAGATGTCAACGTTGCTGTCTAAACTATAAACTAAATGTCATAAAGTGTCATGAAATAGGATCACTTCTTTATTGTAAGGGTAAGTGTAGGGTAAGAATGGTCATGCAGTTGGACTCAAATGTAGGTTAATTTTATTGAATGTATGTAGCCTACTGTACTGTATGACTTCGATGATGCTAGCTTTGACAGCCCACTCTCAGACAGATCGTAAGCTAATAAATGTCCTTACAATGGGAACACAGTTTAAATACTCTGACTGGAGATAGCGTTACTATCCCCCACCCGAATTCAGTGCAGGACTGGGAGGATAACATGACAACGTGGGCCAACATAATTTACAGCGAGATTTGCGCTGACTGGAGATGGCGTTACTATCCCCCACCCGAATTCAGTGCACAGTGCACGTTCGATGCACGTCAATAGGCTAGCTAATTTCACAGCAATTAACGTGAACAGGTTAAATTTACTTACAGATGAGCAGGCCTACTCCAGACGTCGAAGTGTGTGTTCATCGAAGTGTGTGTTCCTCATGAATAGCCTACACACTATAGGACATTTTACGCCAAAATCGCTGGTCTATGTCACAATGTATTGGCTCCCGCTGAAATGCATTGGGTTTAGAAATCGCGTCGCTAAACCCAATGCATTTCAATGCACGGCAAACGGTATACTAATAAACAATATGAATATTTTTGATGGATTACTATTCCCTGTCTGTTAGATGACTGTACAACAGACATTACTTTGAAACTTAATATAAAGAAGCTTAAAAATAAACGAATAGATAAAATCAATCACTGTCTTAAGATTACCTGAGCAAAAGTCTGTATCTGTTCACTAAGAAGAATTTGAATGCGAACCTCCTGTATCATATCCATATCCTCCTGTATCATATCTGTATCATATCCAACGCTATTCTGAACTTTGAGTGAAGGCAGGATAGTTTAATAACGCTACGCATTTGATTGTGACGTCACTACCCATAGTGCCGACGGGACGGGAGACGATAACCCATTGTTTCCTACGGGAAACGGTAAAATACAAATATCTCGAAAACTATAAATTCAAAAATCTTCAAAGTCAAGGATGCACAGGTTCATGACATGCGTAAGCTACATGCGAAATCTCATAACTAACGGAACTACCGTCAGGGAGATACGCCCTAGACAGACAGACAGACAGACAGACACACAGAGATTCCTGGATTTATAGATAGATACGTATAGTAACAAATACATTGTAAAAGACACACTGTGTTAAGTTATTTTTTTGTTTTGTCAAGTAGCCATATAATAAGCGGGATAATGTATAGAACGCCGGTCTTTGTCGGGAAAATAAGCCCCTTCAGGGTGAAGCAACACCCCTCCGCTTCGCGTCGGGGAGCTGTTCGCCCTGTCGGGGCTTATTTTCCCGACAATGACCTGCGTTCTATACATTATCCCTTACATAATACAGCATTGCAAAGCAATCACATGTATGCTCTCTGTGAGTTTTTCTTTTTTTTATTCATTTCTTTATTCAACATGTTTTTTTGCCGTCACTTCTGCTCCTTGCACTTTTGACGTATTGACCATTAACTCTGACACAGCTGTCCTGATCCTCTGTAGTGATATGTAACAATGATTGCAATGCCCCCCTTCGTTCTTTTGTTATTGTTACTGTTGTTTTTCACCCCCCTTTCTTACATTGAAATGAATGGTGGAATATGATGTTACTTCCTCTGCCAGCTATACACTAGGTAAGTGTAATATAACTGGTGTGGACTACCAGTTTTTTCAAATATGAGCGTCTGACCTTAATATTGCATACATTGATATACACTAATTAAAAATTACAGAAGGAGAGAAATAGCAACATCCTCAGCTCGCATTTCAGTTTGATAAATGTTTACGTTAACAATTTCCTGGAAAAACAGTTTTAAACATGCAATATTTCTCTCCAGAGAATTTAATGAAATTCATTAAAACACACAATGCTTTTTGTCCCATTGAGAATGTATTGAAAGCCCTTTTTCATTAAATACATCTGAAAACCCCCTTAAGGCATTTAACACTCAAACCTTAATCTGAAAGTCTTTAATCAACCTCACACAAACCCAGAGTTAAAACCTAAACTGTATTTATGTATCGTTGACTTTGCTTTAATGATTCTCTTTCAAGCTGTTATGGAATTCTGAATGCATGAATGAAGAGTTAGCACTTACTTAGCATATTATTGACCTTAGCGCAGATATGTTTCTTGAAAAAAATCTCTGTTATTCATTCAGAATTTTAATATGAAGTCTAAAAATGAGTCTCATACCCCTAGTTTCGGTTCAACTTGTTTCAACCTTAATGTGACTAATGGAAGGAGACAGATTGGAAAGGCTGATCAAATGCATTTCAGGATTTGAACTAGAATTCCCCCGGATGTAGGGTATCAACTCCATGTATTCCTATATATTATTGGATCAGATGGAGTGGATGGCACTGTGAGCAAAATAGTCATTACTGGCAATTCACATCAGGAGAATTGTATATGGTTTAATATTAAACACCATCCTACAGAGGTTTCTCACTGAAACGAAATGCCTACCCCCCCGCTGATAGTCTAATGAAGAAAGCAAAGAAGGATGAGTAAGTATCTAATTTCTAATATGCTTCAATTCTCCAGTTTGGTATCAATTTAAGGCTTCATACTTTCTGCACACCTTCAGGGTAGAGACTGAAATCATTTAACAATTTGCAGGAAATTCATGCAGAAATGTCCCCTTACCTCACACTCGAGAACGCCCTTCATTTCATTATTTCTATGTGCCACTGTAGCGAGGAGGTTGAATTACAGGACAGAGGTAATCCTAAAGGCTTCCTGGTGTAGTTTGTAAGGGATAAATCCACCATGTACTGATTATGCACTTATTGCACATCGCTATACATTGCGTTCCTCTCAAGCCCACACTTAGGAGAGCAATCTTTTGCATCTAGTGAACTTCATTATCAAGAATTACGAACAACTGTCGGTCTCTCTCTCTCTCTCTCTCTCTCTCTCTGTCACTCTCGCTCTCTCTCTCTCTGCATGTGTATGTTTGTGTGTGTGTGTGGTACAGGAAGAAAGCCTGAGAAAGGGCGCCAGGTTTGCTGGCTTAAGTGAAAGTTGAGAAATCAACAAAAGCTCAGAGCTTTACTGAAGATGAATCATTCAGTGGTGATAGGTATGAATTATTACTCCCATGGAAAGTCTGTGAAGTAGTGATGTGGTCCACCAAAAGTGGTTGATGCCAAACAGGGTTTTTAAAATCCTGCCAGTGAGTTAGTAATCAGACCTTTTTATTACATTCTTTGGGGCCAAGGCTCTACTCCCCCTCAGTTAAGGCTACACCCAAACTATTTTTCACTGAACTATTAGTGTTTGCACTCTTTGGCAACCGTTGGGTCTTGGTGGGCAATTCGTTGTAATGAAAACATATTTAATTATATTCAGACAGACCACCCCCTCGTCATTGATGCCTTGATTAAACAGAGTTAATTTAGGCTGATGCAGCTCCAAAACTGGATGATGCGTTTAGCTGGTGCGTCATCAAAAGTGTGAAAAAGTCCTTCTCTTTAAACAGAAGAGCAAAATGGAGGAGCAACAACACCAAAAACCTAAATGCATTCCCTCTCTCCCTTTCTCGTGTAGATTGATAAAGGTTACAATACATTCAAAATGCCAGGATTTATGTCCCTATCTCCAAACACAATTTAGAAAATGTAGGCATAAAAATATCTAAACAGAGGGTGCAATTCCTAGAATGTATCGCTTTGAGCTATGCTGACAGACTGTAGTTATACTTTGTTTTATCTCACTCTGTTGCATTATGTACCTCACAGTGACACTGGTGTTTTGCCAATCCAACTTGTTCCTACTGTTTATGACTGTCAAATCAGCTATCTGCTACATGATTCACTAACACCTGCACAAAGCTAGCATCACAAATCTTATTTTATGCTTTTAAAAAGAAAAGTCAGAGTTATCCTTCAGTCGAAGTCTAAGTGGCTTACACTTAGTATGGTGTTAGTTTCAGTTGGAACGTAGACAAAGTTCTACAGTACTCTCAGTCATCCAGTGAATGTTCAGCGGTAGTCATGGTAGCAGTACTCATATGGTCTGAAGCTTCTCTTTGCCCTGGGTTAATGGCCAGTCATTTGTCACAACCCTTCCATCCATCAGTTCACTACGCCAAGATATTAATCCCGCCACAGTTTCTCGATTCCAATTCTTCCATGAATCACTCACTGACATTGATGAAATTGTGTTTGATTGTGATCTCCGCACCGCCGTTGTGTTTGTTTAGCAGTTTGCTCCTGTTTGTAGAGAATCAGCCACTGTCTCCGGAGACCCCCATGTTGACATCAGTCCAGATGCCAGCTTGTCGGCGATGTTTTCATAGACCTCCTTTTTTATCTTCCCTTTTTCATTTTTTTTTTTTTTTTACTTCTACACCTCGACCAAGCTGTTTAGGAACTCCAGTAGCTGACAGGCAAAAGAGTGCCGGGGAAACTGGAAGGCGATTAATTGTGTCTCAAATAGACGCCGCCTTAGGGAAGGCTCAGGCGAGTCTGTGAAGGATGAGCTTAATTCGAGCTTCTTGCAGCATTTTACCCACAATGCCGAGGGGTTGGGTCAGCAACACAGGGCCGAAACAAGGGTGTTTCAGCCGTCAAGGTTTCAACTGCAGCCTGTGAAGAAAGTGAGGAGAGGGATCTTGAAAACAGGTGGAAATTTACAAACACACGCACAAATAAGCAAACAAACATGCACATACACACTCATACACACACACAGATACACCAATAGAGAAATGTGTTAAACTGAAAGGTTAATACTTGTTGATACTCAGCCGCAGCAGGAGCAGGAGCAGTTGGCAGTAGAGCATGCTGCTTGCAGTGCACAGATCCACTCCCAGTATGCCTAGAAAATAAATGTGGATGTAATACAGTACCTTGCTGCACTGTATGTTGCTCTTCGGTCTCATATCATCCACCATTGAACAGTGTATTTCACACCAAAGAAAGCATTCTGCATGCACGGAGCATTAACTACTGCTGGATGTTCAAAGGTCTTATGCTCGTTCAAGGCATAAGGAGGTGTGCAGTACGTGCCCTTACTCCGTATTAAGTTGGCATGGGTACTCAGTGTACAAATGTAAAACTGTCGGGGGCATCGATGCGTCTGGTTTTACAAACTCCATTAGGATTAAACCCTAGAGTGAGAGAGGCAACGGTGGATGTTTACTTCCACTAGAGATGAACTCTGCTCACACCTGCTTGTGCTCCTGTGCACAATGCATGTTGGCCCATGTGCCCCTCTTAGATCTCCTGACCTGCGATTCATTAATGCATGCAGCATCGAACTGAGGCCAAACAGGAGAGGCCTGCTCCCCAGCACTATGTGAATAGGGCAGCCCCATTGGTTTGCATCCTGTTGGTGTGAGAACACATTCTGTTTTATGAGCTTTGATAAGAGATGATTTATTTCAATGCATAAGTAGCCTACATGTTTCAAATGACTCGTGAGGAGATAAGATAGGAAAGTTGGCGAAGGCTAAGAAGTAACAACACCGAGCTAATTCATCATTGCCTTGACAAGCATTCTACAAGGTAAATGCACAATCTTGGATTCAGAACACAATCCGGGGGAGGCAAACAACACAAGGATATAGCCTGGCAGACAACACAAGGAAATAGCCTGGATCCAGTCTGATGCAGAGTTGTCATAATCAACTTCATCTGATTCACTAAAAACTGACAGCACTGGAGCACTGGCTAAAAGTTTCCTTCTTTTAAAGTGAGGAAGATATTAAGATGAAGTCACTCCAGTTACATGACCTTCTATAACACCTTGGTACGTAACTACTTGGCCAAAGTAGATGATTATGACTATTATTGTTTCTATGTCAATTGTGTGATTGATGTTAAGCCTTGCTGTACTAAATAGTGCAGAAATTAGGTCTAATATCAAAAATAGTAGCCTTTGCTCAAATGAACACACAGTATGTGATGAGCGTTATCCACAATCTAAAAAAGGAATCCAAGCAGAAAAAGAAAACAAATTACAATGTAAAATTTCTAAAATGATAAAATAGAATTAAAAGACTATTGCAATGGCCTTTCTTTTCTGGCATTTGGTCATTGGAAGCAACATGTTACCTCAATATTTTCACTGCATTATAGTAAAATGTTCTTCAAATGTTCTGCATTGAGATTGGGTGAGAGACAACCAAGACTATACTGAAAAGAACTACGTAGATAACTCAGTGCTGTCATGGAAACAGATTTTGTGGGACTTTATCTGGCAATTTAAGGCTAGAACTTGGCCAGTAGGCAATTTACCTGGTTCAACCATCTACTTTCTAAAACTAAATCCCATTCTTAGTCAAGTAAGAAGTTTTGAAAGTGCAGAGAGGTTAAAGTAATTATATTGTTTCCCTGTTGAGCACAAGAAACAGCTTAATAGTAGAGCAGGGTGAGAATGACAAAATCACACAGTTTAGGAGGGCTGATAATAAATCCCACTGATGGTAGTGTTTCACATGTGTCTGGAACTATATTGCACCACTTCCTCCACACACACACACACATACACACACACACACACACACACACGCACAGATCTTCGAGCAGCCCTGAAGCTGGTGCTCAGATCTTGCCAGCACAGTACTAAAAGGGTTTGTTTATTACTAAAAATAATATCCATCACATAAGCAGGTACTGAGCGAACGCCCGAGGATAAGCCCATCACCTGCATTTCTCCACTGACCTCACTTTAGGACAAGCCAAAACAAAGATGGATAGATGGATGGCTCCACGATAAAGTCACATTTTGACCTTATCAAGAAAGACTGACGCTATGTTCCATTTTCCCTACCTACCGTACCTACCGTACCTATACTTATACGCAGTACACACTCACTAGGTATACGCAGATTCTCAGCAGGTGAGTGCTGTTCCAAATCTAATACTCCGTGGTGCACTTACCGGAAATTACGATCGCGACAAGCCCCGCGTCCGTCTTTTTCGAGCTGAGCGGCTCTGCCTGGGTCCGCCTCTTCCGCTACGTTGACAAGATGGCGGCCGTTGAGTGTGGAAAGTGTACCCTGGTTCCACACTCAGCGTTTTGACCGTTATGAGTACAGATACGGGTCCTTTGTGTATACTTTTTTTCGACGCGGAAATGGGAAATCGGAAAACGGAACACCCTACATACTCACACTAAGGATGGTAGGTACGGAGGGTATGGACAACGGAACAGAGCGTGAGTGATGGCATACTCACAGAGTGGGGACCTCCGGGCCTCTAGAGGCCGCCAACTGGAGTTTTGTGCGTCCTGGGTTATGTTTGCCATTGTTTACTTCCTGTGTCTTGTTCTTGTGTTTCCTGACATGTGCTTTCTTCTGTTTGGTTATGTTGCCATGTGCTCCCTTGTTGTCTGTCTCCATCCCTCACCTGTTTCCAATATCACCCTGTTAGCTTGATTTGTTTCACCTGTCCCCTCTGCTATTTAAGTTCAGTGTGTCCTGTGTCCTTTGTCGGTTCGTTAGTTTATGTCAGTCTAGTCTTGTAAGTGGTTTTCAGTTCTAGTAGCATGGTGCGAGATTCTGTTATATGTATTCCTTCTCTGCCTACCTTCCTTGTTTTGTCTTTTTGCTGTTTTTGGATTTTTGAGTTTTGCCAATTTTGATCCCCTGTGAGTTTTCCTTGATCTTCTACTTTTGAGTTTTGGTTAATAAATCCTGAGTTACACTTTATCTGGTCTGCGATTGGATCCTTTCCTGCTGAATCCTGACACATCATAAAAGAGAACATAACATTCACTGAGAACTGAATAAGATCTACTCTGGCAAATACAGTATAACAGTTCAGTACGGGAGCCATAATAATAATGTAAAAAAAAAATCACTTTGTTCATGTACATGTTTGTTGCTTTAATGTGGTCACAGTTTTTTTTAATTGGCATTGGTTACACACGTCTTTGGTTATAAAAAAGTTTCTTGAGGGGCTCCAAAGCCTCACTGTTACACAAGCTCTCTTTTGATGTCCCTCCGTGGGTGTTCCACTTTTTGTTGTCCTGCATAATATTGTTTATTGTGGTGTGAAATGTATGGGTTCTCTTTGCAATCACAAACACAAATATGAAAATGCAACAACATGCCATATCAGCGCCACAGAGAGAAAACAATGACAAAGGGAAAATAAACTAGCCTTAAGCAGAGGTTATGTGCTGGAGTTTAAGTAAAGTCGACATGTGTCACATGTTAGACATTTCTCTTCTCATGTATTTTAACGCCATTCCACACCAGATGGGAATACACAGAGGGTATCCTTGCTGAAAACAAATAGCTTGCTTCAGGCCCGGGGGCTGCAAACGAATTCAGGGGTTGTCAAAGCAAATGTGCGCACTTCTAAGTGCCTGGTTGTTCATTGTTTCAAAGCTGTTAAATGTAAGGACCTGCCCTCTCACGGATGTCTCTTTTGCCCTGTTTAACTGGGTGGTTGAGGACAAAACTGAGTTCAATCTGTGAAGATGATTAAGACCAAATCAATGTATCAAGGTCAACCTAACAATGACCTTGTTTTTTTTATCAGAAAACAATATTTTACAAGACTCTGACCAGATAGAGAAATAGAAGCAGTGAATCAAGACAAATGATTGCACGTTTACATATGCCTAAAAAATATACCATAGCAAAATATCAATAATATAGAATAATTTCCCCCCCAGGGTTCTTTGTTGTCAACATGTCAAAGAATCCTTTATTTTGGGCTACAAGTTTTTTTTTCACTCTATAAACACTCACACTTCAAACAGGACCTTATTTTTAGAACTCATTTTCAGTTGCTAATAAAATTCCAATGATTTGCTCTCTTGTATTAACATGGTAATATGTAATCGCTTACATAACATATTTTACAGTCTACTTAACTTTGTAGTGGTCTTGTTTATATATTTCTGTGCTGAAGTCAGACAGTACGCAACAGCACTCTTATTATGTGTGCTGTGCCTGTTTTAAAAAAACATTCATACATGTAAACGATATCATACGGTACATGGTATATGTGCAGAGAAATTTACCCAGATATCAGCATTAGTCCTTTTCCCACTTTCTGTCCCTGTTTGGCTGCATTGACTTTAATTCCCTTAAGGGCTGAGATGGGAACATAAATGAGATTGAAACAAACCCTTTATTAACAGCAACATATTTTTAATAAACATCATCACCTTGAAGTTTGTGGAACGGCCACATAGGGTCAGCTGTCAAATAATCACACAAAAACAGTCTGTGATACGTGATGGACTTTTTTTGATGTTGTGTTAGTCTCTCCACACCTGTCAGCAAACGTTCCCAGAAGTGCAATGACAGAGTGGTGTTCTTAAACACACTGATTGTCACTCTCTCGCGGGGGCTGTAGTCGAAAGCATCTGATATTCATGACCACATGAAAAATGGTAAAACAGATGCCTCATATATGCTGACGACGCACAAACTACTTGTGCTGATTGCAAACTTTTGGGTCGTGGCTGGATGAAGATGCATTAGCTCCATGCTAATGAGAGAGAAGCCCTAGATACAGTGATAAAATGCTGTAGCGCTCTGTGATACTGATGTATTTCTGAAGCATTGAAGCACTAACTCCTATTTTATTTCCTGAATGAAACAACGTCAGCATAAATCAGCAAACACTTGTTTGTGAATGTCGAAGAGTTCACTGATCACTGCTTTGGTGAAAGCCAACTGGATGAAGGCATAGACAAGGCCCTAGTATGGTTTAGATATATGGTAGAGTCAGTACTTGTTTCAGTAGAGTTAATCTTTTAAGTAATGCATGTGTTTAGTCATGAAGCCCTGAGTCATAGCAGAGTAAGCTCCTATCTTTACCAACTGACTCAAATGACATATCCCAAAAACTTTTCTCGCACTCGGTGGGCTATTGCAGGGATAAACTGCCAGCAATTCAAGAGAGTGAATTTTCAGGCATCAATACCTTCAGGAGGTTTAATTTACAGTGACAAAAGAGCATGTTTATACAGAGTGATATACTGTGGTGCCACTGATCACCTCTGGCCTCTCATGCCTGATTGCCGGTGAAAGGCTTGGCCTCTCGCGGTATTGAGGAGTAGCCTCTGAGAAATTGGCTGGTAAATATCTGGCCTGGACCACTAGTGATGCATGCTGGCTGGGCGTGCACAGCTACTGAAAGACCCATCATCTCAGCTGGTAAAGGCAGAGCTGAAAGACTAATCCTTCAGCAGTGCTGGCAGGAAAATGACCCGATGACCTGTATATCGTGTCCAGCGAGGCACTGCAAATGGCATTTCACAGGTTGGAGAATAATTTGGGCTGCCGTTTCAGCCGGTGAAAGTCAAATTTTTCACTAACTTCAGTTTTGCCTTCACATCATAAGCATGATATATCCTGAGAGGCCTCCCCAGCACTGCTATGCCTTACGTCGAATAGACCAGTACAAATTCAGCAGGCACCAGGAATGTAGCAACAGTCTGATAATAAAACTCAGCTTTGCAAACTATTCAAATATTTATTAAACTTTTTAAAGTAATTAGAATCAAAACAGCACAAAGCTACCGAACTACGTATCTCAAAACTATGACAAGATAACAGGATCTTTTTTTCACTGACGGGCCAACTCTCTTTAATCTTTAAAGCTCAACATTTATGAAGCGGAAGTTTAAAAATAGGCAAAAAAAAATCCCAGAGATGATTCCTCAATGGTAAACGAAACTGTTAGCCCCGCAATCTCTTTTGATGGATTATGAGCTCTGCTTTATCAGTAGATTAGGACACCTGGAGCAGCAGAATTTTAATAAGGCAGAGACTGCTCAGTGGCTCTGATTCAGCTTTGCATCTGTCTGTCTGTCTGTCTCTCTCTATGTGTGTTTGTGTGTATGTGTGTGTGTGTCTGTCAGGTGAAATCACTCGCAGGCAAACGTTTTTAAGCTGCTTCGACAGCCACAGGACAGGGGATTCTTCCCTCTGCCAGAAGCCGCTAGCATGTGACCAATACTTTACCTGAGCCACGGGCTCGCCTTTACTTCATAGTCACACAAGCACTGCTTCCCCGCACTCTTAGTGGAGTGTTTGAGTGCTTTCTTTGTGCAGTAAGTTCTTCCGACGTCTATATGAAATTCCCATCTAGTATATGCTGTACTATGACCTACTTAAAGGAGGTTATAGAAAACTGCTGCATCACATCCCTACCTCAGCATCACCATTCAAGTCAATTGGCTATTGCAGAGAGTGGTATGAGGGAATATTTTCAAAAATATGTATTTATTTTCCGAAATGTACACAGTGTAGTGATGCTGGCTTTTAATTTGAATGTTATTCTTTTTTAAATTGAGTCAATTAGGCATGCATAATGAATTTGTCTGGGTTTTTGTTTGGGCAGAGTGGGGTAACTGGAGACTCTTCACCAACAGAAAAGAGCAAAAAGCCTGTAACTGAAACCGCCTAATGATTGCAGGGTTGCTTAAGACCTTGGACGCAGGTTTGGCTTGATGGATTAGCTACTCTTAGCATGCGCTGTGCTGGATCCCTGTGGCAGGCCTCACTTTGCACTTTCACAAGGCCTTGCACTTTTTACAAGGTGATTTCTATTATCTCCTGCTCGGGGTACACCACTGTGCAGCGGAAGAAGAATTGCTTCCAATCTTTTTTTCTTCTCCTTCTTCTTTTTCTTTTCCCTCTCCCTCACCTACTCTTTACGTTTTGCTCTGCTTTACATTTCAAAGGTGAACAATCCCACTACAGGGAGCGGGCCTGAGGGGCATGTCCACCACTAAAGACTGCCAGACCCCTTTGCGAGGCTTGAGCGATGACAAACGACGCTGTGCTGGTGCGGTACAATGCCTTGCGCCTCTGCCCGAGATCGATGGACTCTCGTGTTGTAGCGCAAGCGTGCCGCTTTTACAAATGCCCGTGACATGAGATGGATATGTCCTCAGTGCTCAGTGTTTTTTGTGATGGATTGATCCCTGGCAGCACTTCTTGCTGCATTTCTTATCTGTACTCCATGGTTCTCCCTCTCTTGAGATGGGAGCACTTCAGAGAGAAGCCTGAAATGGGATGTGATAATGCATTGCTGAGATGTGAGTGTATGCTTGGCCCACAAGTTCACCTGCTCTTCTTGTTGCAAATAGATCAAATCAATACACCCTATACTATCTCTGTGTATCCTAGTACAGTACACACATATGGCTATGTGAAGTGACATTACAGATTACTTAAACAGTGTAGATACAATTGTAAACAGCAAAGCTAAGAGGTGCTTAAGTTGTATTTTTTTGGTATGAAAGCAATCCCCATTGCGATGGGCTCCTTTTGGTCAATATACCAACAATTTGGTTGGTGGAAAGAGTTGAGGCGACCCTCTCTACCTTTAAGAAGCTCTTGAAGACCCAATTCTTCAGAGAGCACCTCCTTTCCTAACTTGCACTTCCTTTCCCTTCCTCTTCCTTTTCCTTTTTCTACCTCTCATTATCCTTCCTCTAATGCTATCACCTCTTACTAGTACTTAGCCTGAACTTACAGTAGTTACATTCCGGCACATTTTTAAAAATGTATTTCTTATGTCAAAAAGTATTTATTGTTACACTAGGTCTCTATTTCTCTTAGCTTGATTGTTCTCTCCTTTGTATGTTTCTTTGGATAGAAGCATCTGCTAAATAACTAAATGTAAATTTGACGAGTTGTCCCCAGACCTTTACACTGGCCATTAAGTGCTGAAGTCAAGACTAATTGTTGTCAAAACAAGCTTTACATTTTGGTTCAACGTTAAAATACCTCCTTCAATTTTAAAAGAACATCAGTTCACAATGCACACAGCATGGTGTGAGCAACTGTGTCGGCTGCTAACAACGGTTTGGTTCATGTTTGGTGACTAACATTCTGCGCTAAATACTTCATACTAAACAGTGATTGACTGAACCGTTAGGGATCAGTGCTAGTCCTCAGCGTTCTTCATCGACTGCTTGTGTTTGTTCTACCCCCATTAGTGTTATTATTGATAATACTGGAATTATTACTCCTCTTTTATGAACTGTAGTTTGGACACATCACAAAAACCTTGGCAGCTTTTGATGCATATCCGTCAATATCTTTTCTGTGAACAGAGCACAAGGACCGCTAGATGTGATGGATTGATGAGTTCCATGGGGATAATTCATTTTGAGACCATCTTTTTCACATAAGATAGAACATGATCCTTGAAAATAAATAAATAAACATAAAATAACAGCATACCAGAAGGGATCTTTAATGCTGAGTATTGAAACCCTGAAACACAACATACAATTCAATATGAGATTTCAATGTAATGATGGGTTTATCATCTGTATGTTACTGCAACAAACTACAGTTTGTTTGTTGAAACAGTGACAGTCAAAATTCCTGTTGCTTGACATCCAAGTTAAAATATGCTAAACTTTGACCCTGTTGCCAGCCATTACAACTTGCATAGTCATAGCAACTCTTGGCATCATAATGTATGAAGTACTCCATCATCAGTTTGATATAAATATATGCTTTAAATGTAATAATATGCTATACATCTTAATGATTAATCTTCTCAAAAATAACTTGAAAGACAAATATAATGTACTGTAAAAAACAATATCTATACAGTCTTTTAAAAATACCTTGCTGTGACTTTTTCCAGGTTATTTGACAGTTTTTACTTTATTCAAAGCAAGCAGCAAACTAAACTTGACACCCAACAGCTTGAAATCTATTTTGTTGCCATGACATGTCGCTCTACTGACTATAAACCCACCATTCACATTACTGATTAGCTTGGCTGTTGATGTTAACTGAAAAACAGTGAAGTGCAAGCTGCTAGATATCTGTGATGAGATTTTTGCAAACTATGAATTCCTCTGAACACAGAACTATTCTTTCTGAGAACCAGAAAATTAAATAAAAGTAAATGAGGTCATTCTGCTTGCCTTAAAAATGTTGTCCTTTGACTTAAGAATAAATCTGTGTTTACGTTACTGTAATGCGACTTGATGTGCGAGATACGTTTTGCAAGAGAAAAGGTGAGATTTTCTGTTTAAAATGAAGGAATCACTTATTTGGGCATAGGAATGCCTAACCAGAACTTATATATTTCTAAGTCGTGCCATTGACTTTGATCTTGATCCCACTTGTTGAAGCCGCACAATATTCACATTCATATGGTACACTGTTTCTCAATCCACAGCTTTCAGTCAGTTATCTAGTCTTTTCTAATTACAATAGCTAAACTTAAACTTAAACATTTAACTTTAAACAGAAACACTTCATAGCTTATAATAACATGCATAAATATGGAATTTAAAACTCACCGTGCATTTGACCAATTCAGTTATTAATGCAAATATGAAGTTCCTTATCGCAGAAACTGCGATATAATAAACGGGGACTTGACCTAGTGTCATGGACTTGTTCGAAGAACTTATTCATTCACGCCGCTAGGCAGGGAGAAGTGCGCCGGGCTCTGGCCCCGCCCCCACCGGAGCCTATAAAACCCCCGGCGCGCTTCTCCATCTTCCTTTTCAAAATCTTCGCGTAAGATTAGGACGTTCCAAGGACTATTCGACGCTCCATTCCAGACGGTCGTATTACTTGTTTCTATTTTAAACTTAACTCGATATGAGCTGGTGAGTTAAAGGTTATCTAACCTTCACTACCTCAAGAGTGCTACAAGTGCGACTCGTCGTACAGAAAGTCGAGTTTCACTGTCTAACTTGTAAGGCTGTCCGGTCTCTGACCAGCCTGCTAGCGTGGTTTGATAGCCTACTAGCTTGCTTCGCTAGCCTACTAGCTTGGTTGGCTAGCCTACTAGCATGGGGCTAGCCTGCTAGCTTGGGTTGCTAACCTCTGGTTTGCGGTGATAGTGTGCTCGTTTAATCTTTCTTGTGTTTCAGATATGTCGCGCCAAGCATACCCTGACGGTGGTCATGCTTGGGAGAAGGGCGACCGCTGCTGGAGGTAGCTTGAGCGGTGACGCCCCGGTGTGACATTTGTGTGGCTATGTCTATAGCCAGGGGCCAGAGGCGTCTCGCGTTATGAGAACGCACCGACGTAGGAGGGGGCGAGTCAAGCGCCGACCGGGGAGCGTTCCCCGGTAGGGCTGGGCGTCCCTCCGGCCCCAGGCAAGCCAAATTGAGAAGGAGCAGAAGAACGAGGAGGCATTGCAGGTTTGGATGCCTCGCTCAAGCAGCTCCGAGCCCCCGCAGTCATCGGGACTGCGAACCCCGAGTGCGGGGCATGAGAAGTGAGTTCCGCTCACCCACACCTCGGCAAAGGTGAAGGCGGGAATCGAAATCAGTTCTTGCCCGCTACACAGCCGCAAGCGCAGCAGCCAGCTCGCTCCACGCAGGGCGCTACCCACACGGGACGACAGCGTACTGCTGGTCGTGGCAAGGGCCACAACAAACACCCCGCCACCTGAAATTCGGTCCTTGACCACGAAGCGGGGTGAGGTGGATCCATGGCCACCAAGGAAAACTACACGTTGCTCACAGGCAGAGCTCATGTCAAGCACAGTAAAAGTATTCCACCAAGCACCACATTCCCACATGAGTGTCATAACCACTGCCCCTTTGGGCCAGACATAAGGCATGTTTGTGTAACTTCCCCCACGGTGTTCGTACACCCAATTGTATTCGTACACTATGCGGGGGACACCCCAGATCTAGCCACCCCAGAGCTCTCCCTAGGCAGAGCGGTGGCAGGTCTAGAACTATTGAATAATGAGCGGGCCTAGGTCCCGACCAATTCTACTTGAAGCCCAGCTTGGCAAGCTGCGCGGACAGTTGGCTCACATTAACAGCGTCACTGTGGGTGTTTAATACAATAACAGTGGGTTACGTACAGCAGTTCACCCGCCCCCTCCGAGGTTCGGTGGTGTGACCCGGTCAGTTCAGAGGTTTGCATATGCTCCACTCAGTCAGCGGTGGTGCAAGCCTGCCATCTAGTGGTAGTACACTTGCATCGACCCGACTTGTTAATACAGAGGCAAGGGCGCTGGGTGCCTCTGAGCTATGAACGGACACTTCATCATCCCCAAGACGGATAGAAGTTGTCCAGTACTAGATCGACGTCAAATGAACAGAGCACTTAATAAATTGAAGTTCAGGATACTGACCCCACGCACGCTCGTTCAGTTCATACAACCAAACGATTGGTTTGTGTCGCTAAGATCTAAAGAAGGCATATTTTCATATACCGACTCGCCACAGACATCAGAGATTCTGAGGGTTGCATGCGGAGGAACTGCATGCCACTTTCGTGTTCCCCCGTTCGGCCTGTCTTGGCTGCGTATTCACGAAATGCGCAGAGGCAGCCATCGCTACGAGAGAGGGAGGAATACGCATTCTCACTTGTCTCTATGGCTGGTTAACATGTGCCCACTCAAAGTCAGCGGTGGTGCAAGACTGCCATCTAGTGGTAGCACACTTGCATCGACTCGGCTCGTTAGAAAAAGCAGGCGAAAGCGCTCCGTACCTCGACATTGCGCTCCATTCCAAGGCATTGTACTAGACTCTACCTCAATGAAGGTCAGTCTGTCCCCAGCGGGAATAAAAGCCATCCAATCATGCACACGCCGGTTCAAGCGAACACAGGCGGTAACGTCCCTCTGCCTTCAAAGGCTACTGTGGATGATGGCATCAGCCGCGGTAGCGCTGCCTTGAGGGCTATTACGCATGAGGCCATGTCAAATATGGTACCTCTCCCTGAAGCTCAGCTCCACTGAGGACAGGTACGGTAAGCTGGTGGTGAACGCCAGATGCATGATAGAGGGTCACCATGCGCGTATAAGAATGGACAACACCTCCGCTATGGCATATATATAAACTGCCAAAGAGGGTTCGTTCTCAATTACTGTTTCAATGGGCGAACCGCCTACTCCGTGGACAGCGGCGTATTTCCCCCTGATCAGAGCAGTAGGCTACACATGCCAGGCCTGCTCAACTACGGAGCAGACCTGTTATCAAGAGGCAACCCCCGGGCGGCAGACGGGTGCCTGCACCCTCAGGTGGTAGAACTGATATGGCAACGCTTTTACAAAGCCTGTTTACCAACAGGGAGAACACCTGTTGCCCACTGTGGTTCTAGCTGGGGACGACAGCCCCCGATTAAGCATAGACGCGCTAAGCAATGGCTGAGCTTACGTCTATATGCGTTTTTCCCCCAGAGCTGTGGCAGCTCAGAGTTGTCACCTGAAAGGCATAGGCTCCTAGCCCCAGGTTCATCTGACTCAGTGGTGGCAACGATACAGAGCACACGGACCGCTTCGACCAGGTCTCTATACGTTAAAATGACGCAGTTTCGAGAGGTGGTGTGTTGCGCGTCAACATGATCCTATCAACTGCGCGCTGGGCGTCCTTCTGGAATTTCGCCAGCAGTTATTTGAGGAGGGGAAGGCTGCTTCCACTCCCAAGGTTTACCTAGCAGCCATCTCCGCCGGCCACGCAGGTATTTATAATAAACCCCCGGGCTATCATCCACCAGTGCGGCTGGTGTGAGACGTATCAGAGTGCCGGGCAGGCACCCGGTGCCGTCAGGGGATTTACTGATGGTGTTACGTGCTCTGACAGGGCCTCCATTGTGCCCCTATAGACAGCGGACATAAAATGTGTTTCGTTGAATACGGCGCTGTTGCTGGCACTTGTGTCAGCAAAGCGCGTTGGTGACATGCACGCCCTGTCCGTCAGTCCATCGTGCCTTCAGTTCTCGATCGCTGGGGACAAGACAGGGATGATAGCCTACCTAATGCTGCATACACACCTAAGGTGGTAGCAGCACCGTCATGGGATTTACTGATGGTGTTACATGCTCTGACAGGGCCTCCATTGTGCCCCTATAGACAGCGGACATAAAATGTGTTTCGTTGAATACGACGCTGTTGCTGGCACTTGTGTCAGCAAAGCGCGTTGGTGACATGCACGCCCTGTCCGTCAGTCCATCGTGCCTTCAGTTCTCGCTCACTGGGGACAAGACAGGGATGATAGCCTACCTAAGGCTGCATACACACCTAAGGCGGTAGCAGCACCGTTTCGTAATCAGGTGATTGAGTTGGCAGTGTTCTCGCCTCCTCCGTTTGCTTCGGCAGAGGAGGAGCGTTTGAATACGCTGTGTCCAGTGCGCGCTCTCCGTTGTTGGAGCGCACCAAGACGTTCCGACGATCAGATCAGCTGTTTTTGTGCTTCGGGGCACGGGAAAAAGGCAGACCTCTGTCTAAACCGAGCCTCTATCGTTGGATAGTATACAAGTCTCATAAAGGTTTGTCTCTGGACCCCCGGCAAGGCGTGCACACTCGTGCACACTCGACGCGTCGGGTTGTCTTCTTCCTGAGCCTTGTTAAAAGGCGTCTCAGTGGAAGAGATAAATAAGGCAGCAAGCTGGAGTTCTCGCCAACACTTTCATTAGATTCTATATGTTAGATGTGGCTGAGACCATTTTTTTAGTTACAATGCGTTCTGCAGCCAAGCGATCTCCTAATCGCCAGAGCCTAGGAATAATTAAATAGTACAGGTGTTCATCAGCTCTTACGTTGTAAAAGGCAGTGAACAGAGCCCTAAACATTGACAGTTTAGTTGGTGTTAGAAAGTGCTCTACAGGATGGCGATCTCCGAATCCCCAGACCCGGAGGAGAGTTACGAGCTTTATGTGTTCGTCAGCTTCTACGTGGTAGAATACAGTGAACAAAGACCTAAACGTTATAAATAACTCTAGGCTTACGATCTCCGAATCTCCAGAGCCTGAAGAGAGTTACGAGTTGTATGTGTTTGCCAGATTCTACGAGGTAGAATACAGTGAACAAAGCCCTAAACGTTGACAGTTTAGTGGTCTTTTAAGAAATAACTCTGTAGGCCGACGATCTCCGTATCTCCAGAGCCTGCGGAGAGTTACGAGTTTTATGTGTTTGTCAGCTTCTACGTGGTAGAATGCAGTGAACAAAGTCCTAAACGTTGACAGTTTAGTGGTGTAGGCTATTAAAAATAACTCTGTAGGCTGACGATCTCCGAATTGCCAGAACCTGAGGAGAGTGTTTTTGTGTTCATCGGCCCTATTGTTCATCGGCCCTATTGAAGGAGTGCCATGAACAAGATACTAAACGTGAGAAGGTTTAGTAAGATATGTGTTCATCAGCCTCGGCTTGGCTAACGCAATGAACTAATTAATGAGTAATCCTATGATCAGGGAGATCGGTGATCCCCTTGGCATATGTGCACAGTGAGAACCTAGCGTTCACAAGCACGGGTAAGGCCCTATGAACGTTCACCACCAGCTGCTGTATGAACCTCCGTGAGGGCAAAGCATAATAAAGTTGGGGTGATATGGCAATCACTGTATTTACACGCGCTAATGGAAACTGTCCCGTTTCTGCGATAAGGAACGTCTCGGTTACTTACGTAACCTCGGTTCCTTAAGCACGGAACAAGATATAATAATAGTTGCGTGATACAGTGTTTTCTTCTTCTTTTGGGTGGGTGTTTCGATGCTTGATCCAAGGAAGATGGAGAAGCGCGCCGGGGGTTTTATAGGCTCCGGTGGGGGCTCCATGACACTAGGTCAAGTCCCCGTTTATTATATCTTGTTCCGTGCTTAAGGAACCGAGGTTACGTAAGTAACCGAGACGTTATTGTGTACTGAGAGATCAAACAATTGGGTCTGGATAATTGGAATCTACCACTAAAATGTTTCATTTTGCATTAAAATAAGTCATCTGTTACTTTCGAGACCAGGCAGCATCTAGTAATAGCGTTCTGTTTGTTGCAATTTGACAAATAATGCAAAATGTGAATTATTTATTCCCATTTTGCCAACAAGCACAAGTTTGTGATGATATTCAAATTAAACATGCCGGCTAGGTCAATAATGATAAAAATTCTCCTTCCCCTAATGACTGTAGAGAAGAAAGGACTGTGGGTGAAGTACCCCAAAAAAAACACATTCAGATTCTCTAAAAAGAAAACAAAGAAAAACAAAACGACAAAACCCCAGGGTAGAGAGTCATGCATAAACAAGATTACAATGTATAATGCACTGAATAATTCACTGAATAATTAAATCCAATGTTGAACTGAAAAAGAGGACAAAAAGATCTCTGGCAATAATAGTTGTAATAAAATATTCACACTCTTGCCCAGGTCAATCATGCTGAAGCCAACCTAAATTAACCTGCCTGAGCAAATACCTAAATGATGTTTTGCCTCGTTTAGGAAAACATTGAGTGTGTAAAGTAGGGTTCAAAGTCAGCTACACACAGTACATGTGCTCATATTTCTCAGCAGAGATGACTCAATGTCAAGGTAGCTGAAAGCTAATAACTGACAGACCTTTTAACAAAGAACTTTGACTGAAACTTGTATTCCATGAATACGTGAGGGTGAAATCAAACAGAGATACACAAATTACAGAACAGGGCTCACAGGATGGAGATGGAGGTCATTCACTGTTCTTCAGAGCTTTGTTTTTTTTTTACGTCACCACAACACTCTCTGCAGACAACATGGCAGCCCTCAGTGGTCGGATTCATTAACCTAGTGGGCAGTGACAGGTAAAGCACACACTACCCCTTTTCTTTCAAAGAAGAGGGGTATCTTCTGTCGGCTAGCAAACCATTAGCCTGACCTGTTCTTTCACCCATCCTGCATATTGCTTATCCAATATGAATATGCCTTCACTAACCCTGTGCTATTGCTTAATCACAACTGGTAGGGTATTTACACTCTTGATTTTAAGTCATGGCTAAATCTACGGCACTCAATAGAGCACTTTCATGGAATTACAGACAGATTCATATCAAAAACCTCCCCCCCTCCAAGGGTATGTTAAAAAGCCACCCTGCAATGAGTGTGAGAGGGCCCTTAATAAATACCAGCACTAGATTTATCATATTATATATAACCTACTATGCCATGAGGTATTCTGCTGTTCTACAAATACTGACATTATTGTAGTTTCTGTTGTAATTTGACATACTTACATAATTATTATTTAACTGGACTGTTTTTCATCCAGCATTTCTACCTCAGTTTGACCTGATTTTCTATAGCTTGTATGGAACATTTTAACTCCTACTTTTCCTTGATCTGTGCTACACTTACCATATTCTTTGTGAGAGTGACTTGAATGAATGAAAGTTTAGTTGAGCACACATAATATATAAAAGAGAGAAATTACTGAGTTTAAATGTATGAAAGAATATGACATATTAAAAGGATATGTAAAGCACAGTGGGATATGACATAACCACAACAAACATGTATTTTTTTTAGTTTTTTAACATAGTGTTGACATTCATACATTCAATAACATGTGTTCCTCAGATTTGAGTTTACTTACCTTTTCTGTGCAATGATCAATTTTAATGTTCAGTTAAGTAGGTTATTTAAAAAAACACCTTGTGAGATAACGAATGATGGGTGTCACAGCCTCATCTACAAAAGAAAAGGAATGATCGACAAAATGAATCTGAGGTAACGAGCAGTGTCAAATTTGATCAATCATGAAACAGTATTTAACGCAGGACTTCATTTCAAAATAGGTGCAAATAGGCTGTTTCAAATAAAGACAGAGAACTGCGGAAACTTCCCCTGCCGAGATGGTGGCAGTGATGGACACAGTTTGCACCTCGCAGAGGCATCGCTCTGGAAGATACACCTTCTAACTCAAACCAATTAATCCGGAAATTGTCTATCTCCAGGTGCTAGCACTTGACAATTTGAGATGTCAGCATGGGGTGAACGAACTTGCTTGAAATACAGTCTGCACAAATAATTACAGGTTGTATTCAGTTGGACTATTCATTCAAGGGACTGGTTTAATTGGTTGGAGACAATCCAAGAGGGACAACTTTTCAGAGAGAGGAGGACGGAGAGGAGCACTCAAGATCCTTTCAGCTCCTGCGTAAAAAGAATGATGACCGTCTGCAGACATTTCTTGTTCTTCTCCAAAACTTCTGTTATTTTCTCTTGTTGAGAACTACATCTGTAATTGGAAATGTTTCTGTGGCACAAAAATACCAGAGGAAAAGTTCAATCTTAAAAAAGACAGCTCATTAAAACTAAATTAGACCTCTTATGTCATTAATAAAAGTGAGTGAAACATATCTAATTACAAGAGTACCATGAAAAAAATGTGACATCACCTTGTCTAGCTACCCCGAGAATGATCTCCTCTCTTTTCTCTATTGTGCTGCAGTACACATTCATGCTCTTTAAAAAGAAAAAATCTGTGAGGTCTTACATTTCTGTATACTTGGCTGAAAAATGAATAGTTGGAAGGTGAATAAAATGTTTTAATTCTGCTTTTTTCAAGAAGATTAGGCTTCACCTCATTATTAGATTATGCTTATGATTTAATGCCACAGTTTATGACATCTGAAGACTAAAGGTAAAGCACATTATCAGCACTATAGTGTACTGTGTGATGTCGCTCAGCAACTTCACCTTGAAATTAGCTTTGACCAAGCGTGGCAGAACAGTGCAAGTTTAAATGTCCAAATCGATGAAGCATGTAAATTTAGTAGATAGCATTGACTGTGTGCTGTCAGATAAAACACAATATTTCCCAAAGCAAAGAAAAAACCTTCTACTGAGTTTCACTATAATGAAGTTGTCTCACCCCCCCTGACATAATTTCAGATATTGCTTTTAACTCTGGTTGTCCTAGATACATCTTGCAAACAGAAGGGAGGATATGCTAATTTGTATGCAAATGTATGAGAGATCTTTATTACTTTTCTCTTTTGGGTGCGTTATGAGATGTCTTTTGCGATAACTAACGCAGCTGAAAGCCAAAGTGTTTGGCACTATCCATGGGGTTTTTCATTATGTTTGAGCAGTGTGCAGCCTTTATTAGATCATTTATTCCATACCCGATAAGTTCAGTCATTGGTTGTGTTTCCCCCTCTGCAAATTAATCTTTTATTTGGTTCATTTTACAACATTGGAAGTTTTGTTTCAGAACAAATGTGATATAATCTTCGAGATACGTCTACCAATAGCCTCATGCGAGTTTTCCAATCCAGTCAATGAAACATTTTGGTAATCTGTGATAGTTCTTGGTCTGTTTAACAGGGAGTCTGGAGTTTCAGTGCAGTAGCAAACAGAGTTGATTAATTAAGCATTTTACAGTTACTCTCATTCTGAGCCATCTCCTGATAGGTTTATAATTTATTCCGCAGGCCTAGTAGACAGCAGCAAGACCATAGCTGTCCATAAGGTTGTCACGGTTATTTTCACTGACAACACTTGAGCAGAAGAAGAAGAAAAAAACTGTTGCCAAAATGACTGTTAAAATGCATTAAACTTCTCAAAATAGCCCATTTCACCTCAGTGTGATAGACAGGTCTTTCAGATAAGAGTGTTCAGAGCAAGGTGTAAAATTGATCAAAGTCAAGTGGGAAAAAAAGGAAGATTGCACACCACCAGTAAAACTGGATGCACTAGATGTCTTTTCCTCCGAAGTGACAGGCTGGAACTAACAAACATCGTCATGTGCACATTGAGAGAATACCGAAAACAGAGGTCTCCTAGTGCAAAGGAATCCCAGGGCCTGATTTACTAACAGGATTGCACCCATTTTCTGGCGTAAAATAGCGGTCGTAACGAAAAACGGTATTTACTAAGCTGGCGCAGCGCATATTAACGCTTTGAGGGTGTGTACCTGCAAACAGGTGGGATGGTTCGGAAACGTGGGTGGTAACGTAGGCGTGTAGCGCTATTTAATGGGAGGAGTGCGCCTAATGATGAACTGCGTGGTATTTACTAAACTGCCCGGCGAGCGCACATCTCTGATTTGCAGGCTAATTCTCCGCCTCATAAAAGCACGTCTTAACCAAGCGCATTTCCACTGAGTCTGAAAACGTTGATATGGCAGCAGCAAGGCAAAGACATAGACAGAGACAGCGAACAGAAATATTTGTTTCAACTCGTATAATTCATATATTCATATATATGAAATTAAACTTTCCGAACGTAATTGGAGAAATTGATCGCACCCACATGCAAACAGTCCCACCTTCAATCCGCGAACACGTTTACCGAAACAGAAAGCACACATATTCAATGAATGTCCAGGTCATATGTGATGCCAACATGACCATTACTTACGTGGAAGTGGTCTGTCCATGACAGTTTTATCTTTCGGAATAGTGCCATTTATCCATGATTGAGCAACGGTGATTTTGGAGAGGCCTGTCTACTTGGTAAATGTATTTGTTTCAGTGGGGATATATTGTAGTGAACCCATGTCCCTTGTAGAACGTATTAATCTCGCCATGTACACATATATATTGTTATAATAGACAGTTTATGCATTAATGCCACCAATAGCATATTATTTATAATCGTGTTCTTTTAAACATCTCGCTGTAGATGATGGCGGGCAAAACAACAATATAACCCATTGAATCAGGTTCAGTGATTGAGCGAACGTGAACCAATATATCTATCTCACTATCTATTCGCTATCTATTCGCTGAACCTTAGTTTTTTCTTCCTCGAATCTCCATGGTGGCAGTAACTTGCTGGCAAGTTATCCAGTCTTTTAACGGTGCGCTAAATAATGATTGCCCAGCGCGTATCTGGCTTGATAAATATCACGGAAAATGCGGGGAATCACCGTGCGTTAATGTGCGCCTGGCAAAGATGCGTTCGCAAATCAATCTTAGTAAATCAGGCTCTTTAAAGGGCGGAGTAAGCACAGTTTGCCCAGCGCAGATCTGGCTTGATAAATACCAAGTAAAATGCGCAAAAACACTGTGCGTTAATTTGCGAACGCAGATTAAGAAGCGCTCGCATATTAGTAAATCAGGCCCCCAGTGGGCTATAGTGACGGACTGGACTGTCTGCCTTTACTGCCTCTAAGATGTTGTCAGGTTAATCCCTAAATCACAGGAGAGACAGTCCAAAGCGTGATGAAGACGCTTGGTGCTCCATCTGACATTAACATTCACAAGATGTGCAGCCTTTGATGAAAGTATAGACAAATGAATAGCATAACCATAGGGATGTGGTTTCATGTGTGTTCAGCTTTAATGCTTAGCCTGAGTCTTTAAAGTCCCTTTTAGGTCATCTCATCAAACGGCTCTTTAACTGCAGATGCACCTATGACTTTACCGTTTATATTCTGTGATTTATACTTTTGTTTCCATATTTATTTGTAGGTCATGTCATGTGGGACCTATTGATTCGGTTGCAGACGCATTTATCATTGGTATTCATGCCTAAGCTATTGATGAGCCACACTGCTGCCTTTCTCGGCCTAATTTGCATTTAAAATCTCATTTTTATGAAGGTCAGGAACATTTATTTCGAGCAGGATAGACACTCTTTTATGTATATGCTTAATGGAATATGAATCACTTCCCACCTGAGAAATGAACGGATGTGCCGCTGACATTTCTGAGATCCATTTTAGTGGTAATGGCATAATTTGTATATGATGAATGGTCCCGCATTCAAATGGACTTGGAATAAGGTCCGAAACAAGCTGAGCGTCGTTAGCCACTCACACTGCTTGATTGTCACACATAATTGGGGTGTGATGAATGACTTGGAGACGGCAAGGTCTATTTGTTCTGTAAGCCTTTCAGGAAACAGGTTTAGGACTGGCTGTGAGTTGTCTGCTTGCTGTATTAATCAGTATAGATTGTAATGCTGGGTCGGCAGCAAATGCCAAACAAGCTATTGATTAGCGTATACCTGCACAGTTTGATGACATGAGCCTTGACCTAATTTATGAGGTATAATGTGTGTATATGAATATGAATGCCCAGATGTATATAAAATGATTTATGTATCGGCAAGAACCTGAAACCCTCAAGAGCAAGCACGGAGGCGATGGTGACAAAGAAAAAAACCTTCAAGAATAACCCTTGAGGAGGACCCATCTAGATAAATTCCTATGTGCATCAGGATAAAACATCTTAGCATACATGCATACAGTAACAGTATATATACACTTAATGAAACATACAAGATTGATGGAAGATAAAAATGGAGAGAGCCAGCATTAGTGGGTGTACAGTGTTTTCATAAGGTTACAATTTTAAGGATAAGCAGAGTTATGAAGCTGAAAACTATGTTGATGATGGTTTATGATTGTTGATGATTTATATTACAGGTAAATAGGCTGGCGCATTTTATGTAAGTGTAGCAGGATGGATTAAAGCTGACGTCACTGCACCGTCTGTTTACTTCACCCCATCCATCTAATTTGCACTTAATTAGGTGGCACTCTGTAAATCGGTCCAGCCCCTATAAATGGGCAACGAGGTGCCATATGGGCATGCGTCGATTCCAAGGTACCTGCTCTCGTCAAGCACAGGTCCACCAGGTTGTGGAAGCGCTAAGCTTATTTGGTTGGGTCCTCGGACGCATAGTCGCCGCTACCTGTCATTCTGAGTTCCGTGCCTAAGATGTTCGGAATAGCCTAGGAGGTTTGACGCCGCTGCTGTTGTGTTCATTTATCTGTTGTGTTTGTTGTTCCTTGTCTTTGTGTGTTTTGCATATTTTATATTTGTGTATTAATAAAACATATTTATATTTATGGAAACACGTCTCCAGCTTCCTCAGTTGACGAACCTGTGTGCTCCTAGTGTGCTAGTTTAGTTTAACTATTTCCCTGGGCGAAACCCCCAGGGTGGCGTAGTCGTGCTTTAGTTAGTCCCATCTCCACTCACCATATTGTTATGCCACAATTTGGCGTAGTCGGCAGGATGACAGTGGTAGCGGCGACTATGTGTCCGCTAGCTAAAATAGAGCATAAAAAGTGGGTGAGTAGCTAGCTAAACACACCAACTGTTTTTGCAGAGCAAGCACCAATAAATACTTGTGTGTAGCGCACAACGAGCGTATAATCCAACTCAGAGTGACACAGGCTACGGTGCAACTGCATTGAACAAGAACTCAACCAAACATGGCAAAGCTACTACCACAAACTAGTGGACCTGAGCTTGACGCAACAGGTACCGTGGAGTATGACGCATGCAGAGTTGGCACCTTGTTGTTAATTTATAGGGGCTGGGCAGACTGACAGAGTGCCATCTAATTACATGAAATTTGACGGACAGGGAGAAGTAAACAGACGGTGCAGTGACGTCAGCTTTTATCCGTCCTGCTACATTCTATGCCACATAAGCAGAGTAGAAACTACATAACATTTGGTGGGAATGGACAGCAGGTCAGCAGAGGGTTTCTGCAAATTGATAGTCGGATCCAAAAGTGGAGATGTCTAGAGTAGGAGGGGGAAGAAGAGACAACGTGAGTAGACAGAGCTAGGTTGCCTAATATGCATGTATGTAATTATAAAGGCTATGGCGATGAGGAACAATGTTATCACAGACATCCATATTTGCAGGCAGAGGTCCTGCTATAAGGGAGAGAACAGAGACAGTTTAGTTATTTGAATATCAGTCATACGCAAAAGAAGATTTCAGTGCAAATCTGTGTCTGAACAAGGCGCAATGAATCCAGGTTAGAGTAACAGAAGGATTAGTTTAAAACTTTTGAAGCTCAGTAATCTCCCACTTATGGGGAGACTAACAGGGACATTTCAATTTTCATGTCAATTTTCATCCACTTCAAAACATAAATCCTTAAAATAAATGTCCAACTTTTAAAGTAGTGTAAATATGTCCCGAAATAATGATTGAGTGTTTAAATATTTGCGTAAGAGGTTTACCTTGTGTTGTTGCCTCTTCCACTACACTTAGGGCCTGATTTACTAACATTGCGACCGCAGCTTAATCTGCGCCTTTGCCAAAGCGCAAATTACCGCACAGTGTTTTTCATCCTATTTATCAAACAAGAACGTCGTCTTGTCATTAGCGCCTAACCCCGCCCATTAGTGCCAATAGTGCTCCGCTAAAATAGGGTAGACATAGCATGCGTTTTCCTGCCACCATGGATGATGAGTTAAAATTAGAGTTAAAGCTTTTGGTTGACGAGGTTACAGCAAACTAACCCAGGTAAATAAAGAATCTCATAAATATTTTTCCGTTTAGCCCTGCCGTCCACATTCAAAGTTGTGATCACTTTAAGTTCATGACTGTCCTTTATTGGTGAGCTGATTTTGGGAAATTAAACTTTTTAATGAACATTGAGTTTCGCGGTTGCTATGGCTACCCCTCAGTGTGCCTGTGCAGCTTCATATTAACAAGTTCATATTTACACATATTTACATGAGTTTATCACACACAGGCAACTGCAAACTGTTAAGATGGTTCCCTAAGCTAGAGATAGCTAGTTTTAATAGCCAGGTTAACTGCTCATAGCATCCCGTTTAATAGTCTAGTAGGAATACACAACACCCCTTACTTTAAAACGGTGTATTCCAACACTGAAAACTATGCTTTTCAAAAATGCTGCCCTCGGTAGATACATTTGAAAACTGGACTTGTAAAGTGGACAGGGCAGGGGAAACTGAAGTTCAGACATTCGGTTGCCTTGACACTTATTTTGGTTATAACATCAAAATAAACATGAAAGGTGAAATGAATATGATGCTCTGGCTCTACAATTTGGAAATTGGAAAAGTGTTAGTCGTGTTGAAAAAATTATTTCTGCGCATTGTCTTTGTCTGTGTCTTCGCCTTGCTCTAATAACTGCTGCCATATCAAAGTTTTCAGACTCAATCAAAGCACCCTTCCTGGTTAAGATGTGCTTTTATGAGACGCATTATTATCCCGCAAATTTGAGACGCACTCTCGCCAGGCTGTTTAGTTAATACCACGGAATACATAATTAGGCGCACTTAATGCCTCTCTTTGCGCCTCACGCCCACATTTCCTAAAATCTGCGCTTTTACCCAAATGCGCCTCCTTTGTAAATACCATTTTATGTTTACACACGCTATTTTAGGCCTGAAATGGGCGCAATCCTGTTAGCAAATCAGGCCCTTAATCTGGTAAGTTTCATGTGGGGCAGAGGATGTCTTTGCCAACAGAAACTTTGCCATGTAAACCTGTGGTCAGATATAGAGCGAGCCCTAATAGACAGCCGTTGGGCAGGAATATTATCTGCCCCATTATCTGCCCCCTTTAGAAGTCTCTAATTCCCCATCAGGAATATTGAGGTTTTTGTAAGGGTATGTTTAGATTTGATCTAAATGATTTTTCTTTTTTATTACATTCCTTTTACTCTGATGTTATTATTGCTGAGGTCTTCTAGAATATAACTCATATGCCACTTTTGCCTCAATGTTTTTAGTCAGGGGAAATATACAAAAACATCAAGGCATGTCAGACTACCTAAGAGAGTCCAAGACTCCCAAGTATCAATGTCTTTCTGGGTCCAAAGCAACAGCTGTAGACCTACAATATTGAGATTAGTCTGCACTAGGTCTATCACCGTTGTAGTCATGGTGTGTATACCATCCAACAACATTGAGTTTCCTAACTCAATCTAATGCAAATTCAAGAAGGAAGGCACAGTGATGTCTAATTAATATTTAACCAAGAAAGAAAACACTACACAGGAGAGACACCCTCTGCTTGTTGCAGAGAAGTTGACTCATAATATAAAAACATCCTAACTGCAATTTCAATAATCCAGATTTAAAAATGTGATGCCCCCACCCCACCCTGAAGTTGGTGTACTGGAAAGTTACAAAATAAACAGTCGATGCATTTACTGTAAACGAGTTAACCACTTTAATTGCTTTTGGTTTAAAAGAAATTCAACATGCAAAAGTGCAAAACAATCAACTGCAATTACAATCAGATCACTTATATAAACAGTCCCTCCCTCACTAAAATAATAATAAAAAAAAGCTATCCATGTTTAATGTCATATTACAAGGTAACATTTCACAAAAGGCATATTTTATTCATAAAAAAATACACTGATCTGGGAAAATAACTGTGAAAAATGGCCCGAGACGGCCATCCCACCACTGCACGAAAAGCAAGATTATGGGGCCAGTATACGCTGTGATACAGCCGTGAATGATCACCATTCCTGGCTGATCGCGGACATTCCCCCGAAATATCCGTCTGCCGCATACTGACGGAATTTCCCGGGAAGGAACCTGCGAGGGGAGGGGGGCCGATGTGTTTGCATTCTCACCTCCCGCTGACAGAGGTGCGAAATGCTCTTATTAGCATATTGACTGTCAGCAGTCTAGCCACACACACCCTGCTGCAGCCATTGGTTGAAAACGACAAGGAATTGAATAAAAACGTTTTGTGATGAGACGGAATGAGATTCTGTCTATAGGTCAGCTTTCAACTGACAAAACGTATCCCCTTCCATTTACAGCTATTGCCCCATAAAAACGAAATTAAAATGTACACGATAATAATTTAAATAATATTCTGTCTTTAGTGTTTTGCTCCGGGGTTATCACATTTCTTGATTTGCCTTCCGTTTTCAGAGTTCTATCTTTAGGGTTTTGATATCGGGGATATCACGATTCTTGCTTTGCCTTTCATTTTCAGAGTTTGAGGATTGCAATGTAATTTGGAGGCTGTTCGACTCATATTCCGGAGCTTCCTCTCTGTAATGTTCTTGAGATTCACTTTTGGCATGTAATTATACAGAGTCGGGCTTACTCTGATATTGAGATAGTCATTTCGCAACTTGTGAATATCTATCCTGTGTCTTTTCAGGTAGATTTTGAAATCTTGCGCGAGCTCTGCGAGCTTCGAACCTGCCCTCTTCAGGTTAATGGTACTGTGTACCTGTGTCCACTTAGTCACGTTGCTGGTAAAGATCTAGCTCGCCGGTGCGACCAAGTACCTGGTTTATCATTCCTCCCTCCTCTGGGGTATTTCTCTTCTGTTACTGGAGCGTGCGAATTGGGAATGGTTTAGTGGACTTATGTGACGTTTTAATTATGTTCACGTAAAGGCGCCCGAGGCAACATTAGAAACTTTAGACTCGAATAATAAAGTTCAATTTCTAGTCTTTTTTACACGTAGTAAGTTTCAATAACACCATACCATTACATATCGACATTCACAGTGGTGTAGTGGTCCCTGGAGAAGTGGGTATACTTTTTATTTATTCATACAGCACAGGATAAACACCCTGTTTTGAGAAGTGGGTATACCCAATGCTGACTGAAAAATAAGTGCGTATACACTGGACTACACCACTGGACATTCAAGGAGCAAAGATGAGACGTCGTTGTGTGGTGAGAACTGATAAAAAAGTCGCCTGCTTTCTGTTTTCCACGGTAGATCGCATGTTATGCTAGAAATGGCTTAGCATGGTTGGGATGGGGAAAGATAACACCTTTCCATCCAGACGCAAATTTAGCTAATCGGAATCTGTAAGTGGTTTCCAGATATATATATATAGTTGATCTCTCTTATTTGACGAAGCAGTGAGTTAGCTGTCTTTCAATGTCTCTGGTCGAATTATCTCACATGTTTATGGTGGTATGTGTTTAAAAGTTTTAACTTAGGCTATGTGTAATGTTCCTAACTTATATATTATTATTTCACCTTCATTTTCTTGAGATTAGTTTCTGACATGTAATTATACAGAGTCAGGCTTACTCTGATAACAGTCATTAAGAGTCGTTAACAGTCGTTAAGCAACTTGGGCCATGGTTGCCACTAGTGGGGATCGAACCTGTGACTTTCAGGTTTTTTAAATCAGTGAAGCAGTGACGGGGTGCCTCCCCTGGCAGGGGGGGGGGGTTGTTTTCAATCCAGGTCAATTAAATTAACATAACAAAACCTAGGCCTGGTCAAGGGGAAGGGGTGGGGGGGCTTTCACACCAATGTGGGCTTCTACGGCAATACACAGGGTCGAAGACTGTCGTAAATCCCACATTTCATGCAGTGCACCTTGTGGGAGGTAGGCTGAAGTTGGTGGTGAAGGGGGAAGACACACAGAGCAGGATTTCTTACAAAATAGCTTTTTAGTTACAACATGACTCGAAACCCGAAAACTTATATACAAAATACAGACAAGAAAGAAGAAGACTAGGCTCAAATCTGTCGCCACGCATCTAGCTTTACAGCTTGGTCTATGTGCCAGTCTCTTGCTCTCAAGTCTGTCTAGATCACTCTCCCTCAACAATGAGGTGGACCCATCCACCAATGTGGGGGGACCCGGACCCAACCATTCTGGTGGGGGAGTCCAGTCCTTCTCCCCTTTTGGGCCACGGTGAGAAGGGGGAGGGATTTCACCTTCTCACAATGACCCTTTGTTTAAAACTCACCTGCTGTGTTATCCTCAGCTGATCCGCTGCACCCCCGTCGGACTAGACCCGTTTTAAAGAGGGTGGGGCGATTCAGTTTTCTGTGAATAAGTAGAAAACCGGCTAAGGAGGACCAAATCGGTCTTAAGAGGCCACGTCAACCATTCCACTACCACTTATTTCATGTATAGCGCCACCTAGTTACAAATGAAAAAGCAAAAATGGAGTGTTGTAAAACATTTTAATTGTAAGTTGACAAGTTCAGAACTGCACGAAATCAGAGTTGTTAAGTTTCGTGGAATTCCGTTCACGGGGGGGCATGCAATAAATTGATTGATATGATTATACACCAACTGGCCTGGGCCAAATTGTTCTGTTTGTGTCAAGGGGCCATGTCAACCCATACCATAACCAGTCATTACATGTATAGCGCCACGTAGTTAAAAATTAAAAAGTAAAAATGAGGTGTTTTAATCGAATATATGTCAAAGTGCTCGAAAAATTACCAAATTTGCCAGGGAAATCAAGCCTGTAACCGTCCATCTTCGGTAGAGTTTTGGTCCATGGATGGAGCAAAATGGCTCTGTAGCGCCCCCAAGAACATTGCAAAAACCCCTGCGCATTGGGGTTATTTTGGCGAAGCTTGACGGAATTCTGTACACGTCTTCATCATGCATGGACGCACCAAAAAGTCTCTCGACGCCATGGTGGCAGGTCCACAGGAAGTTGGCCATTTTGAGTGGAAGATGCGTTTTGAACGCGTTTGCACACCTCGCATCTGATCGAACTCCTCCGACAGATTTAATGGTAACGCCTTGAAATGTGGTCCGGCTACTCTTCAGCCATGGGCGACTAAAAGTTGTAATGGATTTTCTCATTAGTCGGAAGGTGTGGGCGTGGCAGACCCTCAAACTTTGCCAACTTGTTAGTGCTTGCCACAAAACACAAAGTGTCTTATAACTCAATCTGTTGGTGGTTGGAAACTTCACTTTGTTTCCACACCTCTTTATTTGACCTGTTTTAACAAACTACATTGCAAAAGAAAAATATACCAAAACAATCCACAAAAAAGTAGTACACAAAACATTACATAACCAAGTCATCTAAATCTATCCCAAATAATTCCTTTAATACATAAAAATGAAACACAAACCAATTTACACACACAAAACACATAAAAACACACTGACAACCATGACTCATTCTGTGCCAAAACCTACTGAACAGTTCGGCGGTCATATTTTGTAACGCTTTGCGTTACGTCTAGTTAGAAAGCAATTTGTGCACATAAAACAACAACTCTTAATATAGTTTCAATTTTAACGGGGGAATCTGGCTACTGTTATATTTGGTTAGCTAATGTCCAGTGGCGGCGCCAGAGATTTTTTTCTGGTGGTTCTATGGGGGTGCTCGGCGTTTTACTGAGGGTGCTATGAATTTAGGGTGATAGCATATGAGTCTCATTTTTCTCTACTACAACACCTCCCCACCATATCGTCACATATGTTTGGACGTTTGATCTCTAACGTGTCTTTGGGGTACATAAAAAGCGTCATTCAAATCGATCGTATTATCATTATCATTAGGCTACTTCTGACGGACGCGCACAAAGCTGCGTTCATCTCCGACGGTCAAAATGGATGCAGCATGTTATAGATAACGTAATCCCAAATACTTCACTTACTTCAGTGTGTGGATTAAAGTTTGCGCCAGATGACTACCAGGTCACCACTACCATGTGCGACAAATTAAACTAAACATACCAAGTTCAATACACTTCTAACTAAAGACGCAGATTAGAATATCAGATAGAATTAACTTAAAAAGGCAAAGAGTCAGAAATGCTTTCAAAAAGTGTAGGCTATATTATTTTAGGTCACAATCAATAAAAACATGAATGAGACCAAACAGTAGAAACCACAATAATAAGAGATCAAAAAGTGTATCAAAAAGTGCGCACAAAACTATGCTTAAAACATCCCTTAATAGTTTCCTAATCATTTCTGCCATTACATTGATGATCTCATTCTGCACGTCATGGTGCACATACTTTGCATTTGACGGGTTGTTATCTAACTTTTTCTGAACGGTTTTATCAAATTTTCCAATTACAGATAGCAACTCGCGGACATTACCCCTGTTTGCTGAATCCTCATCTTCAATGTGGCCTCGCTGTGAGATCCCCTGACAAGCAGTGTAGCGCAAGCTTTCCACAACATTTTTGTAATATTGGTCTTTTCGGACCATCCTGGGCGTTCATGCTTAAGTCACCCAGGGTGCTAGCAGCATGGCTAGCAGCGCCCTCAGTAGAGGTGAAGGGTTGACTTGGACCAGGATGTTCCTCTTCTTCTACATCAGAATCAGAATCCAACACCTCTTGCATTTTTCTTCCTCTTGAACAACTTATTCAACTCGAGGAAATTTGCGGATCAAATACCGATCCATTTTCGTGATTTTGTGAACGCTTGACTTAGAATTGACCGCTCGCGAGGATTACTGTTACTTAGCCTACTACTCATTGAACAATCACGTTCACGCGCAACGTGTCTGTGTCGTGCTACGTGAACAATCTGTTTATTTCAATCTGTTATTTTCTTTTGTGATTAAAATATTATTATCACACAATACATTTTATTAAGAACTCAGAATGAAATTAAATAACAATAATAGGCCTAAATAAACCATTATTTTCTTGGGGGTGCTATGGGGGTGCTATGGCCAATCTAGGGGGTGCTCTAGCACCCCCTAGCCCCCCCCTGGCGCCGCCACTGCTAATGTCAGATTAAAACAAGCTAGCTAGCTAATGTTAGCAGCATGCCTTGACTGAAAGCTGGTTTGACGCATCTAGTCAGCTGTGAATTTGTTTGGAAAAAAAATTGTGTAATTAGTCATGCAAACAGACATTGTGTAACGGTATTTTTCTCATAATCTGATTTCTTCTGATTTCTTTTCTCTGCTCTAGAAGGATATCAATTAACATGAACGTGACATCAGCTCTGACAGAGCGGGACTTGATTTGAACCAGTTGTATTAGCTAGACAGCTTGTTTTTTTGTATGATTACCATTTACATATTTTTTTTAATCAAGCTGTCTTGTGGGACATTTTAATCGCTCTTGTGGGCCCTCTGGTGGACAGAGGGGCCTTTTGCGTCAGCACGGCTGTGGGCTGTCACAGTAGTGGAGAAACCTGTTTGATTTACTCACAATTTGGTTGAGCATCATTATGCGCTAATTATTGTGTTATCTATAAACGCAGTCCATGGTAATTACGGAGTAATTGCAACTTTAGACTGCTTTACTGTAATACTAATGCTGGTATGTTTCTAATGATTTCCCATTTTAGTGTGACCATCGAGACAATTAGAATACTAAATGCTAAATAATCCCTTTGCCCAATACATTGAAATTTGATTTTTGAGGATTACGTTGGGTTGAACGAATGAAGTAAAATGCATTATTTGAAGATTATAGTAATCCTTGCAATCAGCTTGTCCTAAATGGACTTTGCCTCACTTTACAACCTATACCTGCTCAATACTCGCCATGCATGCTTCTTATAAAACAGAAGATATTAATATACAACCAAGCCAGAGTTTGCAGCTGTGCTGCTTAGAAATGTTTAACACGAGTAACATATTATCTGAATGCTCTGTAATAAAACTAACATATCCATGCCATGAACATGTAATAGCAGATGGGTGGTGTCAGAATAATGACTGACTAAGATGAGATCTAACTGAACAGCAGTTTTCGATCAGCAACACGTCATGTCATTGCAGATATCATTTACTGGACAGTTTTTCTGGACAGATTTCTTCAAGCATGCAGTGAGGAGATGTTACTTATCACCTGTGGAAATTCAGGAATAATGTTGCAGTTTGCACAACACAGCTGCGAGAGACAGAAGAATAACAACATCCCCAAGTTTGAGTCGACCAAGTCTTGCAACCTGTTGATGAGTAGGCGTCCATTTCCCCATCAGCGCCCGGCTCATAATGACTGCACTCATGTAATCAGTCTAATAATCCCTTTATGGTCTCACAGAGGCTCGTCTCTGAAAGGGTATAATAACTACAGGCCTCTTCCCCTCTCAGTCTTTTTCTCTATTCTCTCCATCTCTCTCCCCCCTCCATTAGCCAGGAGAGGGGTTTCATTAGAGGTCTTTAATTATGCATCGTAATTAAATCATATCCTATTCTGTGGGGGAGAGGCATTGTTTTGCTGTGAAACTCCTGTTGAGGCACTCCATGACCTGCCTCAGCGAGGTTTTTTAGGGCAGATGTTTTTACATGCTTATGTACTTTTCTTTTTCTGCTTATTTATTTACTAAACTCATTTTGCTTTGTTGCTGTTCACTATAAATTACATCAGAAAAAGCAACACGAGCAAGAGGGAAATTCGGATAGCTCTTTAAAATGCTGAAGTACATAAAGAACATTGGGGGTGGGGCATACAGCTCTGCAGGCAAGCAGATATCAGAGGGAGATGTTTAATAGGTTGCAATGAGTGTGATGACAGTGCGGGGAGACTGCGGCGCTCAGAGGCAAAATACCATTAACTTTCCGCTGGCTCCCAGTAGGGAAGGATTGGGGAGATGGCGAAGGCAACAGGCTGATGGGCGATCTAACATGACAATGTTATCATGTAGGAAGCCACAGCTTGTGATTTAGCATGATATCTCGTCTCCAGTAGCCGATGACTTGATACCTTTAAAAAGGTTCGTCCTTTTCTTCAGTTTGTGAGACTGTCAAGGTTCAGTGGCTCAAAAGAGCTCCATCTCATGAGAGAGAGAGAGAGTAAAGAGGAAAACACATGTTGAAAGAGAGAAACAGAACCAACAAGAAAGAACATTTGCAAATCAAAATGGCCTTCTATTGTTTGACTTTGCTGAAATTCTGCTTTCGTTGCAGAAACCCTTATTTATTCAGCTCTTAAAATTATGAATTACTTACTTCTAATCAAAAATTAAATTCCCTTCATTGCTTCCTTCTGTTTCCTGTTATTGGAAATATAAATTGTAGTTGTTTCAGTGAGTTTAAATATGAATGTATAATGTAGATGGAAAATTAGAGTTTCTTGGTCAAATAAATCATTTGTCTGTGCTGTCAGGGGACTATTAATTAAGTATTGATCTTGGCCAAAAAGAATGTGCTTGCATGGCTGATTCGAGGTAGAGTTTAAATCAACTTGCTCACTTGTTGAAAGCTTTCAACCAGCCTGAATTCAGGCTATAAGTCTTGACCATTTACATTAGAGTGTTTTGAATTTCTAATTAATAAATTACTTATTGAAATAAATGTGTTCTGTGCAACTGTTTCAATGATTAAAAACACATACATCGACATTATTATTAAATGATGATGAAATAATGAATTATGGCATTTTTGGTTTACATAAAAGAAGTAGACCATATGGTGAAAGTCATTATGTTCTGCTAGTTGAATTGAGATAGATAGATAGATAGATAGATAGATAGATAGATAGATAGATAGATAGATAGATAGATAGATAGAATCCAATTGTATCTATTTTATGCTAAACATATACATACTTTCTGCCTGAAAATTCTTTCCTCCATCTGTGAGTACTAATCTTCACTCTCATTATCTGTGTGGTATGCTTCGTCACCAAAACCATTTATTATGATCAAAATGGTGGCTGCATAATATGCCAAATCTAAAATAAATTAAAAAAATATCCAATTGATCAGGACTTGCTTGTTTATAAGGGAAACAGTGTGAGAGGGAATTTGGTTGCTATTCTCTGTTGATCAGGGGAAATACTGTTCTGCTTCTGCTTGTGTGAACTCATCAAACTCAAACTCATTGTATGTGATGATTTCAATGAATGTTCCTATTTTCCACCCTATTCACCCTTTTCTATCTCTTACAAATACAGCACACATACACAGACACACACACAGACACACACAGACACACACACACACACACACACACACACACACACACAGACACACACACACACACACACACATATGTACGCACACATATACACACACACTGTATGAGGCTATGTTTGAACACTGTCCTATCTTTAATCTGTGATCTCAACTCACAGAATCCTACAGACACTTTCTAAATGACTCATGCCCTGACCATTAAAGGGATAGTTCGGTTTTTAAGACATGAAGTTGTATGGCATCTACATCACCAGTGTAATGCAATCCACGCTGACTTACCTCCGACAGCGTCCTGTGAGCAGAGTTCTCGTCCAGTTTTGGTCAAACCGAAAGTAGTCCGGCAGGTTTCTAGACCCAGGAAAATAAAACGTTTCTCTTCCCAAAACATTATGTGTTCAAAAGAGTGATATATTTGCATCCCAAAACCGTTGTAGTGGAAAAAGTCACACCTCGTTATCACTTGGCCCTATTTTCAATACGCTCGATAATGCAATCTCACAGCCAGAGTCTACCTCTTTGATTCGCGAAAGTTGATTCGCGAAAGTTTGATTCACCAAAGTTGCCTGAGAGAAACGTCCATCACAGGAAAAGGATGCTTTATGTCAATTTTATCAAATGTTGTCTCAGTTTTCATCGTTTTCCTGTGATGGACGTTTCTCTCAGGCAACTTTGGTGAATGGTAGACTCTGGCTGTGAGATTGCATTATCGAGCGTATTGAAAATAGGGCCAAGTGATAACGAGGTGTGACTTTTTCCACTACAACGGTTTTGGGATGCAAATATATCACTCTTTTAAACACATAATGTTTTGGGAAGAGAAACGTTTTATTTTCCTGGGTCTAGAAACCTGCCGGACTACTTTTGGTTTGACCAAAACTGGACGAGAACTCTGCTCACAGGACGCTGTCGGAGGTAAGTCAGCGTGGATTGCATTACACTGGTGATGTAGATGCCATACAACTTCATGGGTTAAAAACCGAACTATCCCTTTAAAAATGATGGTGAAAAATTAAATTTGCAGGGCTTTCAGCTGTGGATTTACATGGGCTATTTATACTTAAATGGAAAAGAAATGTGATGCACCTGGATCTCTCTCTCTCTGCCTCCCTCTGCCCGCCCCCCCCCCCCCCCCCCCCTCTCTTACATGGTGACTGAGAGAACAATCACAGTCACCAGGCGTTGATGCATTGATGTCAGATTTGAAATGGCTCCCATTCAATACATTATCTACAAAAATGACATTGCATGATGAATTATCATACACAGCTGTTGTGCAACTCATGGATGCTACTCATTGCATTTCTGGCAGTGTATCAAAAAAAAAAAAAAATTATATTGTGATTATGATATGCCTAAATTGAAAAATTACAGAAACTACAAAAAGCATGAATGCATACTGAATAATGCTCAGATGATCTGAACATTTGTGATAAGTTTGTACATGTCTTTTCTTGAGAGTTATTAGGACACCATTGAAATGAATCTGGTTAACGTCTCTGGAACTTGAATGACGATAACCACAACAGTAATATTCAACAGAGGCAACAGCTGAATAAGGGGCAGCCGTGGCCTACTGGTTAGGGTTTCAGGCTGGAATCTGTAGGGTGGCCGGTTCGATCCCCGGCCAGTAGGTAAAATGTGGGCGGGGGAAGTGGTACACCACTGCTCTCCCATGCCCACATCCACGGCTGAGGTGCCCTTGAGCTAGGCACCTAACCCCGATCACTTGTGCCCGGGCGCCGCCAATGGCAGCTCACTGCTCTGGGTTAGTGTGTAACCTCTGTGTGTGTGTCACTTCCCTGGATGGGTTAAATGTGAATTTCAGAGTTGTGTCTACACCACTTTCACTTTCATGCTAACGTACAGCAGTGGACAATGTAAGATGTCTTTGGAGATACATGTGTACAGTATCTGCAATGACACGTGAATGGTGTCTTTAGAGATCTCTGACTATCTGCTGCAATCATGATTGAAAATGAGTTATGCCCTCTAAGGACATGTAACTTCAAATACATGATTTTATGATGTAGAGTTCCCTGCCTCCACATCCTCAGCTGTGTCACAGACGCCTTTGTGGAGAATTACTCATTACTCATATCAATATATATTGTGGCATCACGGTGGGCCAGCTTATAGTGGGGTGTGGCATTTCCCGGGAGGACTGGCTGCCACACCACAAGATGGCTGCCGGTCCAATGACTACAGGCCCCAGAATGCAGCAGGCACCCAGGTGTAGGTGCTTAATTGCAGGAGCAGATAAGGCAGGTGGTGCCTGTTGTGTGGGGGAGCGCCAGAGAGAGCAGAGCGCACCTGACGTGCGTTGGGAGCGTGCATGGAAGCGCTTAGTGAAGCGCTTACTAGGCCACAACCGGAAGGGGGAAGGATAGCCCCAAGCCGGAAACCGCCTGGACAGACCCACTGGCAACCGACTACAAGGAAAGTAGTTTAAGTTTATGTTTATTAGGAAAACCCTGCAAGAAGAGGGATCAAGAACATTTTGTGTTTTGGACTTTTAAGTTGTGTTGAAGGATCCTTTGCCTGAGTTTATGGAAACCCCTGAGTTGTACCTGTTTTGAGTGACAAACTTTATTAAAAACCCTCTTTTTACTGCCAGTTGTGACCTGATTCCTCAGTTACTGCACTGCCCACCCTGCAACCTGTTACACATGGTGGAGAATGCGGGCAGGGACAACACGGGCTTAAGTGTGGACGAGTGGCAGAGAAGACGGTGAAGGTTTGTCTCAACTTTTAAGAGGACATACAGGAGTACATACTTCACGCAAAGGAGCACCAAACAGAAAATGGAGGAACTGGTGAGGATGCTGATGGAGAGCCAGGTGGCCCAGCTTGAGACCAGTAGAGCCTTATGGCAGATGCGGCTGAAGGACAACCCAACTGAGGCTGACCTACAGGAGGCTGCTAAGAAGAACGCCTGGTCTGGTGAGTTGTGTGCGAGAGCCGAGGAGAGGCTAGCCAAGATGCGCAGCGCTGGAGCGTTTACCGAGCTGACCGCCACAGGGAAGCGTCCAGCAGAGGCGTTCAAAGCGCAGGTGGTCCTAGATGTCAACGAAGATGATGATGTCTATGAGGACCATGATGTCAGTGATGAAGAAGGTGATTTTGGAGATGATGAAGACAAAGGTGATGACGAGGGTGAAGACGACGGTGATGAAGAAGACGTGGGTGATGGTGATAAAGAGGTTGATGATGAAGATGCTAAGGAAGAGCTTGAGGATGAAGATAATCCTGATAAGAGCGAAGCAGGTGAAGGGGACTCTGATGACTCAGAAGAAGTCACACCAGCTAACAAGGAAGCTCAAGCCCAGTCTGCTGCCGAGGCAGCCCCTGCTCAAAAAGAGTTAGGGGAAGACCACAACGGGGTCGAGGCAGATGACCCAGAGGACAGTGCACCAAAGGAGAAGAATAAGAAACAGGGTGAAAAAGAGACAAACAGCAGGGTGAGTAGATGGGTTCTAAACCACCATCTGTTTAATGTCTCTGTCGTTCACAGGCCAGGATGGCGCATTGGAGAAGCAGATGACCTGTCCCACTGTGATGCCTTTTGGACTGATTTTATCCTGCCGAGGGCGTCAGGTTCGGGGAGAAGGATGTGTGGCATCACGGTGGGCCAGCTTATAGTGGGGTGTGGCATTTCCCGGGAGGACTGGCTGCCACACCACAAGATGGCTGCCGGTCCAATGACTACAGGCCCCAGAATGCAGCAGGCACCCAGGTGTAGGTGCTTAATTGCAGGAGCAGATAAGGCAGGTGGTGCCTGTTGTGTGGGGGAGCGCCAGAGAGAGCAGAGCGCACCTGACGTGCGTTGGGAGCGTGCATGGAAGCGCTTAGTGAAGCGCTTACTAGGCCACAACCGGAAGGGGGAAGGATAGCCCCAAGCCGGAAACCGCCTGGACAGACCCACTGGCAACCGACTACAAGGAAAGTAGTTTAAGTTTATGTTTATTAGGAAAACCCTGCAAGAAGAGGGATCAAGAACATTTTGTGTTTTGGACTTTTAAGTTGTGTTGAAGGATCCTTTGCCTGAGTTTATGGAAACCCCTGAGTTGTACCTGTTTTGAGTGACAAACTTTATTAAAAACCCTCTTTTTACTGCCAGTTGTGACCTGATTCCTCAGTTACTGCACTGCCCACCCTGCAACCTGTTACAATATATATATATATATATATATATATATATATATATGCTTTTCTGGTATATATACAGTACTGTGCAAAAGTTTTAGGCAGGTGTGAAAAAATGCTATGAACTAAGAATGCTTTGAAAAATGTAAACAATAAATGTTTATTTTTTATCCATTTACGTGGTAAGACTGAGCACAGCAACAAGACACAACGTAGTTATGCTGCATCAGCAGGGTCTCTCCCAGACAAAGATTTCAAAGCAGACAGGGGTTTCAAAATGTGCAGTTCCAGCTCTTTTGAAGAAGACGTTGAGGATCGTAGACGCAGTGGTCAGCCAAGGAAACTTAATGCAGCTGATGAAAAACACATCAAGCTTATTTACCTTCAAAATCGGAAGATTTCAAGCAGTGGCATCAGCTCAGAACTGGCAGAAACCAGTGGTACCCAGGTACAGACATTTACTGTCCGGGGAAGTCTGGCCAGAAGTGGTCTTCATGGAAGAGTTGCAGCCAAAAAGCTCTACCCCGACAAGGAAACAAGGCCAAGTGACTGAACTAAGCACGTAAACATAGAAACTAGGGTGCAGAAACATGGCAGAAGGTGCTCTGGACTGATGAGTCAAAATTAAAAATATTTGGCTGTAGAAGAAGGCAGTTTGTTCGCTGGAGGCTGGAGAGAGGTACAATAATGAGAGTCTGCAGGCAACAGTGAAGCATGTGTGGCGGTACCAAGGTAATGATTGGACTGTGTTGTCGACTACGCCACCTAGAGGAGTTAGGCCCCTCTTAGGAACTAAGTGAAACTACGGCAGACTGCAAGTCAGTAATGAACATGAACATGCAATCAGCACACAGGTTCGTGCAAGGACGAGGCAGAGACAGGAATCTATTACAAAATAAATTAATTTCTTTATTTAAAGACATACAACAGAGCAGGTGATAAAACCCAGAGACAAGTAAACCAGACGGGAGATAATGGAGTTTGGCTAGGGAAAAGAGCTCTGGTGGTCACTCACACATGAACATAAATCTGTGTGCATATGCAGGAGAGGGGACTTACCAGCGGTAACTACACACGGGGAACACAAACCCACATTCAAAACAATACACAAATGGAGACACTGGAGACCAACGGACGTCTCACCCCGTTGGACTGATTGGGCGGTAAAAGAAATGAAAAGAGCACACAATTCAAGAACTGCAAGACCATACACCCCCCAAATGGGCACTACAAGCGCCTTAAAGTAGAACACTGCACATTACAACCATCTAGTGTTAGACTATGCGCCCAGGCACAGGGGTAAGTTCGCCAGTGAGGCTCCACAGAAAACAAACAGAAAAGTATACAGACAATGTAGACGTACAAACACTAACACAATCCAAATAACCACAGACACACACACAACGTACACGCATGCACCCTGTCACAGCACCCACGAGCACCTACACAAACGCGCGCACGCAGGTTACCACCTAGAGGACCTGGCCGCACGCACGCAGTGCAACGCCAACACTCAGAAAGTTGACATGAAATAAAAGGGAAAATCAAACGGAAACAAAACAGCAGCTGGTGATGGAAAACTAGCCTTAATTTATCGGTCGGCTGCCAACCTGCACAGCCAGGGACTAAGAGACTCCACTTGCAGCAGAAGGTAGTGCCACGACCGCCAAGCAGCCCGTAAAAGTGGAGAACAGCCGCACAGCCTCGGGTTTGCAACAATGATGGTTGCCCACGACGGAAAAGTCACGAAAACACGCAAATCAATGATTCTGGAGCATACTCCAGCGATCGCACCCTTCACTCCAGGTACCTAACAGCGCATCCACGGGCTACTACCCACCGGGACGAACATCCAACATCAACCGGACACCAAAAGACACAATCGGTCCTGACGCTTGCCTGGCTACCACCAGTGCAGTGCTTTTAAAGAAATCCTGCAACTAATTATTGAGAACAACAGCGTCGCATCAAGTGACGTTGTTCAGGTGTGCCGGCAGGCAGCTTTGGGCTTAAAGGTGTAGGCACCTTCATTCCAACCCACTACACATGGTAGAGGTTCCTTTCCAGTTTGGGGCTGCATTTCTGCAAGTGGAGTTGGAGAGTTGGTCAGGATGAATGGTGTCCTCAATGCTGAGAAATACAGGCAGATACTAATCCATCATGCAATACCATCAGGGAGGCGTATGATTGGCACCAAATGTATTCTGCAGCAGGAACATAACCCCAAACATACAGCCAATGTCATTAACAACTATCTTCAGCTTAAAGAAGAACAGAAAGTCCTGCAAGTGATGGTATGACCCCCACAGAGCCCTAATCTCTACATCATCGAGTCTGTCTGGGTTTACATGAAGAGACAGAAGAATTTTAGGAAGCCTAAATCCACAGAAGATCTGTGGTTAGTTCTCCAAGATGTTTGGAACAATTTACCAGCCGAGTTCCTTCAAAAACTGCGCAAGTGTATCTGGAAGAATTGATGCTATTTTGAAGGCAAAGCATGGTCACACCAAATATTGATTTAATTAAGAATTTTCTTCTGTTCCTTCACTGCATTTTGTTAATTTATGAAGAATTGATGAAAATAAACTGTTAACACTTCCATTTTTGAAAGCATTCTTAGTTTACAGCATTTTTTCACACCTGCCTAAAACTTTTGCACAGTACTGTATATAACTCTGTGCCCATAATTACAGTCAATGTTCTATTGATAAAAGACCATTGATGACTTTCATCCGTCAAAAAGTAGTTAAACTTTTGATGGTTTATTGAATTATTGAGTGGTGTCTAATCAAACGCTGATACATCTTACAGCGTTTGTTTTGTGAAATGTTTCAATTTTGTATTATCCAACAGTCTACAGCAAGGTTAAGGATTCATGTTTAAAGTCATGGTGGTGAAGACAACAACTTGATTTACTGTATGCAGCTGACAACTAGGGAGAGACAATGTGATGACTTGAAAAGACAACTGTCAGGTGGGTTTTGGGCTAGCAACCCGTCGCAGCAGTGTGGCAGATACAGCCAGGAAAATGCACTCAACTAAGCTACAGAAGAACAAACCAAAATAGTACCCCTAAAGCCAGCAAGAGAAGGGGTGGAAGATGACTCACAGGCAAATCAGAGCTTTAGACTTTTGCATGGCTATGACTGCAAGAAAAGGGAAGAACATGGATATGCCCAGTTCGAAGAATAAGGGGAAAGCTCTTGAGGTTTGTTTATGTTGATGGAGGACGGAAACTTCACTAAAAGGCTTGAGGATCCACCATGGAAAGAAGACATTTCTGGATGAAGGCGTACTTGTTAAGAAATAGCACAAGTCAGTCAGTTGAAGTCAAGCGGAGGTGGGTTGAGCACCAAATATCCCAGGATATCAGTTCCCCTGCTTGTGTGGCATGTGGATCTCATGTTACCGGCAGACACTCCAATACGAGTCCACTAATGGACAATGGCCCGCTCAGGATGAGAGAGGTGCAAAAGGTTGTGCATTGTCCAAGGGCTGCATTGTCTCCTGGACCTAACTGGGCTACCTTATCATGTCTACAAAGGAGTGCTAATGTTTCGAAATATCTATGAAAGCTTATGGTGATTGTATGGAATAAAGGAACAACTCTGAGGATGAAGCATTGGAATGGTGGGATTTCCATTCCAAAGGAGAAGAACATTGTGACCATAGGCCAATTCCGACCTCTCAGTCTTCTCAATGTAGAAGGAAATATCTTCTTTAGTGTGGAGACAAGGGTCTACTATCTGAAGGCAAATAGTTTAATAGATACTGCTGTGCAGAAAGCAGGAATGCCAGGCTTGGAACATAGTAGCATAATTTGGCATTACATCTTGCAAAAGCCTTTGGATTGGTGCCACACAGTCTGTCGTAGAAGGCATTCAGCCACTTTCAGGTCCCTGAAAAGATTTCAGCGTTTGTCTGGGCATATTTTGTGGATATTCGGTTGTGCTTTAACGCAAGTAACTACATTACATCCTGGCAGTATTAAGAGATCGGTATCATGGCTGGATGTACAATTTCACCGTTGGCTTTCACCATGGCAATCGAGATAATAATAAGGGCATCTAAATGGGTTGTTGGTGTTGAAAGGCTGCAGGATAGCACCCGGCATCCATCTTGTGGTGATACATTCAATTGGAGAACAATCTGTGAAGATTTTTGGCAGGTAGTCCAATTCCACATTGAGTAACAGGTTCTGGAGTCCCAACTCTGCAGAACCTCAGTCAGTGGGTGGGTGAAAACAGAAGCTGCAAGTTGTGTTCGGGTGTTGGCTCATTAAAGCATATTTTGTCTGTAGCCTATGTAAAACTAGCTAGATCCAGGTTCGCTACAAGTGGAGACATAATCAGGTTTTAAAATAATTTGCGGTGTGGTTGAGGTTAACTCGATGGCAATTAATGACAGGGACAGTATGTTTTCTTTTGTGCGAGAGGGGCACCAGACATGTACAAACAGTACTGGCAAATGGGGAAAATAAGGCACTCTCTTCCCTTGGCTTTTCTCTAGTACTCTGACCTAAGGTCTCCCTTTACCATGTAGTCTGTTCAGGGCAGACGCTCTAACTCTATTTCCTATAGCGATTGCCTAAGATTTCTTGTTAGCCAAGAACACAAGAGTAGACAACTCAGCATGAGCAATGCAATAGGAAGTCTTCTAACTTTACAATAGGAGCAAGCAACGCAGAAAACTCAAACTTGTCTATCTTTATGCACATCTAATTAGGTTAAACCTTACACCTTTGAATGATTTCAATTTCAGAATCTTCATTGCCGTTTTTTGTCTGATCTCACATGACCATGCAAACACAATAAACACCATGCAATAGTAGCCCTATGGGAATTGGGGTTTCACCCCATCTCTATCAACGATGAGACCTCCTATAGAGATGAGGTAAGGGGCTTGGTAACATGGTGCCAAGACAACAACCGGTCTCTTAACATCTGCAAAACCAAGGAGATGATTGTGGATTTCAGGAAGCTACAAAGGTGGGGTCACGACACCATACACATCGAGGTAGCTGAAGTGAAGAAAGTCTCCAACTTCAAATTCCTCGGTGTGTACATCAAGGATGACCTTACGTGGTCCATGCAAGCGGTCAAAACTGCACAGAAGCGGGCGGCTATACTTCTTGAGGAGACCCAAGAAGTTTGGCATGTCTTCTAAAACACTCACAAACGTTTACAGATGCACCATTGAGAGCATCCTCTCAGGCTGCATCACTGCCTGGTATGGTAGCTGCTCAGCTGCCGATTGCAAGGCCCTACAGAGGGTGGTGAAGACAGCGGAGAGTATCATCGGCGGCCATCTCCCTTCCGTGCAGGGCATCTACAACACTAGGTGCCTGAGAAAAGCACGGAACATTGTCAAGGACCACAGCCACCCAGGCTACGGACTATTCACACTGCTGCGTCTGGTAGACGCTACCGGAGCATCCGAGCACGGACTACCAGGCTCACAAACTGTTTTTACCCCCAGGCTGTAAGACCTCTGAATCAGTAACACTGAACAGCCGCCATCACCCTGTACTTTCTCCTCCCCACTCATACAAATACACTTGCTACGTTCATATTTTTTATTTAATGTAATATTCCCCACACTGGAAGCTGCTGCTAGCCCTTCTTGAATTTCAAATTGTTTGTAAATTGTAAATTTTAAATTGTTATATGTTACAGTATGTTATATGTTATAGTGTTATATGTTCATTTTTGGTATATGTTATTTTTGGTATACAGTATGTTATATGTATGCTGTCTACTGCGTAGATGTTGGCTGCCGAGTCTTAAGAATTTTGCTGCACTGAAGCAATTTGGTGTATGCAACAATAAACACTTTGACTTTGACTTTAATGATAGTTGTTTACTTTAATTGTTAACCTAGCATCCTACATTACATAACACTTTGTTCATTCGAATATCCCAGGACATTGAGTCCTTTTGCCTTATAGTGTTCCCATTTTGTGACCAATATCCCCACCGATGTTCTGTTCCACTACATTTTGTATATACCTTTTGATATGACTCATGATGATAGAACTAAAGCTGCTATGCAAATGCGTGCCCACTTACAACATTCAATTTTGTATCTGATATGAATTAGCTCATTGTTTTGAAGTTACAGTACAATAAACATTATACTACCAATTCCACAAACAGCTGTTACTGTATCCAGCAACATTTCATTTGTTGTAGGTCTACAAACTTATTTATATGATGTCAAAATAGTTTTCGGCACACTGTTTGCCAACTCAGCAGTTAATGCTAATCCAGAAAATAGAAAACCTAAGAGTGTGACTTTTTGATAAACCGCACTCTGATTTCAGACATAACTGTCAGAGTTAATTTACAAGTTTGTGTATAGATGTGTGAGAGAGATACACGTCATTTGTGCTTTGTAGTCTGCACATCTGTTTCTGCAGTGCCTTTTGAGTTTGTCTTGCAGTGTCATCTCAAGTTTGTAACTTTGACATAAAGGCCAAGTATTTCTCAACTTTTGGAGGGGTTGAAAACTTCAGAGATAACGCCTGACAACATGCTCTGCCTCTTCCCTCTCAGATGTAACCACATTTAACACTCAGTGGTGATCTGCATGCATCTGAAATTTGCATAATTAACACATTGCATGATGTGTTTGCCACATATGCGATACATTGATTAATTTCATGGCTGATATTAATAAATATTATTGGTGCTATTAAATTCATTTCTTTTTGTAGTTTGATGGTGTCTCAGAATGCATTCAGTGCTTTACTGGTTTTGGGCAAAAACACTCTCATGAAAGCATTTTCATCCACTGCTGGTCTGTGTTTCTTGATGTGTGAAGCTGAGTTGAACTTAAATCAGAGCATCCACTCAAAAACAGGGTGAAATCAATTTATATGGCATTATGAGGAGTCAGAGGTCGGAGAGAAATACCAGTGGTGCTTAGGTTGCAGTTTTCTCTTTATTTCTCCATCTTTGTCTCTCTCTCTCTCTCCCAGCTTTTCCAGGATAATTTATGCCACAACTTCCACACAATTTTCTGAAAATGTGATCGTGGAAGACATTTTGTATGTGTTCGATGGGGGGGGTGGGGGGTGGGGGGGACGGACCATCTGCAGTGATCTGAAAAGAAAATGTGACGATGATTGTCATTCCAGTAAGGGAAGGGTCTCTGAGAGAACATGTGCTGTGACATCAGTGACAGTGTCAGTCTGACATCTTCAGATTGAAACGGTTCACATTATACAGTATTTCTCCTCACATCTTGAGCAATCTTAAATCCTATTTAAAGCTTGTGAGTGATGAAGCAATTTCCAAAAATGATAACATTTTCTCATTGATCTTTTCCTTCAAATGGTATCACCTGGTTATTTTGTTGAAAAATAGTAACCCACCCCACATTAAGTGTCCTACAGGATGTCAAGATGGCCTACAGTTAGGGTCAGGTTTAGGGTTTGTGCCAGTCATTTGTAACATTGTGCACTTGTAGTACATTCTACTTAAATCATCATTTGAATCATTACACTTACCTACATGATCATATAAAAACAAATACCTCTCAATTATTCTTCAAAAACATGACCAAATATTATTGTGCATGAGCTGAGCTTTTCAAATGATATTAAGATTTATGAAAGTGGATGTTACTACAAGCTCTTGAGTCATAAATCAAACCCCACATACAGTAGGCCCACATACAGTATATTCGTATAATGTTAAGTATAGCATACTTATACATATATCACATAAAGCATGTACTTTAAAACAGCACATTTACTTAAGTGTGAAAAAACACCTCTAACCCCACATTTGCATGAGAGGTAGGCGGGGATAGTGCAATCTGGCACACACTCCCGGGAGAGCCAGGGCACTATAAACTATTTTTCATTATTCATGCTCTCTAGATAAAATCCTGCTTTCTGGGACTCTGTGGGTCCCCCAGTGCTGTCACTTAACGGCGGGAAGGGGGCCCATCGGCAATCTATCTCATGCTAGCAATGGTGATTTAGTGGGCGTCTACAGCTCGCTGGAGGATAGGATTTGTTTCCTCCTGTTTTTTTTCCTCCCTCTCACTCTCTCTCGTTTTTATTTTTATTTATTTTATTATTCACTAAGGTTTTCTACATTTGCTGGCTGCTTTGCTCTAAGAGCATGGAGCAAATGCATGGAAGTTATACTTCTTCATCCTTTTTCACTAGAATTAGGATCGGTGACTTTGGTTAAAGTCCTGCCCCGCACTGAAACCCCACATGTGGAAGCGATGCAAGGGTTTCCAAAGGTCAAAGGCCCATCCTGTAAAATTGTCTCATCCTCACAGCTTTAGTAGCATCTCTTTCATGATTTGCGACGTTCGCTGAGGACTCCTCTCACCAGCACAATGCAGGTTTGCTACATAGTAGGGGAGTGAAAAAGGTTTTTACTATTCGGAACTCTTAGCAGGTAGTACCTGTGTATGAGGAGGGAGAGGGCTTGTTAGTGAGAGGCTAGAGACGGGGGCGTTGAGTGCAGCTGCGACATGTCAGGATGCCCTGGTACAGACACGGTCACCAGGACCTGATAATGGTGCAGTAGAAGGTGTCAGACTCTTATGGTGTGCTATCACAGGTGCCGTCTTAGCATCTGTACTTTGCTAGAGAGAGAGAGAAAGAGACTTTGACAGTTCTCCCCTACCTGATTTCATTCTTCAAAATATGATTGGATTTAAAAAGGGTGGATAAACAGGTTTGACGCTAAGGTTGTGAATGTGCAATAAAGTCATGCTACTTGAAGTGACATGAGACTCTGTAGAGAGCCTCGCAAACAGTTTGAGAGAAAGATTGTGTTCAGTGAGCGTGTGCGCTAGAGTTGGCACTCATTTACACTCATTTGAGTCATTTTGTGGCTCAACATAATATTAGTCTTCTAATGTAAGGTAGGTGTTTACATACATTAATATGAATTAGGTCTTAAATCATCACATGAAATAACTGCAATTTCTATACTCAATCTTGTGGGTTAGATGTAGTATTTATTAATTTCTCGCTCTCTCTCTGTGTGTGTGTGTGTGTGTGTGTGTGTGTGTGTGTGTAGGTGTGTGTGTGTGTGTGTGTGTGTGTGTGTGTGTGTGTACGTGTGTGTGTGTGTGTGTGTGTGTGTGTGTGTGTGTGTGTGTGTGTGTTTCTATGTGTGTGTCTGCATATGTGTTTGTGTGTGTGTGTTGCTGGTCCAAGCACACACTCCTGGCAGTTCCATAGTTGATGGTGCTCTGTTCAGCACACTCAGCATTATGCTGATGCAGTCCTAGCAGCCTGCCCTCAAAACTGCATATTCCACAGCCTATTTGGATGCACTACAGGCACAGAAAGGTCCGACATGATGGGATACTGTTACATCTGAGTAGCATGTGATATGACCTAGCTAATGGATGATGCAGACCCGCAGTTTTTCCATTTGAAGTCACTGTAGTGTACTTTTATATTTTTTTCAGGAGCTCTGTGGTGCTCATTATCGTCTGTTATTAGATAGCCAACAGGCGATAGTAAAGTTTTTCTTTTTTCTCACCCGAAATCAAGTTGCAGAAATTCAGTAAATGCAGCAATGCAATACATGGAGAAAACTTTGTGCAAACAAACTAAACACCAAACTTACTTACACACAAAAATACTTACATACACTTGCATACCCCAACAATTCAAAAGGCAGCTATTTAATTAGCCAAAAGCCAGCCTGCTTTCACAACCAGCTCTCTCCCATTTCTGACAGACTGCAGCTCCATAAACAGGAAGTCCGCTCCTATGAGGTTTAACCAACTGCCTACAGAAATAAACTACACCTTGGTAAGATACCACAATTCATATCAACATGGTATCCATTGACTCCATTACAAAGTGGTCATTAAAATACATATTTTGTCATACAAGAGAAGAAGGGAAGAGAGTGCAGCTGGTATCCTGGCCACTGGTGCACTGGACAATGGGAACAATCAAAAGGAGAGAAGTCTAGGCTATCAAAGTGGTCTGCTGATTAAGAAAGCCTTTATTTACTGGGCGAAGCACTCTTTTAAAAACACCAACCTTTCAGCTTACGCATTCTCCAGGTGTTGAAACTGTTTATTTGTGTGTGTGTGTGTGTGTGTGTGTGTGTGTGTGTGTGTGTGTGTGTGTGTGTGTGTGCTTCCCACATCTAAAGTAAATCGTCCTTGAAATGGACATGAGCCCCGTTATGTCCTTACATCCACTCATATGTGGTGTCTGGTCAGCTCTATATGTAAGCCGGCTGTCTACATTGTAACCCATAGCTTAACTTTTGACCTCTGTGTCATGCCAATTTCAGGGTATGTATTCTGTACACCCTGTACAGCATGCACGTCACTGAACTTCCTTCCATGGAAGTCAATTTCATGGCCCATTAGGTGGATAAGATCATGACTAAAACACATCAGGCATTTGAAGCAGGAGATTGAGTCACCATGTATCACTAGAATCCTTGTTGTACTCCTCCTCTGTCCTAAAAAGAGAGCAAAGAAAGAATAAAAGTCCGAACAGAAAAAAGTTAGACAGAAACAAAATGTTCTTTCAGTGAGCCTCTGAGCTTACGTGGTCCCTTGATCTTCAGCTCTGGTGATGGTGGGGCGTATGCAGACATTGTGAGGACACATAGTTTGGGCATGTCGTCTGCATAAACCTTGTCTCCCGCAGCTTTGGTTCCACACCATCAGTGGGCCAGAGCACACAGCCTCTTATCCAGGTTGGACATGCTCAGGCCTCTTCATGCTAGGACTGTCACCCTCGAAACACGCTTGGCTGGGCGACGCAGGGGTTTCTGATCCATCTTTGCAGGCACTTTTCCACCATGTTGGCGGTCAAGCCTGTTTATGGAAATGGGGCTCTAAGCCTAATTAACCAAACGCACATTGACAAAGGTTGAGATGTTGGTTTCCTGACCCATGCACAATGGCATTTCAGACCGACTGAAAGGTGATTGATCTGGTACTATGCACATTGTTTGTCCATGTGGCATTGATTACATAATTGTGATTGTTTGTTTTGAGCATTCACAATCTTTTATGAAATGGGAGTTAGGTAACACTATCGGATAACTAAATGTACTTGGAGCACTGTTGAAAAACGCAGTAACACAGGTGTGGTCTACTATAACATCTGAATAAGGCACATTGACAACTCCACCTTTTCTAATGTGTAAAGATACTAGAAAAGATTTCACGTACAACCATTTTAGAAATGTTAATCTCTTACCATTTAATATGTATCTTGCACTTTCCACTCTTTGCACTACTTGTGCTGTTGTGTTGTTTTGTTTTGTGTAAATACAATGAGAGCCACCCGGAGTCAAATTCCTTGTTTTATGCAAACTTACTTGGCCAATAAATGTGATTCTGATTCTGATACAACCATTTCTGCTTGGGTTGATCTCACGAGCAGCGCCTGCTCTAATCACAATCAAACACCAGAACCAGAAGGCCAGGCTTGTCACATTTGCATAGTCTGATGAGTCTATTTGCTACAGCAAATCTTTGGAATGCATTGCTGCTGATTTCTATCATTATTTTTGCCTTTCCGCACCACCGGTGTTGTCATTGAGTTTACAAAGCATATATTTACAAGCTACAAAACAAATAGGGAAATACAGCTATTTGTCTATTTGGCAAGTTATTGTATTCATAGAATGGATTTTTAAAATGACTCTGTATTGATTTTGAAGTACGAGACCCTGAAGTCTTCTTAATGTAATTGTAGCAATGAGGTACGTTTTGATCTTTTTGACAGCCCTTACTTATCTCAGTTTGGGATTAAAACTGATCACAGGTAGGGGTGGTTACTTTGTTTTCTTGTCAAGCAGTGAGAGGTATAGCACAAAGAATGCTCCTGCAATCTGATCCCTCACATCATAACGAGGAGGATGCCTTAATTACCTCAAGCAAGGAGGTTATGCGATCGGGTCCGTTAATTTATTTGTCCGTCTGTTTGTCTGTCTGTGGACAAGATTTCTCAGAAACTACTGGGTGGATCTTGGTCCTGGGACATCCCCATTAAAATTTCAGGATGATCCGGATAGATCTTGCTTTACTATCAACGTCAACCCTTGCTGGAGGTCAGAAATCACGGATTGCTCTTGTTTAGGCTGCTTCTGTTTACTGAGCGTTTTATGGATCATTTCTGGATTATGCAGAACATACAAACCTTATGGTATCTTAAACTGTCAAAGATGTATACATTTCTAAAGATGACAAAATGGTTAAAGTGAAAACAATTGAACAGCCAATTGGAAAATTGCAAAGATATTGGTCAAGGAAAGCATATCCATTAAAACATTCATGAGACAATAGCCAGCCTGATTAAATGACAAATTTAGTAAGGTACAGAGATGAGAAATAAAAAAATAAACAAAACAAAAAATAATCAAATCACCAGAACATATGTCCACGCAGCAAGATCATCTTAATGTATTACTTGAGCTTTCCCTTCCTTTAAAACATGACCCAATTCTTTCTACCATAGGGAACACATTTGAATTCCCATTTGGACTCCCATTCGGCTGTGAGAGTAGGAAATTGGTGGTAACTGCCTTTGAAATGACTCTTCCTGAAATGAAAAGGAAAATGCACTCTCCATTCACTTTCTTTTCTTTTCTCTGATTGAGTCCTCTGATATCTAAAATTAATAATAGGCCTACTTACGCTGAAACGCTAGAAAGGTGCAACATGAAAGTTTATGTATTAACTCTAATTTAAAATGTTGTATAATTTGGATATTAAATGTACATGTAATGACAGATAGCCATGTTAACGACTTCTGAAACAATGAAACTATTTGCATGGTGAAACCCATTACATTTTAGTAGTTTGTTAACTCCAACTAGTTCTGCTCAAACTAGGCAAAGATGGAACTTTCATGAAGCCTGTGCAGCCCAGTGCTGTAGTACTTAGAGTGGGACCAACGCATGGCGTCTAAGGATGAGAACTGGTATACAGCCTGTCACCTCATGGTCCTCCTGACATGAGGAGGTGGAAAAGAGGAAACACATATAACTGAGGGGGCAGACTTTGGTGTCAAGGAGTCTTCAGACAGAGACATAAATATTTCATGGCATGCTAGCTGTGGTGTCTTCAAAAGGTCTGTACTTCTTCTAGTTTGTTTAGAGTTTTGGGTCTGGATTTTTTACATGTAATTCAAAGTGATGAGAATTGGCCATCACAAAACAATATTTCAGGCAATTTTCAATAGTGCCCTCTAAACTTTCATTAAGATCCTATTGATTGGGATTAATATTGAGTTTCCCTTATGATACTTAAACTCTTAGTATGTAGTGACAAGAGTAAATGATGCCGTAATTAAGACATTGAATTCAGTGAAAAAGTAGTAGTGTGCAGCCACAACATACAGTATATCTTATGAACATGCTAACCCTTATGAACATGCTAATCTTCATGTGTCTATGTTTTCGAAGAACAGATGGTCTGGCACCCTAACGGACATGTATATTTGTTTTCAGAAGGACTGGAAGGAATAAAATATAGAGAAAATGTAATTTGGCCGTTCAATAGTAAAATTGCTTTAATGTGATAAAAGGAAGCTAAGAACCATTCCTGTAAAGCCATCTTACATGTACTCTCACTATTAGCCTAAGACAGCAACCTTTTGAAGTCAGTTCATGCATACTTTTGACCATAACACACAATATGATTTCCAGTCTCTCTCTCCTGTTCTGTACTTTGGTTTTAACATGACTTGTCTTGCTGAATCTATATAACTGTTTTCATAGACCCCAATAATAAAATAATCAAGTTTCCATTGTACTGTATTTAAAAAGAAAGTACATTTTGAAGTTGACAGACAGCTTTGCTGAAAGATGGGTGCAGTCAGCACTGATACGAGGATGTGGATGATACCAATAGCCATAATTAAACAAGTGGTGCAAAGCTGAATGTAAGGAGTTGCTGAAGCATGATACCAGGATCAAGGCTCACTAAGAGAGCATCCTTACAGAGAGAGAGAGAGAGAGAGAGAGAGAGAAAAAAAGAGAGAGAGAGGAGGGGGAGAGGGAGGTGGCTTTTATTATTAAACACCACCTTCCCCCAAACATAAGGAAAAGAGGCTTGAGGGTGTGTGGACGTGGAGCTTGATATGAAAATGACTGTGGCAGAGGCATCAGTAAGCAATAAACATGCTAATGTGGTTGTGTGTAGCCACCACTTATCTGCTCTGGATGGGGGGAAGTGTTCTGTGTGGGGTGGGTGGGCGTCTCTGAAAAGCTTAACAGTCTTAAGTGTCACTGAGAGAAGGCTTAAATTTCAGAGCTCCTGTGAAAGCAGCAGGTGGAGCTGATTGTTGCCATGACTGTTGCCGTGACTTGTCGTTTATTTTTGTATCTTTTGTTTTATGCCCTTCAAACTCTTTTAAAACCATTTAGCACAACGTATGCATCACACAGTCATCAGCACTAATATTTACATACAGGTAGCATGACTTTAACGACCCCTCTGCCCAAACTAACAGATACATTGCATTTAGCCTGCCGGAAGAACATTTCCTCCATTAAAGAGCATTCGATTCAAATGTCAGTCCATCATGCCTGTTGACTGACCGGGGAGAAAATATAGAGGGACAAAAAGACACGGGCAGGGTTGCGCGGGGATGTTGGCAAAGCTCACGCACCAGTTGATTGCTTCATTACAATGTGACAAAAGTCTAAAGAAGAGAGATGGGGCAGCCAGGCTCCGTAATGAGATTTTCTCTCTTATCACTGAATGTGGAGTGATAAAGGGCAGCGGCGTATATTACCATACGTCTCTGGCACTGACAGCTCGATTCTACAAGTGCGCCTCTGGCCCTGCCGTATGTATGTAGAATCGAGGCAACTGTGTTACATTCTACCACTGAGTAAAACCTAAAAACATGACTGTAGAATCTGGATGTTGTGGATATCCTGCATACTAATGTAAATGTGGTAAATGCAGAAATTGTGAATGCAAATGTTCATGCCATGTGCAAAATTGTAGTCATCCTTTTCACATAAATACTGACTAGCTGGTTACATAAATACTGACTGCTTGGTTACGTACATAAATATTGACTGGTTTGGCTGACCAGAACTTTTATCTATGAAGGCCATCACTATGCAGCCCTTCCTTTAAGGATCACTCCAATCTGAAGACCTCAGTATATCTATAGTCAATGTGGGCTTCTGTCTGTCATGACATTCCTGGAAAAATTGTTGGGTTTTTATTCTTTCTTTTTAAGTAAAGTGAAATAAAAATAAAAATAGGAAAAAAATTCTGCTTTGTGTGGTGAACTAAAAATAAAGGAGCTCTTTCCATTGTGTTCCTGTAATATTTCTCAAAAAATCTTCAAAGTTGTGTCACACATTGACAAGCACCTTTCAACACACCATCAAATAAGGGTGGAGGGGGAGGGGTGGGGATTGAAATCTATTCGAAGACAAAACCAATCTGCCAAAACATCTAAGTAAAACACCAGGCACACAGGCACTGCAATAGCAGCTTGCACTGCAACAGATCATCAATTCAGACAGACAAAACTGCCATTAATATTGCATTGCCACCTTCCTCAAAAGCCGTTCATAACGTGTCAGGGCACTGCAGTGTAAGCCTGCTCTGATGGTATAGATGCCACTGCATAATATGTGATCACCTAAGGGGCAAGATCACGTAGGATCATGGCTTTTCAGTCACACGTATGTCTGATTTTTTTTTCTGCCCATGCTTCACGAAAGCAATTCCAGTCAGACTGGTATCATGAAAAATTCAAATTTTAATATCAAATGTCATTCAATACAGGTACCTTTTATTTAAAAGGTTCCCCTGAACCTCTGCAATTGCAATAAAGCTGATAGCAAGGGACTGACTGGAAGGCTCTGACAAAGACAGGAATCGCCGGCCTGTTTTCCAGAGTAGGTAGCTCTGAAGAGATTGGATAGACCAGTAGTGGGGCTGGTTGGCTTTGATATGTTTGTTTTCATACAGACTTCCTCTGTGGCCTTGGCTAGGCGACTGGTTTGGCATTGAATGATAAGGGAGAGGTGTGATGCATGTCTTCCAGTGCTGAGTATCTGTATCATTTATGCTAAAAATGTGTGCTGTTCCATCGATGTCAGCTTATTCAGTTGACACATATCCCATGGACTGTTAAATAAGCCCTGATGATTTAGACTGAGCTTTGTAAAGACTAAGGTGCCAGTTTGTGCACATCAGGGAAGCAACACTTTGGAATTTACATCTTATAATGCACAACCAAGACACTTTTTTAATCACAGTTTTAATCAGAGTGAGTCACTTATTTTTTTATTACAGGAAGCCTGAAACATTCATATGATTTCACAGTTTGGTGTAAAACATGGCAATACAGTTTAGATATACCTTTAAGATATTTATATCTGAACATCGCACATTTTTTAGCAAGTTTTCCAAACACCTCCCGAGTGCTTGCTGTTGGTACCATAGGTGGAGAGACATAGTTTATTACAAAGCAGAAGCAAATACAACCTTGATAAATTACATTTTATAGTCTCATTCTGGTGTGCAAACAAGCTGACAGGATTTCTGTAAACACCTATTAAGCATTGTAATTTCTGTTGGTGGGGTATGTGCAGTCTGCCCAGCATATTGCAAGGTTAAAATATTTAATCATTGCACTGGACCAAAAAATGGACCACCTCTGTGAACCGCATAAAAAAGGAACAAACATTTCACCAGTTGAAAAACCCTTCAGCCTATTTTCTCTCTCAAAAGGTCCTCATAAATTTGTCACATAATATTTTCTAGCAACTAAACCCTTAAATACAGTGAACGTTTCAATGTTTTTACCACATAATCAACTTGAGCAAATAATTGGTATTTAAGCATTTGTCTTTAGGAATGGGAAACAGTCCTATAAACCAAGTCTGTTCTTCTTCTGTGGAGACATTCATATTCCTCCCTTTTTAGGGTTTTATGAAAGGAGAGTGTTGTGGCAATGATTGCAGCAAAGTGATCATCACACACAGGCTGTGTCTCGAGGTTCTGTGGTAAACTGGATAAGCGCGATCGCATAAACATTCCCAAACGTACGGCATCTCCCACAGTAACTACGTGACCCTGCCTGTGAAATTAAGTGAGAAAGAAGCCATGAGATCATGCTAGGGACAGACTGACTGTGCTCACCTGCATTTCTCACAGTATTTCTGCTATTGCACACTGTTGTTGTTGTCTAGCGTTGATTTGCTACTGAGTCTGTCTCGCTGCCAGCATTTGAGCCCGTGGCTCGTTTTACCGTAGCATTACAAGAGTCTCCCCTAGCTACTAGTGACGCCAAGCTGACGTGGGTTCCCATTTCCACCTGGGTCCCTTCCTTTTGTATGACAGTCCAGGGTACTGTTCGGCGACGCTCGCTAAGCGGTTTAGCGAGCTAAATTCCAGGCAAAAAAAAGACAACGGCCCTTTATCGGGTTCGGTGAAGCAATTTCTGATAAATTACCATAGTACCATATCTCTTAGCACTACCCTGCTCCAGGGCAGGCTAAAATAAGAGTACCTGGATTAAGTTTGCCACACCCCCCGGCAAAAGGAGGGATCCCACAGTTCTTGTATGAGCGCTACCGATTCAGCCACAAGGAATAATTCATTTGCAAGACCTTCTCGAGTCATTCATTGCAAACACCACAGACGAACATTGAATGTCTTGCGCTTTTTTGCGAGTGGATGCATAACGTCTTTGATCCCAGGAAATTTGAGCACATAACCCATCTCCCTTGCGGAGATATCGGCGACAGTTGTTTTACCTACCTAAAAAAAATGATTTTATCATGTCCCTTCTACAATGACATGTTATTAACCATACGTCATCAACAAATGCAACTTACATCATTGCAAACGTCTATTTTTGCAAATGTGTCTAGTTTTTGTGCAGTAGTGAATAAAGAACTCTGTTTACTACACCATAGCATATCATTTTTTGTAGAAAATGATTAAGGTGGATGCATGATAAGAAGAGAGAAATACACACAATATATTTTCATTGCTTCAATTAATTGAATTTCTTATTAGTACATTTACATTTAGTCATTTAGACGGTTTTATTCAAAGCGATTTACAAGGAGATGTAAAACTACAATTAGTTAGGAGGAGGCGAAGGGGGTCGAACCAGCGATCTGTTGCATTCAAACCATGAGCTCTAACCGTGACAACAAAGTCACATATTTGACCAAAGAAAAGATATCACGTTTTAGACAGCCTATAGACTTTCTTATATTGCTGTCGCAGTGTTGGATTTTGACATGATTATGTTTTTTTTTACCGGCACATTAGTCTAAACTCAAAGAAAAAGACTATTTTTTTTCTCCGCTAAGGCAGGATATGACCATGAACGCGTTATGAAGAATTCAAGACCATAATCATGTCAAAATTCAACACTGCCGCAGCAACTGTCATTAGGCTGTCTAAGATGTGATATATTTTCTTGTACCGAATATGTGACTTTGGTGCAGCGGTTAGAGCGTATGGCTTGCATGCAACAGATCACCGATTTGACTCCCCTCAGCTTCGTAAGAATTGTAGTTTTAAATCGCTTTGAATAAAACTGTCTGCTAAATGACTAAATGTAAATGTATTAATAAGAAATTTAATAAATTGAAGCAATAAAAAGAAATTGTGTTTATTTCTCTCTTCTTATCATGCATCCACCTTAATCATTTTCTACAAAAAATGATGAAAATTATATGCTATGTATGGTGTAGTAGACTGAGACTTTATTCACTACTGCACAAAAACTAGACACGTTTGCAAAACTAAACGTTTGCAATGATGTAAGTTAAAGTAGGTAAAACAACTTTAGCCAATTTCTCCATAATGGAGATGGGTTATGTGCTCAAATTTCCTGGGATCAAAGAAAACGTTAGTATTCATGTACAAACTAAAAATCACGTCTCAGGCTGCGCATGAAAGTTATTTCGGGTTTATCAACTGTACCAATGTCTCAACTGTACTATTAGGCTACCACTGTCATATAATTATGAGTGCTTTGTTCTCCGCATCGCCGACATTACAAAAATGAAGGCTACCACTCGCAAGAAAGTGAAGACATTCAATGTTCGACGGTGGTGTATGCAATAAATGACTTGAGAAGGTCTTCTAAATTAATTATTTCTTGTCGGGTGGATCGGTAGCGCTCATACAAGAACTCATCATGATGGAAAAATGGATCTTCTTGGCGATCGCAAATAACTCTTCCTACGCTAATCAAACTATAATATGACTCCTTGTCAATGGGATCCCTCCTTTTGGCGGGGTGTGGCAAGTTTAGCCAGCTAAACTTTGGTTAGCCTGCCCTGGAGCAGGTTAGTGCTAAGCGATATGTTACTATGGTAATTTATCAGAAGTTGCTTCGCCGAAACTCGATAAAGGGGCGTTCTCTTTTTTTAGCCTGGAATCTAGCTCGCTAAACCGCTTAGCGAGCGTCGCCAAACAGTACCCAGGGCGAGTGGCAAGGTAACATTGTGTGTGTACCTTTATGGTAATATTCTTCCCTTAATTTGATGTGTGAACACTCCCCTAGTGGTTGAGTGTGGAGTTTGATATCTAGCTTGTTATCTGTGTGATTTATCTTGACCTCACAACGTTTTGAACTTTGACGTATTACTCTTGTGTGTGCATGAGTGTGTTATCACATATGGCAGAATTCTAGCAGTGTTACTAAAGTTACTCCGGGTTGCCCCCTGGGCCTATGTTATGGGTTTTTGCTTTCTTTTCGTTTATGTCTGAATTATGTATTGTCATGTAAAAAACAACAAAGAAGATATGTATCGAAATAAATTATTTATTACTTATAACAGCCTCTGTTTGAATCCATTTAATTGGGTAACATACAAATATTGGGGAACTCTCGACTTGGTCACACATCTATTCCACTATTACAGCTAACAGCTTAACAACATCTTAAAGACTGTAGTGGAAAGAATTAGGGATGCACCGATACATCGGCCGTACATCGGTATCGGCCGATGTTTGCCTCTTTTAATGTTATCGGCCTATCGGTAATAAACTTGACTTTCACCGATGGTACTGGCCGATGTTTATGGCAGGCAGTTTTTAAAGAAAAATTTTGTATTATATTCGTTTCAATCTTGAATTTATATGGTATTCCCTAAGGGTTTATGCTTGTGTTTTGTAAGGCTGCATTGCAAGCATCTGTTTACAGTTGAAATGATGTCTTGATGCCTGGTGATATTATATTAAATAAAGTTTAGTTAAACTAAAGATTGTTTCATAAATCTGATTGAATTTGTGCTCATTCAAAGTTAAGAGTGATAAAGGGCTGACATTATTGAACACATTGCTTTTTAGATAATGATTTCATTATTTTCCTGGCACAAAAGGGTGAATGAATAACAACAAAAACAATATAAACAAATATCGGTATCGGTATCGGTATCGGCTAGATTGTTGTTTTGAACATCGGTATCGGTATCGGCCAAGAATTTCCATATCGGTGCATCCCTAGAAAGAATGTTACAATGTTGCAACACGCATTGCAGTACATTGCGGCATGTAAAAATAACTGTGTAGAAAATAAGGAGGACAGTTACTCAGACATGGTATGGCCCAAATTATACACTTTTCTCGATAGCCATTTTCTCGATGTCACTTAAAAACATTGGTGTGAATAGACAACAATGGACTATCAGCAGCCCTAATAAACATTTTCTGAACCATTTCATGATTAATCTTTTTAGACCCACCTCTGTCTGTTTCTCTTGCTTCATTATGTCTTTTTTGCCCTCTTCTTAATTAATTCAGGATAATATCCTTTTGCCAATCAAACTGGGCTCACAAAGTTCTTTTATATCGCTGAAATTTTCATTTGCCAGGGTTCCAGGCAAGTTAATCTTCTCTTTCAAACCGAAGGAGCGGCAATTATTTCTAATGGAAAACATTCACTGGTGAAGGACCCCTTATCAGAGCTTAATCGTGACACTTTTGGCCCTTTCGATTCCTCATTGGACTGACGAGGTTTGCTCCTATTCTTTTGTGAACTTGATGGCTGAAAAGATTGCAGCTGCTTTAAGCTGTCTCTCTCCATTACCAGACGTCACAAATTGATTCCATCACTTCCCAGCTCCCCTCTTTAGTTCAAATGAAAGATTTTGTGTCTCTCAACTGACTTGAATAAGGGACCTGCATGCACAACCAAAAATATATTTTTCAAAAAATGTCACATCACTGGATCTGATTTTTTAAAAATGTTGGTTTACTTGCATTTTGATAACCTTGGACATTCACCACATCTGTCATTGGCCATTTACTTCACAATTCAAATTTGTTTTCACAAGACAAAGCATTCTTTTTTTATTTTCCACAGCCTTGTATTCATACTTCACTGGCTTGCAGCTTTTACCCACTGGGTTATACTGCATCTGTTCAGACCATGGCGGAGAGAGGTACTTACCATATTCTGCAGCATACATTTTGTATGTTTAGCTCCTAGTAACACTGTTAACTTTTCAGCTGCATTTGAGTTTCAGTTGCATCGAATTGAAAATAATAACTGCATTGTATTTTTTTTGTGATACATCAATAATTGAACAGCAAATAAATCTCATCATAAGTGGTTATGTAAAGGCTTATTCAACAGAATGCCTCTATGACTGAATCAGTATGCCTCCATTTGAGACAGAAAAACAATGGACAGAGAGAAGTAACTGAATTAAAAATATTCAACTGGCTAGAAAGAGCATATTCTGATAACAGAATACTGGCGTATAGTATGGATTTTGTAAATCAATGGTTGGTACAGGAAAATAACCATGTGTTGGAACTCACAAATGATCACAATATTAAAAGCCTTACCTAGTTTGTGAAAAGCCTAACCTATCAGAAAGAGTGCCCTTTACCTGTAATGGTCCCAGCATGATAGGATCAGGTTAAAAACGTAAAAGATAACATGTTGTTTTGTCATGGCTGTTACATTCCTTATGACACACCTTTGAAGGTCACGACAGGAGCTGTACCTAGTAGCACATGATGCACACTGCATATTTATGAGAGGAGGTATAGTATTTAACACCCTAGACAAAAACACTACGCATTTGTGTGCTCTCTTAATGAAACACATCTTACAGCAGGTGAATTGCATACATTACATGGCAGCATAAGCATCCTACCACTGCTCTGCTCTCTTCGCTGACGTGCTTCAGCGATGTGATGCACAAAGGCATCCCAGAGGAGAACACAGCCATCTGCCACTGTCATGATCTAATCCAGGTTTTTGTCATGTTTGGCTTTGCTGCATAAAAGGGATTCATAATTCCATTTAAGTCTGTGTTTTATGATTCGTTGCACCGGACCACCCTCACTTCTTTTATGCAGTCACCCAAACATCTTCAAGCCCTCAGCTGCATGGCACAGAGTGTGACTTGAAGTGTGTCACAGCATTGATTTATACAGGCCCCTGCATAATATAGCTTCAGTCTAATCCATGTTCCAGTCATTGGACCAATATGAGGGCATCAGGCACCGAAGCCACACACGCAGAGAACCCTTAAAATAAACACTGCAGGCAATTAATTACAGTAAACTACCTGTGACCCAATCAATATTTCAATAGCCTTTCCATTTTCTTGGTTTTATTGTGTCTTTATTGCTATTAGGATATATTTACAGTGTGGGGTGACTGAATTCCCAGCACCTTGGGAATAGAGAGGCCGAGTTGAGCCTTGATGGAAAGGTCTTTATTGGTGTCAGGTTAGGTCACATAATGACTACACTATCTAATCTAAATAGCAATTACTGAGCAGTCCGGCAGCAGCAGGTTGGGGAGGGTGGCTCCTATGCAGTACAGCAGTGATTCTGCTCCCACAGGTTCTATTAGCCTTGTATCCTGTAGAGTGCACTATAGAGTGGGGGTGTGCCTGGGTTATACCTATGGGGTCATGACCTTTAATGGAAGTACTTAAAGGCTCTACTAACAACCTCCCCCATTCATTTGCGCTTGTGTTTCTGCAGTGTTCCATACATTGCAAAGACCAGAGAAAACAATGAAGCTCTAATGCATAGACTATGAAGCTCTAATGTATAGACTATGAAGCTCTAATGCATACACTATGAAGCTCTAATGCATACACTATGAAGCACTAATGTATACACTATGAAGCTCTAATGCATAGACTATGAAGCTCTAATGCATAGACTATGAAGCTCTAATGCATAGACTATGAAGCTCTAATGCATAGACTATGAAGCTCTAATGTATACACTATGAAGCTCAAATGCATGAAGCTCTAATGCATACACTATGAAGCTCTAATGCATACACTATGAAGCTCTAATGCATATACTATGAAGCTCTAATGCATATACTATGAAGCTCTAATGCATACACTATAAAGCTCTAATGTGTATACTATAAAGCGTTAATGCGTATACTATAAAGCTCTAATGCGTATACTATAAAGCTCTAATGCATACACTATGATGCTCTAGTGCAAACAATATGAAGCTCTTATGCATACACTATGAAGCTCTAATGCATACACTTTGAAGTTTCACAAGTTGTGAGATTTCCTCAGAAGCGCTTTTCCAGAGACACATGAAAAAGTCCTGTATCAGTAGATAGAATCCCTGCTTCCTGTGTCAGCCATGTCAGATGTGGCAGGCTAATGCCTTTGTGCTGCAGTAAGAACTCAATACTCTGATTTCGTCCATAGATAGAAGTCTGTTGCACTGTGTGTTTCAGGGAATGACGTGCAGATACGATAATCCTGCGATTAGAGCCCAGCGTGCTTTTAGTGTGAAATGGAATTGCTCTGCCTTAAGGAGATACCCAGGGCGTCAGGACTGTGTGGCAGCGGGCCAAGACAAGGCACATAAATGAAGCATAGTTCCCCATAACCCATAAGACCAAAACAACCATACATGTTTAGAATATCACCAGTTTGGTGTGAGAGATGTTCTTTTTCCCATTGAAAGAATAATGTTGGCATGTGAGATTCTTCACTCTGTGGTGTTTTGATGTTCCTTAATGATGATACTGTTTGGGAATGACAGTTCAAAAGAATGATGTGTGTTTTCTACAAGTTTATGGGGAAATGATGATCTGATCAAAGGGCTATGAAATCCCAGTGATACTCACACTCATAACCCTGCAGTTATCGTTGAAATGATGCTGTACTGTGAGGTTCCTGATAACTTGTTAATTGATGCCAATATTCATTTAACTTCCTCACTGCTTGTTGTTCTCACACACTTTCTGTAGGTGTTACACAACACCTTATTATTAGCAGATCACAGATTCATTGGTGTGACTGAGGTGGCTATAATACAGACACCTATGTACTAGATATGGAGAGGGGCAGTCAGTCACATATAGCACAGCCTCTAACTGAGTGTCAGAAGAGCATAAAAATCACATCAATTATCAGTCAGGTTGCCATATGGCTCTCCCACTGAGGCCATCCCCTCTGTATTCACACGCAGGCAGACTGAGAGAGACAGAGAGAGACAGAGAGAAAGAAAGCAGATTCCCCACTTAGGTGTGAAAAGCATTGTTTGGAAAACACGCACCAGCTGAACCGTGCTTCACAGCCATATTTCATGACTTCAGCCAGGCAGTCATCCGTTGCATTCGTACATATATTTAATGCAGCCGGAGTAAGGCAGGCATGAAACCCTGTGTGGGCAGAGGGTGCCCATCGAGCCCAGATGCCAGCAGCACAATGCCTCTATTTAAAAATGCATAAAGTATTATTTTTAGATTATAGTCTTTTAGGGGATGTGGGAGAGCGGGTTATCAGTGTGCATCCCTGAGTGATTCTGCAGGGCAGTCCCAGTGAATGTAGCATTCGCTGTGGTGGACAGTATCAGATGTTGTGGCAGGCACAATGAGAATGTTGAACTAGAAAGTCTAGAGATTGAACTGGAGAGGCTAGAGACTGTTTTTTTTTTTTTTAGTAGTAGTTTCCCCATAAAAATTAACAAGTTGAGGTTTTATAGAGAGCACTGCTTCAGATTTTGTAAGATTGTTTTACAGGAAATAAAACTAAAATCTTTGATGAGGCTCATCCACACCAGTAGCTTTCAGGGGCTGCTAACCCGCGCATGGTAGCATGATCCATAGAAATGTGTCATGGCTGGGCTATCAGAGGAAATTACATTTTCACAGGAAGCTTCGGGTGAAATTGCAATGGCTGAGGCCCATTAATGGTGTCATGGTCTGCTTAGATCTTTTCTCACCCTGAATATCTTTTCCTCTCATTGGTGATTCTTGGGAGGAGGTGCAGCTCCAATGTAGCAGTAGCCGGTGTTCAAACAATTACATTGAACACAGTTTGACCTTGATGCTCATAATTTCGTGCTTGGCAGTGATAAATACACTGTAATGACGATATTGATAGCTTCACTTGGACATGTTAAATTACATTCAATCCCCAGCCCTTGGGGTAATCTTCATCCAGTAATGTTTCTTTGACCTGTCCTCCCAAAGATATCCTTCAAAAGTCCACTTTGAATCCAGCGGGCAAGAGTTTCTTGTTGTTGTTGTTGTTGGTTTTCTTTTTTTGAGAAAGTATTCAGATACTGTACTGAGAATATTATGTAACTGGACATGAAAATTCCACAAGAAGTGTGGTTTACGTTTCGTACTGGTCATTGTCTCTCAATCTCTCAACCCTAACCTCATTTGTAAAACTTTACATTAGGGAACAAATGTTAACCATTAACACAAAATTAATTGGTGCCTGTATTAGTGCCCAATAAGGCCTGCACTAAAGCACCATTCATTATTTATTAGGCAAGTATTTATGGAATCAGATCAATGCCATAAATATTTTGTAATCTGTAATATAGATTTTGTATCTGTAATATAGACTTTGTATCTGTAATATAGATTTTGTATCTGTAATATAGATTTTGTATCTGTGAAACCATCTACACTTTCAAACCTATCTACAGATACAGATTTCAAATACGAAATGTAGGCTATCTACACTTTCAAAAACTATCTTCACTTTCGAAATCTATTTACAGATACGGATTTCAAATACGAAATGTATCTACACTTTCAAAAACTATCTACACTTTCAAAAACTATCTACACTTTCGAAAACTATCTTCACTTTCAAAATATATCTGCAGATACGGATTTCAGTTACGGATTTCAGTTACGCATTACGGATACGGATTTCAAATACGCATTACGGATTTCACTTACGAATTAAAAATGTACTTTTGGCACTGTCTTTACTTCCTTTCTAAAGAGCCAATCAGCGCTTTTGGCAGATTTCTAAAGCGCCAATCAACACATTGTATCCTGTACTGACTAGCCAATCAGCGCTAGCTTGCTGGCAACTGCTGGCCTGGGAGAGTTGAGTGAAACAGTGTATGCAGCAGTCATGGATCAGAGACTGAGAAATGGCAGTAAGAAGTCCTATATTGGGAGTTGTTAATAAGGTCATTGTAAAACGCACAATCACAGTCAGTGGTTTTCACTCCACACTTCATTCCACCTGTTTCAAAGATCCTTGTCGTTGTATGGAAGACATTAGGATCTGCTTTGGTAGCTAACGAAAGCTAACGTTAGCATTTTCATGACCGATCTCCTATTCACATTTAATTAAGTTAACCATGAACAGTATTCATATGACCCATTATCACGATGAGAACATTTAGCAGACAGACTGCTATTGTCTTTTTCTCCAGACATATGCAAATAGAGATATATGAGGCAGCAAGCTGGAGTTCTCGCCACACTTTCATTAGGTTCTATTTGTTAGATGTGGCTGAGACCAATTTCTTAGTTACAATGCGTTCTGCAGCCAAGCGATCTCTGAATCGCCAGAGCCTAAAGGCCGAATTATGCTCTGTTTTAGACGTAACGCGTAAGCACGTAAGATACACAACCCCCCCTTGCGCGGTAAAATACCCCCCCTTACGTGCTTAAGTGCGTCGCCCAAAATTCCTGACTATGCGACTAAAACACTACGGCCCTACACAGCTCGCAAAGGCTGTGATTGGCCGGCTACCACAGCCTTTCACACAGAGTCTCACGTTTCCGGGTTAATAGCATACAGTCTTTTTTAGACCCAGACATTTTTTTAAATCATGAATACCCTGCAGACCGTCTCACAAGCCTTTTCTTATGGATTAGCAACAAACATAACAGAAGAGGTCCGAAGACATGAACTCCTTTACAAATCCTCTTTAAACACTTATAAGGACGCTCAAATTACCGCGAATATCCCATTCTCACCCGCGATTGTTTGGAGAGAATGTGGTCATTCACGAACAAATAGGTACTTTCATATTCATTTTCCGCCACTTGTGAGTCATGTTGATATCTTTGAGTTTATATTGACGTGAATCCATCAATTGCACCAGCGAGTTTGATAGAATGAGCCCGGTCTGCTCATACAAAAGTTAACAGTAACCTGCCGTTACCTTGTGGCCAGCACCATTGTAGTTACAAGCATTGACAACATGATGAGATTCTTTCGCCGTTTACCACCTCATCTTTGAATAATGTAACTCATAAACATATCGTTTTAAAGCCTGTCGCAGTCATTAAAAGATGTCAATAAACTTTTGCGTCATGTGCTGTCTTTTTCGCCACTGGTACTGAATTGCCAACATTTGTATTTTGTGTAACACATGTATTCATAACATGATGTAACATCAAGCCTTTCGCCCACTACACTTTCATGCAACGGTAAGTTTTTGTCCTTTGTCCTGCTGCAATAAATAGGCTTACTTAACTAAAAAAAAAATCTACAGTTCTGGCGTCAATTTGCTTTGCAACACGCAACACGGCTCACAAGCCTTGCAACACAGCTCTGCGTCTAAAACGAACCTTAAATCAAAACTTGTCTAAAACAAGTTCCTTGTGTAAATTACGTGCTTACGCCTTACGTCTAAAACAGAGCATAATTCGGCCTTAAGATTAACTAAATAGTACAGGTGTTCATCAGCTCTTACATGGTAGAAGGCAGTGGACAGAGCCTTACACATTGACAGTTTAGTGGTGTATTCAAAATAACTCTGTAGGCTGACAGAGTCTCTCCGATCTCCAGCGCCTGCGGAGAGTGGAGAGTTACGAGTTTTGTGCCGAGGAAAACTACACGTTGCTTGCATGCAGGGCTTATGTCAAGCACAATAAAAGTATTCAACCAAGCACCGCATTCCCACATGAGTGTCATAACCACTGCCCCTTTGGGCCAGACATAAGGCATGCTTGTTTAACTTCCCCCACGGCGTTCGTACATCCAATTGTATTCAAACCATGCGGGGGAAACCCCAGATCTCTCCCTAGGCAGAGCGGTGGCAGATCTCGGTTAGAACTATTGAATAATGAGCGGGCCAGCAGTTGCCAGCAAGCTAGCGCTGATTGGCTAGTCAGTATAGGATACAATGTGTTGATTGGCGCTTTAGAAAATCTGCCAAAAGCGCTGATTGGCTCTTTAGAAAGGAAGTAAAAACAGTGCCAAAAGTAAATTTGTAATTCGTAAGTGAAATCCGTAATGCGTATTTGAAATCTGTATCCGTATCCGTATCCGTAATGCGTAACTGAAATCCGTAACTGAAATCCGTATCTGCAGATAGATTTCGAAAGTGAAGATAGTTTTTGAAAGTGTAGATAGTTTTTGAAAGTGTATATACATTTCGTATTTGATATCCGTATCTGTAAATAGATTTTGAAAGTGAAGATAGTTTTTGAAAGTGTAGATAGTTTTTGAAAGTGTATATACATTTCGTATTTGAAATCCGTATCTGTAAATAGGTTTTGAAAGTGTAGATGGTTTCACAGATACAAAATCTATATTACAGATACAAAATCTATATTACAAAATATTTATGGCATTGATCTGATTCCATAAGTATTCACTAACTTCTTGAATAGGTCATTTATTCTTGGTACATCCTTAATAACCAACTAGTTGGTCTTAACCTAAGCTGTCTGATATACAGCAAGAATCAAAATAGAAGGTTTATAGCCTTTTTATATACCGTACTGTCTGAATATTCCACTTACAGTGGCAGAATAGTTGTAGAATAGGTATTCCTACCTTCAAACTTTACTTAATCAACAAACAAACTTCACCAATAAGTCCATCTTTCAGTCTCAAAAGACAGAGACAACTGGCAAAGCTTGATGGAGGCTTAAGGCTTTGGGAAAGGTCTCCGTCTTGTGGAAACACAACATGATTGCTTTTGAGAGGTGTGGTACGGTACTTTGGACGCATGTCGTATGTTCTAAGAAATGTTCTTATTTTATAAATAAAAACTTGGACAAGGTTTAATCCTTTTTACATGTTGCCATCAAAAAACTATCAGCCTTCACTTTATGATATAATGAGATATTTACAGTTTATTAAGGATGAATGTGTCTGTAGTCGAAGTGGGCCATTTTCATCATTTCAGTTTGATTATATGAAAAGTAATCCTTCACTTTAAAACAGGGAACTTCTGTTGGATCAGTAATGATATGCTATGTGGATAGCACTGATTGAAGTGCACTCATTGCTCTTCAGCAAGTGTCCACTTTAGAACAGGGGCACTGCCTCCCAGTCACCACTAGCAGCCCAGGTGAGGACAAGTACCATTACTTGGGCCTTTTGTGCCATTGCATTGAGCAATGAAGCATTGTTTTTGTCAGTAGAAATACATATTCTACAATTATTCTGTCTCTATAAGTAATATATTCAGACAGCATATAAGGAGACTGCAAGATTTCTATTTTCATTCCTACTACATATCAGTAAGCTTAACAAGTTGGTTATAAAGGATAAACAACATATTCAGTGAGAATAACGAATTGCCAAATACAAGCCTTATAACTGATTAATGCAGACTTTATTAGTCACTTATACAGATAGATATTAGTTATGTGTTAATGGATGACGCATGTTCCCTGAACTCAAGTGTGACCAATGACCCGACAAAAAAACACAGATGATATTAATCTGGAGGTCCTCGTCCAGATGGAATGTTCATTCCTTGGGTAAATACTGCATGCGAGTAAACAGTGTGAGTAAGCAGAAAACCACTTGGATATAAGCGCTTTCATGGCTAAAACTCTCCCCCATCAGCACTTTGGTTTGAGGGGTTGCTTTACTCATCGGGGCTGTTTCTAAGACACATATAAGCACACATGCAAGGGATTACATTAATATTGAATGCTCAGGCGAGGGACCTTACTGGTCTGTCAGAGTGGCGCTGGATTAAGCTGCAGGGTTGTCCCATGGGACAAAAATGCTTTTGAGTCCAATATCAACAGCGGGACTGTAAATCAGTCTGAGACCTTGGTCTGGTTGCTGGAGACTCACTAATGCAACACACAGTACTGTGGCACTAGCTCTGGTTCACTGATGCTGGGTGATAGCAGTTTGACAGTCTGATCATTATCTGTTTGCATACGAAGGTCTGCATGTGTGAAAGACCCCTAGTGGCCACATTTAGCAGTCTGAGGTATGCAGAGGACACTTACATAAGTCCTTATCTAAATCATTTATCTGTTCAGGTGGGTGCATGCACAGGATTTTGCATAAAATCCTCTTAAAAACTACTTTTGACATCCTCTGGGTTCTCTTGAGGAAAATAACTTGCAGATTAAAAAGTCTTTATGATCTAAAAGATGACTGCAGAGGACCTGAAATAGGGCGCCTATTAAGGTGCTCTTACCTCCAGCCATTCTGGGAGAATAGTAGTGGTGTGATTAGTGCAGTCATCTGTGGGTAATAGGCTTATTTATCTCTGTTAGTAAACCTCCCTCCAGATGTTTGCAAATCTCTAAACACCCAGACTCATCATGAAGGGATGCTTAGGGTAGAAACTCCCCTATTTAAGATAGTATCCTCAACAGTGAAGAAGACACGCAGCTGTTTGTGACACTGCAAACTATCATGTGAAACTATCAGTAATTTAAAAAAGGTAGTTTACCTGCCAAATGTCTGTATCAGAACAATGGTATTGTGGTCAGTTTAATGTCAATTCAAGGAACGCAAGGCTTCTTTTTTTGTTTTGTTTTGTCATCAATTGGCAAATTCACATGATACACACTAAAATACACTGGGCTCATTGCTGTATCAGTGTGTTTGTCAGGTATTTACACATATAACATATGATACGGGCTCGTCTATAGTTTCTTTCTGTCAGTTTTCTTCAGCGTCTTTCTATGAAAGGCTTATCACTTTGACTCAACTGCAGAAAGCCCCATCTCTTATTGCAACAGACATTTGCTGTGTAGTTCAAGCTGAGGCCCACCTGTGGCATGATCCTCCACCAGAGGGGGCGTCCTGCTGAATTTCATCACCCAGGCACTCTATTGCATGTTTCTATTGACTAAGGCCACATCACATTTTTGCCTTGTTGCCACTCGTCAAGGAGGTGATGCTTTGTTCCACACACACACACACACACACACACACACACACACACACACACACACACACACACACACACACACACACACACACACACACACACGCGCGCGCGCGCGCGCGCACAGGCACACACACAAACACGCACTCTGGGCAGCGAGACGGCTCCCCAGGGTTTGGCCACACTAATACACCAAAAGAAACATTTCAAATCAAAACATTGCCGCTGCCGCCACCACAGCACAGCTAGGAGAGGCTGCTTGCTGGAGCTGTCATTCCCAAGGGTGGCTGTGGATATGTGAGTGTGTGTGTGTGTGTTTGTGGAAGCGCGTGCATGTGTGTCTGTGTGTATGTGGGTGCATACACATAACAAAGAAAAACATACACACAGAGCCTTCACAAGGGAGAGGAAAACATAGAACTTGTGTGTGTGTCAGAGAGACTGATGATATGTGTGTGCGTGGAATAGATAGCCCTTAGGAGCGATGTCAGTCAGAACAGCTTCTTTCTTAGCAACGTTACTTTTGATATTGCAGTAGAGAGCATCACATTAAAATTCTGATCACAGACACAGTTTCGAGAAACTTAAACACATTATTTAGTTTCAAGTAAACTGTCGTATTTGACTAAGCCAAATTACTATTCAGAAGTAGAAATCTTGAAGGCTAGTGTTGTCATGTTTCATAATTAACAAATGGAGTTCATTTGAGAGATACATTTCTTCGTAACGTGTTCCCCTTTTAATATTAAAGGCCCAAACCCCTGCATCTCCTGTTGCAATGTTCATGCATCTGATCTAAAAGCACCTAAATCATTGACCATCTCCTAGATAACCACCCATGCAGTCTGATGGGTTGAGCATCAGTGAACTGAATGTATTGAGTGATCGTTATCTGTATGTTCTCAACTGAATAGCAATAAAATGGTAGGTGGGCGATTGCACAATACAATATTACATTTATGAGGGTATGCACCTTTGGAACTGTCTTTCATATCTTCACTCTTTATGTGCCTCCCTCTCTTTCTGTTTCTCTCTCTCTCTCTCGCACTCTTTCTCTCTGTATTCTATTATGTTTTTATGTTATGAAAGAATTGAATTTGTTATACATTTTTAGTAAGCTCAATAGAAAACATATGGAACGATTTTAGCATGATGGCACAAATTACCTTCTATAAATATGCCAAAGCAAAACAATGCTATTCACTGTAATATGCTTTTGTTTGTTTCACTAATGCATTGGCCCTGTTGTCTCTATTGATACAGCTGAGGATGCTGAGAGATAGACTAAGATAGTAAGAGAGACTTCTTAACCTTCTCAGGTTGTGAAGGAATAATAAAAATGCAACATCTGCTCACTTCAGTTAAAAGCAAGTGCTGGGCAATGTCCACATACCTTTGGCTTTAAATGATTAAGCTGTACACAGTCTCCATCTTACATTATACACAGCAGTGACCAAGGCAGGTAGGCATCCAAAGATTATATCATGGAGGAAAAATAGAGACAGAAAATGAAGAGAGAAAACAAAGCATCATCAACCAATTATTTGTAACAGAAATTAGTATTTCCTCTCCGATTCATGGCAAGTGCAGTAAAACAGTAATGAGGTCATACATGCACACTGTGTGTAGATGCCTTTGTGCTTGATGCTTAACAGTCTCATGTTGCCTTAGCGGAAACATTTGAAGGACAGATAAACAGTTTTACGTCATTATGAGTGCTTCCTGGGTAGCAAACTCATGACCTTGGTGTTGTGAAAACCTTGCTCTACCAATGGAACGAAAACGAAAACATTTGCCCTTAACTTTTCCTCTCATTTTGGTTTATGAACCTCTGCAACAATTGCCGTGGGAATAGGAAGGCTCGTTCATGGTTCTTAACAAACTGATTTAAAAAAAGAAGAAACCACACTACTATTTACAGGATTTTTATTAGGGAGTGGATCTTTGAAGCACTGAGCTGGTTTATGAAAATCCTCAACACACGTCTCAATCTGCTCATCGATAACAGGGAGTGGATTTATGTCCAGAGCTAGGATTTCAATTCTCAGAGCAAATTGTGTTAATTACTTCACAGCTTCCATCATTCAGTCTGCTGTTCTTTCCTCACATCAATGAGGGAGAAAAGAGATGGATGTTTTTGGTGGCTTACGGTCCTCAAAGACGCTTCTTAAACTGGAATGGAAAAATGTCAAGTATGCGGGTTTGCAAGAAGAAGGAGGAAATTGAAACCCCCCCACCCACCCACCCACCCCTTTTTTGCCTAGAAGACAGGATTTCTCATTGACATCGACAAACCAACCCAAAACAATTTCCAGTGAAGGAGCTGAATTATTTACATATTTCATTCGGTAGCATAAACATTCTTGTTTTTATGCATCGCTTGGCAGGAATGGCTGGTAGCTTTCTGTGACAGTTATCACATTACAGTGTGTGCTCACGCATTGGGCAGACGGTGGGGATGACAGTAGCCCCAGAAGAATAGCCACCAAGAATGTCAATATATAGATCCTACCTCCGGAGGCCTGCGGAATTGTCAAGGCAGCTTGGATTCTGGAGGTGCTTCCTTCATCAATCGCCTAATGTTTTTTGCTAAGCAAGTCACTGTTGATACGATGATGTATCTCTCAACGCTTGCCCCCCCCTCCCCCTCCTTTTGTGTGTTGGAGGAACACAAGTGGCAGTAGGCATGAGAGCTCTGTGCCAAATTGATAATGATAAATGTATTATGGTGATGCCAATTACACATTCAGCTACCGGCTCAAAAGGGCAGCGCTGCTCTGCTGGCTTGTGTGTACCTGCACTGGGAACATCATTAGCGGAGCAGTTTGGCTCTTCTTTTTAAAGGACACAACACAAAGCAGAACAATGTTGCTACAACTGGTATTTTTTTTTAAATAACTCTCTTGCCAGAACAGAGACATATAAAAGCTAGAAATGCAGTCACAGTTTCTTTTAAAAAGTAAAACAAAACCATAATTTGCGTAATGAAAAAAATGCAAAAGTTCAAAATAGACAGGAAGTTATTAGTTGAAGAAACTTCTGATCTTTATTAAACAGATTCTTGACCATAGGTCTGGTATCTGTCGTTAATTTCGGTATTTTTAAAGCATAGCAGTAATAAAGGAAATATATGTGTGAAGTATAAAAGCCCTAGCAACCTACATTATCACAGCACTGTCCTATTATGAACAACTTTGCTACACAACACATTTGAATTTGACCGATACTTTTAAATGTAACAATGAATAAAAAAAAAACATTTTATTCAATAAAAGTATGCATTTCAATCATATAGGAAATGAACACATACCAACCATCACAATAACCTTGTAAAGAAGCTTAATAATTTCAGCCTCCAAAACATGAAAATGTATTGATAGTTTAGCTTTGATTATCATGCAATAAATCAGGCAACTCCCATTACCAGTGAGGAGCAAACTCCAAAGACTCCTGTGATTGCTGAGGACAATGAATCACAGTTTGTAAGGCAATCATTAAGCCAAGATCAGTAATCTTGACTCATTAATGTACACCATTAAAGTTGAATTACAGTGGGCCAAGCCATTCATATGATTTTTATGTCTCTACAATGTGTAATAGCGTGCCAGACAATATTTCATGGTGTAATATCTTTTAAGTGCAAAAAAAAGTGTTTAAATACCAACTATCCTTCTGGGCCAAAAATATAGAAGGATGTCTACCTGCTATGTCAGGGACTTCTCAATCTAACAGTTTACATGGACCTTAGTAGGCAGAAATGCACAAGTTTTCTTCATGGTCTTGTGCTCAGTCACTCATGAGAATGGTGATTAAAAATAATCTATTTTCATCTGTCGCCTTCGAAAAACACATTCCAGAAAAGGCTTATCACAAACATGACATGAAACTGTTTTCATTTCCAGACTGGAATTACTGAAATCAAAGGCCTTCCATGGAATGCTTGTTGATTAGATCCTTCTTTCATCTTGACCTCCTACAAATATTTAGATGCATGAACTCAGTCTACTACCCGGCACCAGCGTTAATATTACAACATCTTTGTATAGCCTCATCACATCAAACTCAAGACACAAACATAGTGAGCAAAGAGAGTTTGGCAGTTTTCCTCGTCTCCCGGAGTCACTGGATACGTTTCAAGGTTCAGGCACAATTACGAGCCCACTTCATTTTTGTGGGGAGAAATAACCAGACAACCACAGACAACGGGGCATGAGACTGTCCCACTGACTCTTGTTTTCTCTCCACTCAGATGGCCACTGTTGGCTGGACCTTAGTTCCCACATAAAACAGACTGACTCAGTTTGTTTCCCCTCACTGTCACCATGGTTGATATAATGAAATACCAGTGCAGTGCTCAGAGTCCATTTTTCTAAACTATTTTGAGGCATTACTCATACTGAAGTGTACTCAAGAAGAGGTAGTGTCTAGACTTAAAGGAGCATGGTTCTTTTATCCTAAGGTAATTATTTCTGTCATTTCTACTCCCCATGTTAAGCCCCATTTCCATATTGTTATTTTTGGCTTCACTGTGAAAATAGATATATACACACAGGCATTACTATATCTTTCTTTTCTAATAAAAAATATCCTTTCATGCTCAACAAATAATTATTGTGGATAAGTAAAAAAAAAATCAAAGTAGAGTCTCAACACTCATGTCTAGGGAGTAGACATGCTCATACAGTGCAGCCTATACATTCTTCATTTGGATAAACTGATAAAACTCCATTTTACTGTCAAATACATTTTGCAGATGCTGTATTTCTGATGTATTGTATTTCCATGGTGAGATATAAACTGTACCATATATGTCAAGGACAGGGAGCATTGAGTGGAAATCAATCATAAGCTCATAGCATTGCTGGTCTCACACATTTACAATTCATTCTAAAGTGAATAATGCACCAAGCCATAGCGGGTTGCCATAGTGAGTTGCTATAGAGAGCCATAGCTGTTTCATTAGGATTATCCCTTCTTAAAAACACCAAATCAAAGCAATGCCACTGTATAGTAAGAGACCCAGACTGAATCAAATCCAGTGTTAGGTGTGTTTGGCTTGTTAATCATTGCAGTGAATATTTCGGGGGCCTGAAGATGGAAACAAGAAGCTGCTTTCAGAGGCATGATGTCTGCGTTTGTCTTAGGAGGTTGATTAAACCGCTGATGGAAAAGGCAGTGTTCTCTTACTGCCTCAAAGCTCTCCGCTGTGCACCTGGGTTTGAATGCGGTCGGGCAGAGGTAAAGGGTGCTTTGTTGATGATGACTAGGTGTCTTGTGTTGACAGTAAGGCCCTTTCCCAACCCATTAGTCTGTGTACAGTGACATAATGTTGTCCTGGCATTTCCACTGGATCAATTTCAGACCATGCCACCATGGTCTCCTCAGTGTTGACCTGATATCCCCAAGTGTTTGTTGTTCCCAGCGCAACATAAATTAAGATGTATCTGGATAATTAATGGCATTACCCCAAACAGATATCAAAACCCCTCTTGCGTCATTTTAATGTCACCTACAGAAAATGCAGGCAAATTTAAAAGAATGTAGAAGGTGACTCTGATTGGCAACAACTTTCCAATCATCCGTGTAAAAAAGTATTTTTTATTTGGTAAGTAAACATCATTAAATGTGCACAGTTCTCAGAAATGAAATCACAGTCATCTAACAACACAAATAAAAAACAATAAAATAGAAAATACATTTGCATATATTTTGTTATATAACTTGATATCAATATAATAGCATTATACTTGTCACACTCATTCAGTGTCCTACTGTATGTATACTCTGTCCTGTATATGTGTGGTGTATCTCTCTCTCTCGCTCTCTCTCTCTCTCTCTCTCTCTCTCTCTCTCTCTGTGTGTGTGTGTCCATATACATGTATCTTTTTGTGTGTTTGTATGCGGGGTATACCGTGGAGGGGTCCTCTTGTTGCAGATCTCTGACTGGCTGGCAGAAGTATAGAAAGATGCAGCAGGGGTCTGCTTGCATCATGGATGCACCACTCTCTGCTGGATACTTGCCACTGTCTGGAGACATACCTGTGCCCATCTTTGATGAACCACAGATGCATCAAAACCACTGAAGAAACTGCACAGACCACACCACTGTTATGAATCAGGAACAGCATGAGTTACAGCAAACATGACTGATATGTGTGTCATATCAGTAACATTCAATTTAGCACGAGTGTGCCGATGCGGTTTGCAAACAACACACAGCACATCCAAATGGTGCCATGCACTTAAAATCTCATGTATGTTTTTTGACATAGATTTGATTAGTTGATCTGAGATTCACTTTTGTCCTGGCGGGGTCTCTGTAGACTTAAAGACGGTGGGATTAAGTGGAGAGTGAGGTGGGGCTGGCTGATGTGTTCATAACTCAAACCTTTGTGCCGTAAATCTCACTGTCTGATGTGAGTGCATGGCTTATTGATCTCGGTGCAGGGAGAAATATAGTCCTCCCATTTCGGCCCATTGATATATAGATGCATGGCACAGAAAATGAGTCCCTATGGCTGCTGGGGGAGATGGGAGTGTGGCGATGGGACTTGGGATACTGCATACAGCATTCACTCTCCATAGTGCAGGCTTCATGTTTCGTGATCTTGCAATTTCTCCAAACACACAAATAGCTTATTTCTCTTCAGTTCTGTGCACAAATTCATATCGTCGTCTTTACCTCACTGACTTAATTATTTATATGAACCACTTGTCTTGTTGTATTGTTGTTCCATGCTGTGATTTTGCTCTGTGTTGTGTAAATATTTGTGTTCAGTATTTGAGTTGGTCCAATTTCTTAAAGCTACAGTATAATGGCTTAAACAGAAAGATATTAAGCCTGTCATTTCTAAAGGGATATAATATGGAGTAAAATGCATTAAAATCGCTTTGAACAGTGCACCAGGGACAACTTTAGGTTACAAGTGTTTTAAATCTGACTTTTGAGAAACACTGATGCTCGGAATAATGACCAACAAGAGGCAGAGGTTTCCAACATCCAAGTGAAGGCAGAGCAACTATCAATACAGCTGCCAGCCAATCAGAAAATAATATTTGACTTCCATTCAAAAAAGTCAATAATAAACTCATGTGCGTGGTGGCTTTCTCTCATCCAGCCGGTACTGTTGAAGACTTTCAGGGACAGCTGTTGATGGAAAGTTAACATTGTCAGAAAAACTAGGCTAGGGGAGCACACTGACCCTGAGATGCACCGCAGTGCTTTGTTGTTCGTATGCTCTGTGCAATACAGTGAGTAGGAGGAAGATGGCTTCTATCATCAATGGATTATACAGAGTCACAGCTAGGCTGTTCTTTCCAAAGGGAGAATAAACATTACGAGGAGGAGAATATTTTAGAAGACTTTCCACAGTGAATAAGAAATATTGCTCACCTAATATTGTATTGCAGTGCGCTGGCGATACATTTGTAACCTAGTGGTAGTTAGGTCTTGGCTCTGGATTTCGACTACGCCACCTGATGACTTTCACACCAAGATATTGTTTTGTTGTAATGGTACCTTTTAACAGAGACAAGCGGGTTCTCACCCAGGTACGTTCCAGTAACAACAGAGACGAGGTATTTCAAATGGAATAATAACAATATTTATTAACACACGGCTAAAGGACATTGAAATATGGCAAGAGGGTGAGTAATGGCTGCCTCCAGGATGGTAGGGGGCATAGGGAGCAGCTGCTGCAGGGGGTTACCTGTCCTGGGAAAGGGGGTGATACCGACACGCCACCCGTGCTATTGATTTGTATGCCTACTCACACATCACACACACACAAACACCTCTGCACACAACACACGTAGGCACAGGCACTGCAAACAAGTATCACAGCAAAATGGTGAGGTGCACATTACCACTCAAAAAGGACATGCAGTGCGCGAAGAAAGAGGACTCAGATCCAGCGACCTGCCCCCGCAGACAGCTACCACACTCTGGAGAGGAAAGGGGAAGAGGAGTTGGGGTTCAGCTTAACTGGTTAAAACCAGGCAGAGTTCTAGCTAAGAAAGCTTTCTCCAACTAGGGAAAACAATGCTGAGGCAGCCAATACAGCACCAATCACTCTAGCACCACTGGGAGGAGAGGGGACAATAATAAAAGTCATAAAAAGCAGCACGCTAAACCTAGCTCACACCTAGGTTTAGGCGAAGTCAACCAAACAAATACAAAAGCAAACAAGACAAAAAACAATGAGTCAAAAGCTGAAATCACCCTAAATTTATAACAGGCAAAGCAGCAGTGGCAAATCTCCTTCACGCAGCACGGACAGAACAAACATGACAATAGGCTCTTTGGCGTCTCACAACCGAAACCTGGACTTGTCTTCCTAAGGGATACAGCAGGGTGTGTACGCTCGTTCTCTTCCGACCAAGACCTACGGCAGCGAAAACGCATGCTACCCGGAAGAATCTTGTGCATTACAAACACCTGTATTGTCCTACCTGATGACTGGTTATATACCAGCAGCACTTTGGCTAATGAATTAGCAGCCACAGAGCTGCTTGGGGGCGTGGCAGAGCAGGACCTGGGCTACGGTTGCTGCTGGGAAACAGGACCGTAGTTCTGCCGGTTACACATTGTTATTAGAGTATTCGTGTGCTTCTCCCCAAAGAGACTGCGCTTAATAATTGCAATGAACCTGAAATTAAAGACTATTTAATGAAAAACATAAACTTTATCTACCTTTTTCTTGTAGTGGCATGAGTGTGTCCATTTCACTTCAAAACCTGACAGTGCAAACCACAGTATGCCTGCTATAAAGTCTCTGTAATGAATCAAACAGGGCGGCTAAACCTGTTGATTTTGCCAGACACAATTTTCTACCACTGCCTGAACTGACAATACACATTTTGAAAAAAGGAGGAAACACTGCGTTCAGGCCAAGCGTATCTCAACACAGCCAAACACTTCCTTTGGCTTCACAACAATAGAAACAGATGGAAAGTGCAGCATGGGGCTCGAAGCAGTTATTATGGTCACTTCCTTGTGAATCATGGAAAATCTCCTAAACTGTAAAACATTAAGGCATCTGCCATTTCTGCCAGAGCTCTGGCACCTTCAAAGCTTTCCAGCACTGCTGCCTCTCTGCAAGTCTATGAAGCACTAAGATGTCGTTAAGAGCTTTTCTATGACTTGTGTGAATGAACGTTGACTAAATCTGTCAAATATAACTACTTTTCACATTTCTTCCTCTTTTCTACTTTATAATGCTTTGTATGTCAGTGGAAACCTGCCGATGTAAAGGGATTGCAAATATGGAGTGATGCTTATCCATTTCAGCACGCCTGGCTGAACTGGAGACTATTACTTCTTCGAAAGTGGACAGTCAATCTGTGAACACAGCAACAATCATGATGGTCAAGAGTACTACTGCTGTGCCCTCTTGTAACATCAATAAAGAAAGTAATATTTACATCAGAATTAAGCACCCCCCTGATCTGTTCCTGAGAGCTTTCTTTTTCTCCTTCATGGACATGGACTGGATTCAAAAGAGGGGGATGTGAGGGGAGTGCCCAGGAGAGAGACAAAAGAAGGGATGAAAAGTGGATGACTGGTGAAGTACAGCATGACACACTGCGGGACAGACTTTCACAGATGCAGTGCCTCAATTTGACATGCAGCTGTAATCCTAATGATGGCAAGTCAGTTGCCGGGCAAAAGGCGAAAAGGAGAGGAGGGAGAAACTTGTTCCCAAAAGATGTGTTAGGATTGTTTATTGGTATTTTTTAAGCTTGTGGTATGGAAAAGGTCACAATCAAAATCACACGGTTGCTAGGCCAAAGACTGTTGAGAAATGTTGAGATTCATGATTCAGCTTAAGATGACCACCAAGATCAAGACCAATATCAAACTAAAGATCATGTTGTGAAACCCATTATTGAACACTGAATGGAGCAATTAAACACCCTACCACCTATGACTGAGATATGAGCCAACCAGATCCGAGGACAGTCAGAGTACTAACTAGATGTATTGTGTAATATGACTGCAGCAATAGGTGAAGAAATGAGCAAGAATTAAGCAAAATAACAATATATATTCTGTTGCAAGTTGTTGTCTGGAATGATAACGTTTCTAGCGACAATGGACTAAAAAGTTTGTTGTGTATGTTATTCTGAGAGATAATATAAGGAACTATAGTTTGTGGATGGGACAGCTGTACACTGATAGGGTGTGAGTTATGTTCTGCAGTTTTGAGACCTGCTTGGTGAATATGAGGATGAGTGTGACTTCATAACAGATATATTCTTGGGCTAAGTTTTAGTATTTGTGAAATGTACATGTATAGGCAACATCGGGCTGGTATCCACCCATGCTGGCAGTTTTATACACTTATATAATTAATTTAGGGCACGATTCTCTTATGCGCTCAAGTCAAGGAAAAAGCGCAGCTACGCACTTTTTAGCCTACTCCTATTCTCCCATTGACTTACGTCTGTGATTTGCATGCCATGGGTCAGTTAAGCACTTCAGGCAGAGCAACTGCAAAATCTGGGCGTTGATTATCTAAGCACCATTTATTTGTATTCACCCCTTGACTTTCTTACCTAACAAAAGGCAGCATATTACATTACGTTATAGTAGGCCAAATTGTTAAACAGAGGGGAAACACTTTTAAAACTTAATCTTGCAAACTAGCTGAGTAAAAAATAAGTTAATTACAGTAAAAACTCAGCAATATCAAGACAATATAGAAAAGAGCTCACCAAGTGCAAATAAGGTGGCGGGGATATACTGATTTGATATACTGGATCTTACTGATGCGCAGTGCTTCCAGCAATTTCGACTGTACCATGAAGCCATAATCCACTACACCTGTGCAGACGCCTGGATGAATAACTTTCAAACCACAGTGTACATCCTCATTCTCTGCCAGTCTTCACCAAAATAATTAGTGTTCTGTCCGGTTCGCTTCAGAGGGTGGCTGATATGTCGCAGCCAGTCCATGTCCATATCTATAGTCATTTTTTGTCATTGTGGGAGGGTGTTTGGTTACTTTACTATTATTATTATTATTATTATTATTGAGTGTTTAAATATAGGTCACGCAACATGATCTCAAGCTGGGATATTAAAATGTGCATTCTTATGGATCCTACCATACCCTCAACAATTAGTTTTTCCATCATTAATCTCAACACTTCAAACAAGTCTTAATGAATTGGCCTCACAGACATGTAATTGGGTTAATTGTTTTTTTTGTTTATGTGATAGATATGTAGTGAGATGAATTCACCTGCACTCTCACGTCACTGCATTCATTTAGCACACCTGTTCAATAAGTGGCCATTGCTTGGGTGTGGCTATAAAAGCCTAGAAGTTTGCACTAATTGTAGACGGCGAATTGCTACATCCTGTGCAGAGTGGTGTCCTATTTCTCCCGTGGTAGGTTTTCATTGCCACTAAGCATTTAATTTTAATCACACTGTGGACTAACTCCGTCCTTCATTGTAGCCTGGTGTTGTGATCCTCTCCTCCTTCGCTGACCTCGAGAACGGTGGCCCACTAGTTCCAGTGAGGACGCACGTTCCCGCGGCAGCCAGTGTCCTCGAGTAACACGCAACCCAGCCTGGTGGAGGGCTGGAGCCACGAGCTGCTGTCTTGTCTTGTCTTTCTTTTGATTTGGTTTTCCCGAGTTTGTTTGGGGATTTGGCGTCAGCCTTTCCCTATACTCTGCCGTGTAACCTAAACGGCGTGTCTGTCATTTGTTCACGTGCTTGCTTTTGTCTCGTCTCACCTAGTTTAATTGCTTTGTTTTGGCGTGCTTCACTTGTTGTTCTGTTGCTTTCGTTTCGTTATTTTGGTTCGTGTTTTATGTCCGTGTATGGGCATAGTGGCGTAAAGCATAGTTTATTCTTGTGTTTTGTTTTGTATTGTCTGCATGTGTATTGTTTATGGGCAGTTCAGGTATCCTGTGAGAGGGGAGACTATCCTGCCCTTTAGTGTTTGTGTTTATGTGTTGTCTTAACTGGGATCGACTGGTGCTTAATAGTTTCTTTTATCCCCTTTTTTTGTGTCTGAGCAGGCATTGTGCTATCCTGGAGGGGGTGCTAGTCACCTGGTGGTGGAGTCCCGTTATTGCATGCTCACGTGTGATCATTGGTTGCTGTGGTTGCTGTGTCACTTTGGTCACTTTCCGTGTGCTGTGCTGTGCCGTGTTTGCCTTCACCAGGGTGGTGTGAATCCTGAGCACACTTCCCAGTTAGCCCACCGCCCCTCTAAGGTAAGTCTCTGCCTGTTATAGTTTCCTTACCTAGTGTGTTTGCCAGCCCTAGTCATGACTGTTTGAGCCTTTTTATTGCTGATTAAATAAATACTTTTCTACCCTGACTAACCTCTCAGTTTGTCTAGGTCCATCTCCCCACATCTACATCGAAATTGCTATTCTTTATAATAAATATATTCTGGAACTCACGACTCTTGTGTGCTGTGTGTATCGAACTTGTTCTCGAGGGCTGAGGTGTCTAAGAACATTTAGATTAGATATTCTCTGGGTGTAATTCCCAGGGTGGCGTAGTTGGCTACTTACACAGGGCTGTGGGGTTCCCCCCTTATGCTCCTGTTACAATCTGGCGTAGGTCGGCAGGACACACTTTCAAAGCACTGAGTCGTGTTTTCCAGATCATTTTCAGTACCAGTCGATCCAGTTTGTGAGTGAATACTGTTTATTGTTTGCTTTTTTGTGATAATTGTGTTTATTTTGATAAGACAAGACAGCAGCCATCGACACAATTGGAATTGAGGACGGCCGTCAGGAACTAGCTGTTTGATTTTCTTTTCTTTTATAACTGGTTTCTCCTCCTTTAAGTTTGGGGGTCGGTTGTAGTTAATATGGAGCAGGAGGTACAGGACCTTACTGAGTTGGTTACACGACTGAGGGCTGATAATGAACGCTTGCAACAAGAACGTGCAGAGGCTCCTGGGTCATCTGGGTCTTCATCTGTTAATGTTGCCCCAGCTGAAAGGCTTGTTTTCTTTCCAAGGGATAGGAAATGTCCTATGTTTAGAGGCAGGTCTGGTATAGGCTTTGAGGAGTGGGAAGAAGAGGTGCAGGCCTCTTTCAGGGCCCGTCACCTTTCCCCAACTGATAAAGCTTTCCTTTTATTTGACCACTTGGAAGGGGAAGCAAGGGAGGAGATAAAATACCGTTCTAATGATGAAAGGGGGGATCCAGACAAAATATTAGATATTCTACGAGAACTGTACGGCTGTGCTCAATCCCATGTGTCACTGCAGGAAGCTTTCTTTTCCAGAAAGCAACAGGAGGGGGAGTCATTGATGGAGTTCTCTCTGGTGTTGATGAATTTGATGGGGAAGATCAGACAAGTTGCACCCAATGCTGTTCCCAATGCAGAGGTGATGTTAAGAGATCAATTTATTGAGTATGTCATTGATGTCTCTCTCCGCAGAGAGCTGAAACAGTTGGCTCGCCGCCGATCCACCCTAACACTACTTGATGTTCGGCGGGAGGCTATTAGGTGGGAACGTGAGGGTATGACTACCACTATCAGAGGCCGAAGCCAGTCAGTCTCCTCTACATATGGTACCTTGTATGGTGTTCAAGGCGAGTCTAGCTCTGTGCCTAGTAGGGACTGCAACCCTGACCTTGTAGAATTAAAGGAGATGTTGAAGAGCCAACAAGAGCAGCTCAATCTACTCACTCATACTGTAACTCTCCTTCAAGGCTCTAGGCCACCAAGCCAGGTCTTTTCTAGTCCCCCAATTTGTAGAAGGTGTCAGCAGCCAGGTCACTTTGCCCGAGACTGTGAAGGGCAGAGAGTCTCTTTTCGTCCTAGGTCCACCTCCCTTTCTGCCCATTCTCTTCCAGTCCAGAGATCCACTCAGTCTCATCAGGCCCCGGAAAACTGTCACCCACCGCGCTGTTGAGCCACAGCTCTGGTGGGGTCCCTACTGGCTCAGGAGTCTCCAAAGGTGAGGTAGGACCAGTTTCACAGCTAATGTCCTCTTGCCCAAATATAAGTGTTGTCATGGGGGGGGGTTGGGGTGTCCTGTCTGTTAGATACTGGGTCCATGGTGTCAACTATTACAGAGAGTTGCTTTAGGCAGCATTTTGAACCATGGGGCCATGATCGTCTTAGGTCATGTCAGTGGTTGCAACTTCGGGCCGCAAATGGCTTAGCCATCCCTTATCTTGGGTACCTGGAACTTGACGTTAGACTCTGTGGTAAAGATATACCGGGTTGTGGGGTGTTGGTTGTCAAGGACCTTCCCGGGGCTTCATTCTCTCAGGTCCCAGGTATTTTAGGCATGAATATTATAAGTAAGTGCTATCGTGAACTGTTTGGACAGTATGGCTCCTCCCTGTTTGACTCTCCTGCCGTAGCACAGGCCCCTGGCCCAGTTTTGGAAGCTTTGCAGCACTGTCAGGAAGCTAGTGTAATTTCCTCAGCTGAGACTGCTAGGACTGTACGAGTGCGGGGGGGCAGGGCTCATCGTGTTCCTGGGGGGGTACTTAAGCTTGTAGCTACCACCTGTTCACATGTTTCTGTTAGCGGATCAGCACTTTTTGAGCCTCCAGCTTCAGGGCTGCCTGAGGGCCTTCTTGCGTCTCCAGCACTGGTTCAGGTCACCCGTGGCACTGCTTATATCCCTGTAGTCAATGTAGGGGAACAGGATGTGCTACTTTATCCCCGTACTATCCTGGGTAGCTTGAGTGAGGTATATGTCATCAGTTTGCCTACAGGAGTAGCCGAAGTCAGGGCCACACAGGCCTGCGTCTCTGATAAGGTAGCCTGTGACCCCATTCAGTCTAAGCTAGATGCTCTTGACTTGTCCTCTTTGTCAGATCAGGATCAGCACCAGGTGAGATCAGTCTTACAGAAGTATCATTCAGTTTTTGCTGCTCATGACAGTGATTTGGGTTGCACCCGCCTCATCTCTCACGAGATCCCACTTTTAGATGAGGTTCCTGTCCGGCAGCGCTATAGGCGCTTGCCTCCCTCTGAATACGAGGTAGTGAAGGCCCATATCCAGCAGTTGCTTGAGGCACGGGTCATCCGAGAGAGTTGCAGCCCCTATGCATCCCCCATCGTTCTCGTCAAGAAGAAGGATGGCAGCCCCCGCTTGTGTGTGGATTACCGCCAGCTCAATACTAAGACCCGAAAGGATGCATTCCCCCTACCTCGGATCGAGGAATCCCTGGATGCCCTTTCTGGAGCACAGTGGTTTTCTACCCTTGATCTCGCCAGTGGTTACAACCAGGTACCTGTAGCAGAGACTGATAAGGCCAAAACGGCCTTCTGTACTCCATTTGGCCTCTTCGAATGGAACCGCATGCCATTCGGACTGTGCAACGCGCCTAGTACATTCCAGAGGCTAATGCAGAGAATGTTTGGCAACCAGCATTGTCAGTCTTTGCTGCTGTATCTGGATGATGTGGTGGTGTTTTCTTCCTCTGTCACCCAGCATCTGGAGTGGTTGGAGTTGGTGCTAAGCCGTCTGCAGCAAGAGAATTTAAAGGCCAAATTGGAGAAGTGTGCCTTTTTCCAGACGGAAGTAAGCTATTTAGGTCACGTTATCTCTAGTCAAGGTGTTTCTACTGACCCTAAAAAGGTTGACGTGGTGGCTAACTGGCGTCGGCCCTCCCACATCTCTGAACTGCGCTCTTTTTTGGGCTTTGCCAGTTCTTATCGCCGCTTTGTTGAGGGTTTTTCCAAGTTTGCTGCCCCTCTACATAAGTTGGTGGCAGAGCTGGCTGGAACCAAGTCACGCAAGGCCTCTAGCCGCACGTTGGCATCTGCTTGGACGCAGCAGTGTGAGGACAGCTTTGAGGGGTTTAAGGGTAAGCTTGTAGGGGCCCCTGTACTTGCCTATGCTGACTTTTCCTTGCCGTTCATTCTAGAGATTGATGCCAGCCATAGTGGCCTGGGGGCTGTTCTCTCCCAAGAGCAGAGTGGACAAGTTCGACCAATTGCATATGCCAGTCGCGGTTTGAGACCTCCGGAACGCAATATGTCCAACTACAGCTCCATGAAGTTGGAGCTTCTTGCGCTGAAGTGGGCCCTAACCGAGAAATTCCGTGAGTACCTGCTGGGTCAGAAATGTATTATATTCACAGACAATAACCCACTAAGCTATCTCTCCACAGCTAAGTTGGGGGCCACTGAACAACGGTGGGCGGCACAGCTGGCCATCTTTGACTATGAACTGAAGTACAGGTCTGGTAAGAGCAATGGCAACGCAGATGCCCTGTCACGACAGTACGTAGCTCAAAGTCCCCCCGTTATAGCATCTAATGGAACACTTGTGCCAGTGTCATTGCAACCACCCACAGTGGTCGGCTGTTCTGCACCAGCTTCCCAACTGTCTATTGCTGCTCTTCCTCACCATTCTCCCTCTGAACTACAGCTACTGCAAGACTCTGACCCTGATATCCGGGCTGTCCTAGCGTTCTGGCGGAGGAAGGAGCGCCCTTCTACAGCTGAACGCCACCGTCTATCCCCTCCTGCCCTATCGTTGCTACGCCAGTGGGATCGCCTGGTTGACAAGGATGGGGTGTTGTACCGTCAGACATTCCGTCCTGATGGTGGAGAGGAGGTCCTCCAGTTGATCCTACCCACGCAGCTGAAGTCAACAGTCTTGACCCAGCTGCATCAAGACCATGGCCATCAGGGCGTGGAGAGGACCAGTCAGCTGGTGAGGCAGCGGTGCTATTGGCCCGGCATGTTTTCAGACATTAAACACTGGTGCCAAGAGTGTGAGCGTTGCCAAGTGAGTAAGGTCACTCAGCCAGTGGCTCACAGCTTCATGGGGCATTTGCTGGCCTCACGGCCTAATGAAATCTTGGCCATAGACTTCACCTTATTGGAGCCATCCCGTAATGGGGTAGAAAACGTACTGGTGATGACCGATGTCTTTAGTAAATATACTCTGGCCGTTCCCACCAGGGACCAGCGTGCTTCAACCGTAGCCCAAGTACTGGTAGCAGAGTGGTTCTATAAGTTTGGCGTTCCTGGCCGTATCCACTCGGACCAGGGACGTAACTTTGAGAGCATCCTTATCCAACAACTTTGCTCAATATATGGGATCACAGTCACGAACCACCCCTTACCATCCGGCCGGTAACGGCCAATGTAAGCGCTTTAACAGGACTCTGCACAACCTCCTGCGTGCACTCCCCACCTCGCGGAAAAGGGATTGGACGTCTTGCCTTCCGCAGGTGGTGTTCTGCTATAACACCACACCACATCAATCCACGGGTGAGTCACCATATTTTCTTTTGTTTGGACAAGACCCCCGATTACCTGTTGATTTCTTGTTGGGCAGGGTTCACGAGCCGGCTTCTGGTACAGTGTCGGACTGGATCCTGGAGCATCAAACGAGACTTCACCTTGCTTTTGAAGGGGCCAAAGGACGCCTGGCCACAGCTGCAGATCGGCGCCAAGAACATCACAACCGTCGGGTGAAGATCGCACCCCTACAAGAGGGTCAGCTGGTCTAAGTCCGTGACCATGGGATTCGGGGCCGTCAAAAGATCCAGGACCTGTGGAAGTCGGAACTCCATCGGGTGTTGAAGGTCCCGAAGCCAGGGGGTGTGGTATATACCATCGCACCAGTGGAGGCCCTAGAGAAAGTAAAGCACGTCAACCGCACTATGATAAAGCCGCGTCTGGGTCCTGAGGCCCAAGATCGGTTCCCCACTCCTGCTGCTGAAAGAAGTGTGGTTCCCCAGGAGGAGGATCTGCTGGAAGATTCAATTCAATTCAATTCAATTTAATTTGTATAGCGCCATAACAATACAATTGCCTCTCGGCGCTTAACAGAGCCCAGAGCCTGAACCCCCTTAGTGCATGCACAACGGCAACAGGGGCAAGAAAAAACTCCGTTAGGCAGCAAGAAACCTTGAGCAGAACCACGGCACATAAGGGGGGACCCATCTGCTTGAGGTCGGCCGGGTGGAGACAGGAAGGTGGGACGGGGGGAAGGGGGGAAGGGGAAGGGTAGTGTGGCAGAAGGGGAAAGGAAGCAACAGGGGCAATACACAGCCAGCATTTGGTCACTGGACATATGTGTACATACATCTGGTGGTAAATACATGATGCAGACAAGACCAGATTACTGTGGCAATAGGGTTACTGTTACAGGGGTAGGGGATGTAGGGACAGAGAAACATTTCGGTGGAGGCAATAATGTATATTGTACATAAATGCTAGCATAGGGTATTGGGTAGAGTAGGTGTACGGCAATGCAGTGGCAGTGGGTGCGGTTGGCCGAGGGTTTCTCTAGGTAGACCAGGTAGAGAGACTACGTGCAGAGTGGTGGGGGTGGGGAGGGAAAGTTCCACATCCATCAGCGATTGGAACACGCCAGGCTCCGGGGAGGCAGTGGACCTTGCAGGGGGCGCTTGTTGAAGGGGGGGGTGTGGACATCTCGGACCATGGAGCTGCCGATGACCAGGGTGGGGGTCGTCACATCCAGCGGGAGAAGTCGTCAAGGGGATGATGACTGAGTTGAGGGCCCAGGATGGGGAGCAGGGCGGTGTGGGCGATGCTGGTGTTGCTCTGGAGCCGGTCTGCAGGGGCGTTTCGGGGCGGGCTGAGGAGGGGAGTTATCAGGCCCAGGAGGCTCCTCCTGATCCATCTAACAAACAGGAAATGACGAATCAGTCTGCAGGTCTGTCAGTCGGGAATCAGCACGAACAAACACACAGATGAATCATTTCACCAACCAGGGACATGTCACCTGTGTGTCGGTTTGCCTGTTGCATATTGCAATACTTAGATATGTTTAGTTTTTCTGGCATTGAACATTTTGTTTTTTGTTGTGATCTGTTTGCCGGGGCCGTACATGCATCCACTCGGCAAACAGGAAACACATTTGATGTTGCGGTACTAAATTACAAGTAGTAATTTAATTTGTTTTTTGTTGTGATCTGTTTGCCGGGGCCGTACATGCATCCACTCGGCAAACAGGAAACACATATGATGTTGCGGTACTAAATTACAAGTAGTAATTTAATTTGTTTTTTGTTGTGATCTGTTTGCCGGGGCCGTACATGCATCCACCCGGCAAACAGGAAACACATTTGATGTTGCGGTACTAAATGCAAGTAATATTTGAATTTGTGTTCGGATATGTCTGGGTGGCTGGTTCAGCAGGTGATTGGTTTGTTGGCGCCAGGCACGTGCACAGATAGACCCCAACTGGTGCTCAAGCACCAGCCCTTGTGCCCTGGTTGAGAAAAAGTGCCCTTTTTTTCTGGAGACCAATTTTTTTTTCAATCATCAATATTTCTAGAATACAAATTAGTCTCTCGTCATCAATTTCCCCAAATGTGTTTTGATACCTGAGGGGGCATTTATTTGGAGTTCTTGTGAGAATTTCGCCCCGACATGCTCCGCGGCATAGACATAGAATAAGTATTCTTTGCCTATGATCTGCGGTGCTCACAAGCCCCCTCCGCGCCCCTCTCTCCTCATCCCCCACATCAATGTTGAGCGGCAGGCCAACAGGTTCAGCCTACTTCTTCACTGACCTGCATCAGACAAACAGGTAATGACGGTGTTTGTGCAATCCCCCGACGTTGTATAAATTAACAACATTAGTGCCGCTGAAAACAATACGTCTGAAAACCGGACTGGTCCGACGTTTCCTTAAAAAAATAAACAGACAACTAACTTGATTTCAAAGCATTGTCCAGCTGTTTACTGACGTTTGTCAGGTTTAATGACATTATTTGTCTGAAAGTGCATATTTTGTGTTGTATAAATGCCGTTTTAACAATTTCGAGAGTATGTTGAATGTTTGTTTTATAAATGTCACGAGAATTCACAGCTAGAAAATAGCAGGTAAACTATGCTAGCTCTCGGGGTCATGCTATCCTTGTCCCTCACTTGTTTAACGTGATATTTATGTATCTCTTCGTTTTGCCTGTTTTACAACGACAACCAGAATTTTTCCTCCCAAAACATTATGAAGGGCGGTCATTCCAAAAGCATTGGTTTTCTAAAAATGGGTGGCTGGAGTATTCCCCAAGTTCAGATTTGATGCACAAGCATGGTGAGGTGGACCAATTACAGAAAAAAGGCACCCAAGATATCATTTGATGTATCAGACGTTAAGGGAGTGGAAGCCAGAGAGCGAGAGAGATTTAATTTCATTAAAAATTTTGGTGATGGGTGCCCTTTTTTTTTTTTGAGCACCTGCCCCCCAAAATGTCTGTGCACGTGCCTGGTTGGCGCGGTTACTTTTGGCTATATGATGCACTAAAGAGGAATGTCTTAAGTCTTGATTTGAATATAGGCACGGTGTCTGCAGCTCTGATGGAGGCAGGGAGATTGTTCCAGAGGAGAGGAAGATGAGCTCTGGCTCCTGATGCCTGATGCTTCATCTGCCCTGCATCAACCGGTACCCGCCTCTGCTGCTGACCCTGCTCCGCTCCAGTCACCACCGTCCTTTCCTGCAGCGTCATCTATCCCTTCAGGCCAACAGCTTTCGACCCGAAATCTTCAGGAAGAAGCACTACCAGCTCTGGAAGTGAATACAAGTCCCCCAAGAGGGTCGTCATTAACTGTTCCTCCCTTGCGGTCACCTGAGCAGCCCAGCACCAGTGGGGTGGCGGTACGAAGAACGTCCAGGACCTCGGCAGGGCAACACTCCAACCTGCACCACCTTCCGAGATCGATGGGGGAGGCTGCATTGGGTGCTGTAGACCCTCTCAGGCCTACTTCTCAAGCTATTACAGCCATTTTTAGACCCTGGAGTTAGTATAGACTCCCAGTATTATTAGTCCATCGTCGGGGCGACGATGCAAAGCCTAGGGATGGATTGTAGTGAGATGAATTCACCTGCACTCTCACGTCACTGCATTCATTTAGCACACCTGTTCAATAAGTGGCCATTGCTTGGGTGTGGCTATAAAAGCCTAGAAGTTTGCACTAATTGTAGATGGCGAATTGCTACATCCTGTGCAGAGTGGTGTCCTATTTCTCCCGTGGTAGGTTTTCATTGCCACTAAGCATTTAATTTTAATCACACTGTGGACTAACTCCGTCCTTCATTGTAGCCTGGTGTTGTGATCCTCTCCTCCTTCGCTGACCTCGAGAACGGTGGCCCACTAGTTCCAGTGAGGACGCACGTTCCCGCGGCAGCCAGTGTCCTCGAGTAACACGCAACCCAGCCTGGTGGAGGGCTGGAGCCACGAGCTGCTGTCTTGTCTTGTCTTTCTTTTGATTTGGTTTTCCCGAGTTTGTTTGGGGATTTGGCGTCAGCCTTTCCCTATACTCTGCCGTGTAACCTAAACGGCGTGTCTGTCATTTGTTCACGTGCTTGCTTTTGTCTCGTCTCACCTAGTTTAATTGCTTTGTTTTGGCGTGCTTCACTTGTTGTTCTGTTGCTTTCGTTTCGTTATTTTGGTTCGTGTTTTATGTCCGTGTATGGGCATAGTGGCGTAAAGCATAGTTTATTCTTGTGTTTTGTTTTGTATTGTCTGCATGTGTATTGTTTATGGGCAGTTCAGGTATCCTGTGAGAGGGGAGACTATCCTGCCCTTTAGTGTTTATGTGTTGTCTTAACTGGGATCGACTGGTGCTTAATAGTTTCTTTTATCCCCTTTTTTTGTGTCTGAGCAGGCATTGTGCTATCCTGGAGGGGGGGCTAGTCACCTGGTGGTGGAGTCCCGTTATTGCATGCTCACGTGTGATCATTGGTTGCTGTGTGGTTGCTGTGTCACTTTGGTCACTTTGCCTTCACCAGGGTGGTGTGAATCCTGAGCACACTTCCCAGTTAGCCCACCGCCCCTCTAAGGTAAGTCTCTGCCTGTTATAGTTTCCTTACCTAGTGTGTTTGCCAGCCCTAGTCATGACTGTTTGAGCCTTTTTATTGCTGATTAAATAAATACTTTTCTACCCTGACTAACCTCTCAGTTTGTCTAGGTCCATCTCCCCACATCTACATCGAAATTGCTATTCTTTATAATAAATATATTCTGGAACTCACGACTCTTGTGTGCTGTGTGTATCGAACTTGTTCTCGAGGGCTGAGGTGTCTAAGAACATTTAGATTAGATATTCTCTGGGTGTAATTCCCAGGGTGGCGTAGTTGGCTACTTACACAGGGCTGTGGGGTTCCCCCCTTATGCTCCTGTTACAGATAGAAACAAATGTTTTCATTTGAGGTTATTTGTAATATAGTTCTCTCCTTTCTTTTATTAACAAAATCAAAGTGTGGTTTATGTCCATGGATTTTTTTGACATTCACAAGGTTAATGAGAACTCCATGTTCCACGTTTTCCCTACTCCCAAAATTCAGGTGGTTGGGACTCATGGGGACATTAGCACGAAAGGACACACCGAGGTATGGGACACAAACGTTATATTCCGTATCAGCCATGTGGGTCTACAATCATGTCAAAGTTCATGTGGATCGGTGGAGTCTCAGTATATGACATTGTTGATCAAAGAAAAAAAACGAAGAATAAAAAAGCTTTGACAAACACTATATGCCAAGCGGTGCTGTGGCGGTCATAATTATTTTGATGAGGACTGGCAGAGAAAGTGGAGGATAACTGTGTCTTGATGGTAGCACAAGACTGCACAAGTGTGGTGGATGATGGCTTCAGGGTCAAGTGGAAATCACTGGATTCACTGTGTATCGGTAAACTCTAGTATATCTCAACAAGGTCGAAACACTTGCAGCCGTTTTCTTTTTCTTGGCGAGCTCATTTCCGTCTGTAATTGCATTGTATTGAGTTTAATTGTGATTTAACTAATTGTTTACCAGGCTTGTTCACAAGCTCACATGATTTAAATATGCTTTTTTTCCCTGTTTAACAATGTAATGTAACCTATAGCGTAGGCTTAATATGTCATCTTATTGTTTGTATCTAAGGAACACTTAGATTTTGGGTTCGCTCTACCTGAAGCGCATAACTGCCTTCATGGTGCGTAAATCAAAGACTTCAAAGGCAGAATTATTGGTTGAAAAGCTGAGAACCGTGCCCTTTATGCATTGTACAGCAAAGCATTCAACTGCCAGCTGAGAAGATAACTGAACTAGGCCAGGTCATACAGGGTTCCAGTTGACTGTCCATCCCAGATTATTAGTGACCGTTAAGCTGCAGCCACGTTAAAAAAAACACAATGGTCTGCAGAGTGAGTTGTCCAAGCTTTGATAGGAGCCCCCAGAGGAAAGAGGGGGTTAGAGTCGTCTGGTGAATCACAAAAAAAGAAGCAGTAGGAGGAGGAAGAGGAGAGGATGGAGGTGGCGGTGAAACCAGGCCTGGAACTCTCCCTGAATATGAGGTCAATAGAGTTACGGAAAACAGCAAGGAACAAGAGGCCAGGCAATGCTAGATTGTGAAAAGATAAGGGAGTCACAGCAGGAACAAACATGCAAAGTTAACACTCAACAAACAAAGCAAACACACGCATGCAGTGCACAAACAGACACACTCACACACTTGTAGATAGAACGCGGGGGAAAGAGAAAAAGAGAGAGAGAGAGAAGGAGGGAGAACAAACAAAACATATACAATGAAGGACAGCAACAAAGCACTGTGCTTATTTATGATGCAAAGCAAATATATCTCAGCCTGGATGATGTATTGTTCAGGCTACCACACAACTCCATAATTTGATTCTCTCGCTGTATACTAGAGACTGTACATAGAGGGTCTGACAAAGTCTGCTGAACAAGGCAATCTCATGGATGAACAGTGCTGTACAATCTGTGTCAAAGTGCATGATCTTTACATACAGCATTGCTACCAAACTTGGAAGTCGCCCTTTCACCATCACAGCCCAGGAATGAAAGATGAAATTACTCCTGTGCTGTTACACTGATGACACTGTACAGCCCAGTACACTATACAATGTCAGAAGCAATAACTTTTTCACATCTATAGGATTTAACCTCCAGAGTCTGTATGATTAAACACGGTCCGATTCTGAATTGTCGTGTCACTTATTTTTTCTCTGTACATGTGCTATCAAACACCCTTACATGCTAGATATGTTTATGCTCTTCATCATGCTACCGGTAAGCATGCTTCACTTTTGATAAGGACACATGGCACTGGAGATAAGCATGTTGATGTCTATCCTGTGGTCCATGTGGTAAAAATGGCTGCTATCTTGTTGTAATTAAGGCTCACAAAAAAGTCAATGAATTGGGTGAGATATGCTTGATAATCTTCAGTTTGCATCCCTGAACACAATTCAATGTGATTGCCCTTGGGGTTAAGGTCCTAATACTTAACATACAGAATTATGTAACCCGCATTTCTGCTTTTTTGTGGTTGTGTTCCTGACTTAATTTAATCTTAATTGGATGTTTACAAGTGGTGAACATGATAGCTGTGTGACCTGAACCCCTTGGAGGAATCAGCAAGTCTTCTGTCTTTGCTCAATGTATGTTTTTTAGGGCAGCGCTGATTAAACATTTTGAATTACTTCATGGTGGGATGGAGAGAGAAAGAGATTTAAAGTTGCACATGAAAGATGGTTCAAAAGCATTCATCTAAAATCGGATAAGGGGTGAATAGGGTATGTTCAATTAAATCTCTGATCAACTAAGGCTCTCCGGAGTTCGAGAAAAACTGGAACAGCTAAGCCGCAGTACCTGGTTTACATCAGCGGTAACACGGCCGCTTTTCCCGAGGCTAAATGGTGCCCTAGGAAATATACTATAGGTCCCACCCAGCTGGATTTAGCGCTGCTTTGTATTGGCAGTGGCTGCACGTGTGGGGAGGAGCAAGGTTTGTCTTTATCAGTGAGACAGCGCCCCTGTTCGAGCGTCGTGGTGGTGACCATCTCTCACCGTTCTTCACTTGCTGTTTGTACACAGTGAGCTCGCCTGATAGGACTCGCACGGATTCGCTTCATCACCGCCCCGCGTACCACTGCGGTAAAGAGGCAAGCGGCACCCGGGCATAGTGTCAACTTCAAGCGTTCCGCGCACTGTAGCGCACTGTTTGTATCTCTGGGGGGGAGAAAATCAAAGGATTAAGGAACAGGACTCCAGGAGATATTCACAATTCACTGTTGATACAGCGCAAGGAGGGAGGAAGTTTTGCCGTTGCCTCTCGTTTGGTAACCTTGGCACTCAAGCCCGCAACAACTGCGAGGATGGGACCGTTTCTCTTATCCATCGCTCTTTTCCTGAGCGTCGCTGTCCCGAATGCAGCCAAAGGTAAGACGCTGGGCACAAGCTCAACTGATTCTGTGGGTGACGGCATGTGAAGGTACAGTCAGCACTCACTGCGGTTGTGAAAACAATTATACAACTAGGAGGATAATCATATAACTCCTTAGTACAGCCAGGGCACCGTTCTATGTCCACCTGTAATGGTAATTGCTAAATAAATAAAAGATAAATAAATAAAACACACGCACAAGAAATGCAAAGTTAGTTTTTCTTTTTTCCTGAGATGCATACTGCTATATCTATTGAAATATTTAATTTAGGCTAATTTACTTCTATACTTTATTTCAGTGCACTAGCCTACAGCATTGGATCTATATCACAGGGGAATTCTGGCTTGTCCATATTAGATTTTATAGACATACCATTTACATCTGTTTTAATACAGCCTGAACCAAATATTCCATGGGATAAGGAGATCGCTGACTAACGTCATATTTTTGGGAATTCGGGTCAGTTTCTTGCATATCACCATATCGCCACAAATCAGAATAGTCAGTTTTTAGAGAGTAAAGCAAATCTCCCGGGCGCGTACTTTCATATTCTATGCAGTCTAAAATAGCATTGCCAACCGAGGGTACCAGTGTGAGGTAATAAACTTGCAGTCTTTTCCAAGGTAGACCTGTTAAGAGAAGTTAAACATGTGCGTTCCTATGGTGAAATCTTCATGGATCTGTAGTCTCTCTCGCTCTCTCTCTCTGAAGAAGAGGCTTCGCGTCCTTACATTTCGACAGAGGACGTCCAGTGCATAGCGTTTAGTTTCATGAAACTGATAGAGACGGGACTAACAAGAAATGGGAGGAAATTGAGATGTGCTAGGCTATAACACAAATTCATAAAACGCTGATTTTATTATGGTGGACGCAAAAAAGGCAGAGTTGGACAGCCTTACATGTATGTGATGTGAAGGCAAAAATGGATACTCGGGATTGGTTTGGCTATGAGTGAATATATAATTTAATGAGTCCCGGAGACTTGTAGGCTGCAAAAGTGCAGCTAAGGGAGAAAAAAAATGAAATGGATCCAACAATATGGAGATGAAACAGAATATATTTTGTATGGTAGCATGTTCTGGGAGGACTCACAGAAACAGCTCTGAGCATATCGTTATATGAGGAGAATAGTTCCATGCTTTCTGCTATACAATAGAATTGTATTTATTGGGCATTCATCCTGCATGTTCAACCTGGGCTGTTGAAAAAGATTTGTCCAAATAGAAAACATGACAAGGGATGCAAGCCCAAATACAAGAATTTTCACAAGAGCCAAGATTATCCAATTCTTCACCTCCCACTTCCTCCCCACACGCCACTGATTTAATGACAGTTGGTTAATATGAGCTCTAAGACTGTGCAATCCATTAAAAATGGGACACATATTTCCCTTTCCAGCTCCCTCCAACTCTGAGTGCCTTGTGCATCTCCTCAGCGTCCTCTCATCCGCCTTCCTCTAGGTCTCGCTGTGCTGTGAGCCATAATTGTAAGAACACTTGGCTCTTGAGCCTCACTCTGTCGACTTTGCCTTCGCAGCTACAAGACATAATGCTTCCTCTTAGCATAATGAAACCAGAGCTATGATACCTTGGGGCCCACTCGTTTCAGGGCACAGAGAGTGAGTTAAATACTCAGTGAGGGTTCTTCAATTAATTATAGCATCCTGAGGTTCCTCCAAATCTGACACACTCCAAGCTGTGATACGGCCCACCCGTTAAATAACATAGCATTAACATTATAACTTAGGGCCTCATCCAACCTAGAAGAGTTGGTGCATGTATTGTTTATTTCTGTCTCGGTGATAGACTGAGGGTAGGACACATGGTAGATGATTTAGGGCATATAATAAATTACCATAATGGAGAGGTACTGAGGGGTCCCAGAGTTCTTACAAGAAATGTATTGCCTCAGAAGAGCCCAGAAATCATTGCACATTTCCCCCCTACTCACCAAAATCCCTGCTGTGGCTTTCCAAACACAGACTCACATCTCATACACTTGAGAGCCGTAAAATGTTGCAAGCCGAGTTGCAAACAAGCCTCCACGCAGACACACTGCACATTTGCAGTATACATGATCCAGTTTGTGATGGCCAGTTTCCAGTGTTATGGTTGCAAACCACAGGCTGTACTTAACATACAGTATGACCGTTTATGAGCCTCACAGTGCACCAAACCACCAAGACAGAGGACCCTGCAGTGGCAGCTGTCTTTGGAAAAAGCTACTAACAGATAATCTGTGGGGAATGCCACTGGCTTCTGATGTTGGCAGAAACCAGAACAATTGGCCTTAAACATCTGCCTCCAGGTAAAACCGGTCGCATTGTTCCACACCAGGGTGCAATACATCAAATCCGCTGGGGTGTTGCAGAGACCAGCGCATGGTCTGTCTTCTTGTGCTGTGCTGTGCCAGCCAGCCAGGCAGGCAGACCTTGAAAGAGAGCAATGACAAGTTAATAGAGTGATCCATAAAACACTAGGCTCTTTCTTTTGCCTTCGTGTGATGTCTTGTTCTTCTTCAGCTTTATGTTTCGACTGCTAATGGTGGCGCTTCGGCCTTTTACAGTTATATTTAGAGAATGTGAAATGTTTGGTGAAGGTATTTTTTTTTCTAGGGTTGCAAGTTCCTCAAGACTAATGTAGCTGTAGCCAGCGGAAGGTGGCTCAGGTTTCAACCACAGGCACTCAGGTTTCACCACGCTGATTTCATCCTCCATTAGTGCTGCTTCAGGACTGTATTGCTTCTTTCAAGATGACGTTAAAAAAATTATTGGGAACTGTGAACTTCTAAAAAATGTTCACCTGTTCAGCTCCTAAAACAATATAGATGCCCGCAGCAACATCTGTCGTCTCACCTGTGTGACCTCTGAAGTACGTTAACCTTACATTAGTATTTTTGTTTGCTTGAATCCTATCAATAAACAAGTCACGTTCATATTAGTCAAGTTCGATTCAACTCTTAGGCTGATACCAATTATTGCAAAAGTTACACAGGCAACTTCACTGATAAATTAAGAATACAAACATATCATACACAATAGTAAATTACCTAAAAAAATTACCTAAAAAGTAATTAGATAACGTTTGTAATATTACTTTCAGGATGGAGAACGTCATGGTTATAGATGTTGTTATGTCAAATGGGGTAAATCAGGGCACTGAATTTCTGCATGATTTTCAGACCACGCATGCAAATCATTTTTTTAAAGTTAGAGCTTGTATTTTCCCAATTTTCGAGTTATCATGAACACAGCGTATATATAGCTAGTCCCACAGGTAACCCAGAGGCAAGCTGGAACCTCCTTGTGGATTGGTTGTGTTAATGAACGTGTACTGTCTAAACTACAGTGCAAGTTGGTCTAAGGCATCACACCTAAATACCCCCCTACACCCCCTTACAAGAAATAGAAAACAATTGTAACATAAACAAAAATAACATACTACCTTTTTTTTTATTCTGTGCTGTGTGGTCTACTACAGCCTATTTATAAAGAAAGAGCTCTGGTATCTGACTGTTATAAGCAGTCGGTATAAGCAGATATCCAAACTCAGGTATGAGAATCAGATTGGAACTGAAAAAGTGGATCTCATTTGTGTACTCCCACCTCACACAACCTAATTTAGATTTTTCAAAAGAATTCCAAGCCAAAACACTAATGCAATGATCTGATCCGTATTGAAGTGAAAAGTTTTAGGGTGGTAGCACATTCTGTGTGTTCCAGAAACAAAGAGCACTAGCACCATTTACTCGAGAGGCACTGCAGAAGGCCACAGAGAGCCACCGCTGTTCACACTAAAAACCCTTTGTCCAGCTTGTTTAACAAAATGTTTGTTAGATCATGTCTGTGCTATTTGTAATGCGCCCTTCATCAATCTTGCTCAAAGTGAATAAAAAAACAACTAAATGTGTTTATTGGAGCTAACAGATGCTGATTTTATGCACCATCCAAGCTTGTTTTGGCCGCAGGTCATGTTCGAAAGCACTCTTCTAGCGTGTGTGATTTTAGCTGACCAACAGGCCCACGCTATGGCTGTGTTTTCAGAAGATGACAAATTCCAGAATCAGGCCAGTGCAACTCCCTTTGTAACATCCTCTGACTATCCAATAAAAACACTTTGATGGAATATTATTTTTAACGCCAAACACAAACATAAGGTGAGTGGCAGTCCCATTCACTGTAACTGCCTGTGATTGATTGCCTGCTTTGGCTTGCTTCTGAAAAGTAAGAGGGGTTTAGGGCTATTGTCCAGCAGTGTGTGTAACCTGGACACAAATGCTAGTGAGCAGGTCCAAGCCTCACTTTTTCTCTCAGAACTCCCATGGCAACGGGCACACTGGCTGATTTGTGGATTGTTTGGTGAGGACTGTTTGTTAACAGTGGGTGATATTGACTTTGGCTGACAATTTAGTCAGTCAGGCACATTGCCTCCTTGGATGAAAAATATTTGGGCAACAAAGAAAAGAGGCTTTTCACACACTTTGATCGCCAAAAGAAGATTGATCTATGACTGAGAGGTCGTATTGAGCTCTTTTCAACCAGTATAATATGATCTCATCCGAAATCGAATGCATTGAACTTTCATCATGAAGTGAAAAACACTGATACTGTAAGATAGCTAGTTGACAAAATGTCGGTAGCATTACTCTAATGCGCTAATGCTTGGCATCCCGCCTCATATTTCCTATAAGACCCTTGCCCCTCCACAACCACCTAAACCCATCTCCATTTTTTATGTAAGTTATTTTAAATAGTTATGTTTTTATTAGGCTTTAATTAATGTGAATCATTATCCGTGAACTATATGGATAGATATTTCAAACTGTTGTTGCAATATAGGAAAGGTCAACTGCAATGTTGAGGTGACATTTAATGATAGGTGACCTTTGTGGCCTGGACTTCCTCAGTTAATGGCACCCATTTAAATCAGTGGACAAAGGATAATAACTACGATATCGCTCTCTGTGATGACTGTGAGGGTGCTCATTGGTGGATGGCCTGTTGGGACTGACAAGCAATAGGGACACTTAGAAATGGGAAATAATCTTCGTATAATGACCCCTCCTTCTGATGGTATGTCATGGGTTCATTGTTCTTTTTTAATTTGGATTAGTTTGATTGTACTTTCTATGGCTCCAGCTAAGGTAGTTTAATCGTATTAATATGGAGAGAGTGATCTATCATTCATGTGTTCATGTGTTTTAAGAGGTTAATGACTACTTTGCTTTACATCCTTTTTGCTAAACCTGTTTGTGTTGTTCTTCTGTGGGTTGTGGGTGTGTGTGTGTGTGTGTGTGTGTGTGTGTGTGTGTGTGTGTGTGTGTGTGTGTGTGTGTGTGTGTGTGTGTGTGTGTGTGTGTGTGAGTGTGTGTGTGTCTGTGTGTGTGTGTGTGTGTGAGCACTGGTATGTTTATACTCAACATGGATCCTTTGACTATCACATCTCACTTAGAAAGCACATCAATGTCTAAGCAGCCATTTTTTAGTAAGCTACTTCAGTACATTTTCAGTAAAGTGATTGAAATGGAAGTGGACTGGCTCTGTGGAGTTCTTTGGTGGCTACATTTGACGTGACCAGTCACCACTACAAAGAATGTTTAGAGCCTTACACAGAACTTGACATCATTTTGAATCAATCTGCTGTTGAGAATAAAGCGAAAAATGGCCTAATCCCGGTCCCAGTTCTGGCTGGTTTTATCAGCCAGAATGCAGGCTGGATATAGAGCCCTCCCACCCCCTGCCCCCTGTCCCCCAATCCCACACCCCTCCCCACTGTGTGTACACAGGTGCTTGCTAAATTATGTTTTGGCATATCTATGTTTAAGGCTCGTCTTTGTGGAAGTCTAGCTATCGGTGGAGAGAGTCTAGCAGCATGAACTCTCCAAAGGATTCTGAGCATCAGGTGAGTTCACAGTGGGTTACCCTCACACGGGAGAAGTGTTTGTAAGCTGATACCGCACTAGCACTCCCTCAAATGTCTACTAACGGAAGAGTCATCCGAGGCAAAAGGATTCCCCGTGGTCGCATAGGAGTTCAACAGAGGAGAGCATTGGCAAATCCATTGTTTCGTTTTTTTTTTTTTACTTCTTCTCCCCTCCTCTTGTTATTGTTTTCCGGATCACATGGTTCCTCTGAGCTTCAAGGGGTTCTTTGTTCTGTACAGTGAATTGTCTGTGGTCTTGGAGTCTCCTCGGACTTGTTTCAGCAATGGAAAAAAAAATACAGATAGACAAAAAAAACATCCCCTGTAGAGGGAAGGTTCAAGCAGCGGTTAGTGTCAATAAATAAAGGTTTGATTCTCAAGACATTGATCTGGAAACAAGGCAGTCTAAAGCGCTATATATCTGAGAAATAGCTTCCCAGCGATTAGCTGTACCAGGACTTAATGCATACCCAACCTTGCAGGCCTCATCCACCGGGAGCCACTCAAGGTATCTTGGGTTGCTATCTGATTGTGATAATTTGTTACCTCCCAGTCAAAAATGATGGGATTAGCCTAACCTGTGTACCACCATCACCCCTCCCCCCTTTCCTTTTAGTTACGAGTTGCCATATGTGTCTACCCCTACTGGAAAAGATTGGTGATCAGTTGGTGAAATGGTGATCAGTTTTCATAGCTTACCTAACACTAGCTTGTTGTGGTTATTCCTATAATTGTACATTTTTACAAACTTTTATACACTATGTTTCTATATATCTTCCCAGTAAGTTATGCATCTTCTTAGAGTAGGAAGCAATGTTTTTTTTGTGTGTGAAGAGGTCATGTTTTTAGGCTGTCTCAGTTTTGTACCTTTTTCTCTGGTGAGGTCTCATTCTACCCATGCCGATTAAGATA
>NC_137913.1:25500889-25543389 GCF_963457725.1 Sprattus sprattus
AAATATTGCCAAGCAGCAGTCAGCCAAGCAATGCCCACCTATAGTACCATGTGATAACAAGATTGCTTTAGGTCTTATACTGGAGTTATGTGAAATGTCTATGTGGTTGCATCCCCTAAATACATCTACATAAGTATACAGAGGATTTGACAGAGGATACACTGTTAGAACAGAGAGTGAAGATGAAGGAAGTGGTCCATCTGTACCCACTTACGCCTGAGGTTTACTCATCCGTGACTGCAGGATTCTTTGGGTGATTTCACCTTCAATGGATGTTTTTTACCTTCTCTGTTCCTTTACATAGCTGGATGAACAGACACTGCTGGAATGATTGCCTTAGCTTGAAGTTATTTACTGTGGTATCCTAATCTGTTCTGTGTTGGAATTTTGGTTATACACAGGAAAATATGTTAAATTCCTTGTGCTATTGTTTGGGGACTTCCCACATTGGCCAATCCTCTCACTGTGAGATGCAAGTACTCAAAGCCAGCAACCTAACCAAACCAATATAACCATTGCACACCCATAGATCCTGCACGGTAGGATACAACAATAACTGCCTGTAGACAGCAGCAGCACAAACTGAATGTCATAAGGGCCTTCCTTCACAGCGCAACAACTAAAGGCATTCTGAAGAAAGACACACAGACAGAGAGAAAATTATAGAAAGAGAGAGAAAAAAGGGAGAGAGAGAGAGAATTTGAACCTCATACCCACTGATTAGTTGTTTCACCTGTTATTTCAGTAATATGTATCTGTTGTTATTTACATTCTAATTACAGGTTAAAAACATCTTTTAAACAGAGAATTATTAAACCAAACCATCCATGTCTCCATTTTCACTTCGACCAGTGCCAATATCAAGGCTCTGTTTATTTGCCAGGTTCTCAAGTACACTAGTGTCTAGTGGTCTCAATCATGCTGTGTAGAGGACCTAGAGCACACATTATAGGTCAGATTCATTGCATTGACGTAGCTAGCTCCAGCCAGGGTTAGCTTGACTGGCACAAACCTGTACAATGTCTTCCAAAAAAACTGACGTTCTTTCCAGTTTCCACAGATTGTCGAGGTGGACCCAGAAAAGACCCAGGCCATACATGAATTTCCTGTATCAATCAGACAGACGGCCATCCATAGATTTTTAGGAGTGGCAGGAAGATACCACCAGTTTGTGCCAAATTTCTCAAGGATGGCTGAACCTCTCCAAGGCCTCTGAAGAAAGGGAGCCAAGTTCAAGTGAACTGTAGAGTGTCAAGAAGCTTTGGATACCCGCTCATGTTTATTACCTCTCTCGGTGGCTGGAAGGTGTAGGGCCACAGCTGAGACCAATTTTCGCGTCCTGGTGAAAGAGAAAATCACTCTTTGGGGAGGCCCTGACTACCTCCAGTCTGACCAAGGCACTCAGTTTGTCTCAGACCTTTTTGTTGAGATTTTGGTGAAGGCTGTAATTCGGTGAGGAAGTTTACCATCCACAAACCAGAGAGGGTAAACCGCACCCTCAAAACTATGTTGGCGTCATATGTGGGATCGCAGCATGAGCCCTGGAATCAGCACCTACATGAGTTTCGTTTTGCAATCAGTTCTGCAGTGCATGAGTCCACTAGGGTTTCACCAGCGGAGTTCTCAGCAGGCCACTCCACAGTCCCCTTGATAGGTTGTTGTTGCCATACATTTCAGCCCCGGTTCATGGTAAGGTCAGAAATCTCTGTGAAATAAGAGAGCTGGTCAAATCTAATCTGAACAGAGCCCACTCAAGGCAAAAAATAAACTTTTACAAAACACACAGAAGTTGAGTTTCAGGTCAATGACAGAGTGACACCCTTTTTCGATTTCCAAATTGGCCCCAAGGTGGCATTACCCCTTCAGGGTTGTTATGTGAATGTGTCCCCTTAACTACCAGATCGTAGTGGAGGGAAGTGGATTTGCGTACTGCCCTTGTATCTCACCTCAAACCCTGTTACCCCATACTGTAAGATGTAAAGGAAATACATCGACAAAAGGTTCTCGAGATATTTTAAGAGGATAGTAATTATGAAGAGTTCTATGGATTTTCAGATTCAGACATCAAGCCCCACTCGTAGAGAGTGTGATGCGCCTGCTAAATAAGTACACGCCCAAACTATTTCCCCAATGGCACTGCACTGGCAATTGTTCCAGCCACCTAACTAGCTCTAATAGAAAAGCATTTCTGCTGTGTGTGAGAGAGAAAGGTGGTACGACAGAAGTAGACAGAGTTGAATGCAGGCAGTTTTTAACCCCTGTAATTTAATCAATCCTCTTCTGAAGGTTAATGACTCTCAGCCACTCACAATGCTCACAAACAAAAACTCTTGATTGATTGAACTGAGACGTAGGCCACTGGTTATTCCCTTTTCACAGTTATTGGGATGTATGCTGGGAGTTAATGACTAAGTCTGAATGAACTATTATTATAACTAATTATTCAACAGAAACAATGCGTTCTGATTATTGAAAGGAAAAGAATAATTATAGTGTGATGTAAATGGAATACAGGTTTTTTGTTTTGTTAACGTTGTTTTGGATAACAATGGTAAATGTTTGTTTCATATTGGGATCTTTACCTTTATCTGTATGGCTGATGGGATGAAAATACATAGTTTTATTATTTATGAATGGAATTATATGCATGCTCTCAGTTGAATGGAGGAGAGAGCCACAGGCTTAATGACGCATGAACCACAGAACTGAAGGAACTCTTACCCTATGACAGCTGGGCCACAGGAAAAAAGCACATAGGGCCCTATCTTGCACCCAGCGCAATTGACATTGTCACCGACGCATGTATCATTCCTATCTTGCACCCGGCGCACAGCGCAATTTTCCCTCCAGAGGTCCGCTTCGAAATGAACTTGCGTCGACATGGGCGGGGGCGGAACAGAGAAGGCGTTTCTCTGGCGCAAGTGGTACTTTGCAGTTTCAAAACAACGCCTTGCGCCGTGCGCCATTGACCAAAAAAAAGCTGGTCTAATGTCAGGCGCAATGCCCAAAGTCTGTAACGCGTATTCAGAACGCTATTTTAAGGGCGCATGTGCTTGCCCGCACAGTATAGGACCTATAGGCTACACTTTACTTTTGTCGTCTTCACGAGAGATTTACACCATTTTTTTGGCAAGCCATATATAATTACAAGGAAAATAAAGTATTTACCACATGAGGAAATCATTGTGATATCCGTATCCAAGACATTTTAAAACTAGGCATACATCTAGCGTACACATTAACCCAAATGATTCAGGTTAATTGAAGCTGCGTGACATTTGATTTATTGTATGGCTTTGTTGCATTTATTTAATGCCAGTATTAATATAAATCTTGTTAACTCATCTCTGTGTATGTGGACTTTATTTATGTACCTTGGGTTTGGTCAGCTGGTGCACTGGCTTGGGTGCCGATTTCCATGCCCCCAAATCCCTGCACGCTCTCAGGCGTGAGGGTAGACGTGGCGATGTCCTCTGCTGCCGTCAGATCCTGGGTCGAGGCACCTCCCGTGAGGCCACGAGAACGTGTGTTACCTTCCAGCTTGGATGTCCCACGTCTCCGGACGTCATTATAGCGTTTTCGGCACCGTTTTCGGGTGCCCCGTAGCAGAAACAATCACGGCAATATCTTCCCATGCTTGCTTGACTTTGCTAACTTTTGGAGGGTTTCTCGCATCCCCATATATATCTATCTCCTGGCTTTTTACAAAGCCATACAATACATCAAATGTCACGCAGCTTCAATTAACCTGAATCATTTGGGTCAATGTGTACGTTGGATGTATGCCTATTTTTAAAATATATTGGATATGGATATCACAATGATTTCCTCATGTGGTAAATACTTTATTTTACTTGTAATTATATATGGCTTGCCAAAAAATTGGTGTAAATCTCACGTCGGTCTCCTCGGATGTGAACTTTTCCGGTCTTCCACCAGGTCATTCCGCCATCAAAATAACAAGCCGCCATGGACTATGCGCTCCTCGCTCTTAAAGGGAATGTGAGATGACGCTCGGATTGGTTTATTGCATATTACGCCCAAACCACACCTATGGCTGAGTAACCTCCTTTAGACCAACCCCTTTGACACTTGCGCTGGACGAAAGTGTGTTTTTTCCGCCGTTAAAATAGCAACTGCGCCATAGAGCCGCCCACACAGCTATTGCGTTTGGCGCCGTCCTACTTGCGTTTCTGATCGGCAAGATAGGGCCCATAGTCTGCATGGGCACTTTTTTTCTTGAATGGGGTAAACTTAAAAATTAGGTATTTGAAATGATCTTCTGTTTTCTATGTGTGCTACATTTATTCAAAGAATGAACCCATCTTCTTTCACTCTTACAGTTATTTCACTTGTTATTTATGAGGTTGCAGTAAATGTTCAGTGGGGATAAATTGTGAATTAATGACACCCCAAATCGTTACATTAGAGAGTATAGTCAGACCGTCGCATTGTATGTGTGTGTGAGAGAAAGAGAGAGAGAGAGAGAGAGAGAGAGAGAGAGAGAGATAGAGAGAAAGAGAATGGTGTGATATGAGATAGAGGCAGAGAGGAAACATATGTCCCACTATTTTCCTGAATTCTTTTTTATTGTCATTGTATCTCACCCAGGATTATTTTCCTGTTCCTTCAGATGTTATGAAAATATGTTAGAATCTATGAACTTTCACACTTACCACTTGCATCAGACATTCCTTAGCTGACTGTTATGTTCTCTTTGTTTGTGTGTGTGTGTGTGTGTGTGTGTGTGTGTGTGTGTGTGTGTGTGTGTGTGTGTGTGTGTGTGTGTGTGTGTGTGTGTGTGTGTGTAGAGTGGGTGTGTGTGTGTTTGTGTGTGCATGTGTTTGTGTGTTTATTTTCCCTTTATCGATCAATATATTTGTAACATACTCATGTTTGGCGTTTAGTGAAATGTTTTGGCCTGCACACTTTGCCCGTTTTTGCTTGTGTATGGTTTGCGTTCTTGTAAGAGTCTGCTGTGCTTTCATACATTAATGGTGCATATTGCTATCGATGTGTGACGACGAGCAGGCTTTGCGTTTCAGTGTACTTGCAGTGAGCATTCTCAGGCTACAGCAAAGGCCTTGAGGACTCGGTCTGATCGCACACTCCAGCTCTCATTAAGTCTTATCACTTTCTAATGAATGCCTGCGTCTCCACCCCCATCATCTCTGCATACTATCAAAAGTATAATCATCCTCTCTCTCTTCATCCTTCTTTCTCTCTTTGCGTGTGTCTGTGTGTGTGTTAGTTTTGGTACTTTAAGGTATTTGGTATTTTAACATATTTTTTTAATGTAATTTCTTATAAATAACATATTTGTCATAAAAGAGTTTTCCTAAGACCAATGAGTGTTTAATGAAGTTAACAACACATTCCAATTGGCACTGTTTATATTGCTTTAGGGCAGCTGTAAAAAAAAAACTTATATAAGGGCTGACATGTGAGAACCTACACTTCTGATATGTTAGTTGTTATTTTTATCATGCTATCTTGAAATAAAAATGGAAAAGTAGACCAAATTATAATTGACACCAGATTAAATCAACCTGCATGAATACGTTGTCATGTCAGTGTTTATAAAAGGCTTACAGTAAGTAGGTGTCCTGAACTGTAGCTGTACTACTAAGAGGACACACCATTCACTGGTCCTATCTGTTGGCCAGTCGATAAAATTAACTGAGAGAAATCATTGTGATACATCCACATTCAATCGGAAGGGAAGTTGAAGGCCAAGATGGATCTTGGTCTAACAAGATTCTCCGAATTTAACAAAGAGGGGATAGTGTGTATGTGTGTGTGTGTGTGTGTGTGTGTGTGTGTGTGTGTGTGTGTGTGTGTGTGTGTGTGTGTGTGTGTGTGTGTGTGTGTGTGTGTGTGTGTGTGTGTGTGTGTGTGTGTGTGTGCGTGCGTGCGTGCGTGTGCATGTGTGTGTGTGTGTTTGTTGGGTGAGTGTGTGTGTGATAGAGAGAGAGACAGAGGGTATTTGACGTTAGATTGAGAATTCACAGGATTAGGCATATACACTTACCGGCCACTTCATTAGGTACACCTTGCTAGTACCAAGTTGGACCTCCTTTTGCCTTCAGAACTGCTTTAATTATTTGTGGCATAGATTGAACAAATCAAACATTCCTCTGATATTTCCCGTATTGTCACAAGAGCATCACGCAGTTGCTGCAGATTTGTCGGCTGCACATCCATGATGAGAATCTCCCATTCCACCACATCCCAAAGATGTTCTATTGGATTGAGATCTGGTGATTGTGGAGGCCACAGGAGTACAGCGAACTCATTGTCATGTTCAAGAGATGATTTGAGCTTTGTGACATGAGGAGGAGATGGGTACAATGTTGTCATAAAGGTATAGATATGGTCAGCAACAATACTCAGGTAGGCTGTGGCGATTAAGAGATGCTCAATTGGTACTAAAGGGCCTAAAGTGTACCAGGAAAATATCCCCCAGACCCTTACACCAAAACCACCAGCCTGACCCATTGATACAAGGCAGGATGGATCCATGTGCTCATGTTGTTTGCGCCAATTGTGGCCTCAGTTTCCTGTTCATAGCTGACAGGAGGGGCACCCGGTGTTGTCTTCTGCTTCTGTAGCCCATCTGCTTTAAGGTTCGACGTGTTGGGTTTGGTTTGATTTAAGATCCTCTTGACTTGACCATGTTTACATGCCTAAATGCATTGAGTTTCTGCCAAGTGATTGGCTGGTTAGATATTTACTTTAACGAGCAGTTGAACCAGTGTACCTAATGAAGTGGCCGGTGAGTGTATACTCCTTATGAAACCGTGAAGAAGTATACACACACACAGACCAGCTGAGAATATCTGACTGTGAATGTTTAAGTTATGTATGGTAAGATGAGCAATGAATAATTTATCCTCTCAGCGTCCCACCCATATCTCTTCCAAGTCAGATTTCTATCTTCTGACCCGGACATCTTTTTTAACCCAGAACAAAACGTGGGGTCTGTCAGCTTTTATATGGTTCCACCTGTGTTACTCGCGTAATTTACGAGGACATCAATGCTCAGTTTTTGTCTGGTTCTCTCTCTAAGGTGAGACTGCGCTGACTCAGAGCCAGACTTGCGTAAATTACTCGGACCGACCCTAGTGTGCACTGCCCGCCTCGATCACTCATTTACAAAGTGACACACAAGTAGCGGCAGGAAAACACGCCCGCCCATTAATGAGTGATGTTTTTGAGATGTTGGCGTGTTCTCTTAATAATTCATCCCGATTTCAGATCTTTAGAAGAACTGTTGATAAAAGAGATGGATACCCAAGCTCCAAGCCACCTCCCACCCCTGCACACCCCACCCCACACACTCCCTTCATAAAGACATGGATTCCCAGCAGATGTGGAGTTCATGTTTTATGTACGACATGAAGTGGGACACGCGGGTGGAAAAACTGAACAACTTCTCTTCAAAGTAAATAGGAAAAGACGCGGAGCACTTTTATGCCCAAGGAGAGGCTAATAATCTCTTATGTCTTAACACATTTGGTTTCTGGGTGCTCTGGTTGAAAAGGTTCAAATAGCACAGTTGTGTAAGAACACAAATTCTGATTTCCATGAGAAAAGTATGTTGTGAGACAGATAATTTGTCTTTATTAGTGTATTGAGTGGTTGAGGAAAACAAAACTGTGTTCATGTTTTATTGAACAGCCACAGTAAGCAGTGGCATACTTCTTAAGCATCATTAATTAAATACAGTGTGCAGCTGTGTGTTTGTGTGAGTGTGGTTGTAAATTACTAAAAATACATTTCACGCTCATGGTAAATGGTTTTGTTAGTCAGATCGTGAAAGATAAGGCCATAGGCTATTATGTTCCATTCCTCAAATGCACACATATGCCTACTGATAAAATGCTGATAAAGTTCACCAATATTTTTGTTTGGATCAAAACCATATGCCTACATCGGAGAGGCATTGCATGTGCATGGATTTAATAAAAGACAGGATATTAAGTTCCCTGTGCTACGAAAAAAAGTATGAAAAATCTGGAAAAATAAAACCCAATACTATGAGTACAAACTACCCTGTGTAAGTCTTCATAAACTGCTCCTCCTTGGTTACATTTGCTCAGCTGACATTTTATTTTCCAGACCTGAAACCCTCTGTGCCCACAATGTTTAAGAACACATGCACCAGTAAATAGTAATTGTCTCCACCTCTCAAATCAAGTGTGCCTCATCAACAGTTGAGTGTAATTGCACTGTTTACTTTTAACATTAGTAGCGGTACTGTTTAGCAGGCTTGCTTTCAATGGATAAGCCAAGGATTTTAGAGCCTGGCTTTACCATTAGTTACCGGCAGCTCCAAATTATTTTCCCATCCAGTGTTACACTACTAAGTCAACATGTCATGCTTGACTTTCTGATAGCTTTATTCAAAAATGACCTCAGATTTTCCCTTCAATCCATTTAACATTCCTTTTACATCTCTACTAACTCTTCATTCCTGAACTCTTGAACTTCTGTCCGCTACACTATCACTCTCTTGGCTGCCTATCCCACCATCCACGTGGTATCTAGCATCTCCCAGAAGTCTGTCAGGACTCACTGCACGTTCTTATGTCTACTGACCCTTCCTCCATTTCAACTAACTGTCACTAGTGACAGTTTAGCACTGTGCAACACTACTCAGCACTCAGGTGCCTTTGAATTCCTTCGTGGATTCTCATACACCTTTCGGTGGAGTCTCCTTCACCTATATCATCCTACCAGGCTTACCTAATGAAGTTTCCATAGTCCATCTGATTTGGCTGTACCCAGATTCGAGCCCCTTTTTGTAGTCAAAGCCATTGCAAAGGAAGAGGCCATGTTGTTTGTTTCTAACTGATCATGTCATGTTGCTCTCCCAGACATGTAAGGGGAATTAGGTTGTTAAATTACCTTACGTCTGTAAATATGTTTATAGGAATAAATGTCACAGAATCACTTGACATAAATGAGATCCCAACAGATGTCAAATGTCAAAAAGGATTGTATAATATCTGATGATTTTTTCACTTTTGATGTAAATTATTATACACTGAACCTTCCCTGCACGAATAACCCCTATCGGCAAAAGGGAACTTGTCAAGCACTCAGCTCAGGCGTATCCAGAACGCTCACAGCTTTGTAAGGACAGTTTTTCATTAGGCAGAATCCGTAAGGGTCCTCCTGTGGCAACACACCAAATAAATAAAATGTTCCAGTGTTTGTGTACTGGTTTTGCTGTAAATAATACATTTACATCAATATTAACATGTTTGCATCATATTCTCATTTGAACCATTTGCATTGTAAACAAATGCATCTATTATTCATACAGTGCGTGGATAAGTGAGCACAAAGACACAATTAGCATTCCTCTGCAGTAACTCTAATAAGATGAAGAGTATAATCATTAATTATCACCCTCTTTATATTCTCATTTCAGATCGTGGTCGTGTTTACCCATTGTATTATTTACCCTTTGTACTATTTGAGGCTCATGTACAGGCTTAAGCTTGTATGTAACAGTGGGATCTTTGAGTGCTTTATCTCAAACCAGAACTCTTCGTATGATAGGATAAAAAGGGTCCCTTTGAGAGAATGCAATCCCCTCTTGGAAGGAGGGAATTGTTGTGCAGAGTCTGTGTATATGGCTGAGGTTGCAGTGATGTCTGTGATAGATGACTTGTAGACTTGCTACAATAGATTGACCAAATATATAAACTAATGCATTAGCTAGGCTTGTCCAGCACTGCTGTTGTCATGACTAGAAGTCTTTGATTCATTGGAGTTGGCCCCCTTCTCAAAGCACATGTAGAAGCTAGCGTATGGTCAACATTTACTTTACGTTTGATTAGTCTGTCAGTCCTTGGGAGAGCGTTGTTTCTGTTGAATCTTCACACGCTCCATGTAGTGGCTGTTTGAATAAGGTCATGACTGTCTGGGACTGCCCTCCGCTCCCCACCTGTTACCAGACGTACTGCAGACATACAGATATATACTCCTGAATTGGGGAGGGGTTGGATCAGGAAAAGGACAGCTCCCAATGGGCTTCCTCTGCAGTTACAGTCGACTTTTAAGCCTTTAAAGGCCCAATTGCCATCTCCTGTCCTCAGGCTCTACTCTCCTCTGCGCAAACCTTTCAGTGCTAAACGCCTAGACTGCTCCCTGACATTACTTCCTTTCACTGCAGCTCTCATGTTGTGTTGCTACCCCCTCTCTGTCTCTCTCTCTTGGGCTTTCCCTCTTTCTCTTCCCTCTTTTTCTCTTTCTTTCTTTCTTTCTTACTCCATTTCTCTCTCACTCTCTTTTTATCTCTTCCTATCTATCTGTGGTTTGGCGCCTTCCTCTGAGCTCTTCATCATGGTGTTGTGGCTCGTTAAGCCGTCTGTGTCTGTCTTTCATGTTTGCCTCCAGCACAGAATGTCTCCGTGTATTTTTGTTATTTCTCGCCATTTTGCTCGGGGCTTCCAGGAGTGTATTCCCTGCAGCCATTATATCCAATTAGCAGGAGAACGATGCTTATACCGCCCCTCTTCCCCTCCTCCACCTCCCATTCACCTCCCCCCCCCAGCCCCCTCCGTCTCCCCAGTAGCTATTCCCACCCTTCCTCTCAAGAGGAAGGAAGACAATTCCATGCCTCCACTTACGATAAGAACAAAACACAGTCAAGACACTCTGCATGCTTGAAAGGTTTATATAGGGTTCTTTTCATCGTGCGTTAGCCATCGACACAGCTCACAAGTGCATCTTCCTCATTCACACACTGACGATGGCGTAAGGCCGAAACGCGTCTGTACGAAAATAAACTGGTCTTATTTCTAAAGAGAAAAGCTTGAGAGTGCGGTTTTTATTCTACTAACATCTTCCTCATAAACCTGCTGTTTTCTCCAGAGCTTCATGCCCCAGTGTCATCCCGTTACATTATCACCAACCAACTGTAAGGTTGCTGAGATTTTTTACTGTTTATTACTTACTTTAATGTTAATGTTACCATCAGGGCAGAACAGATACAGATAGGTTGCAGGCATGCTTCTTGTAAGGACTGGTTAAACCCAAGCACATTCGCTGTACTGATAGCACACACATTAAGGTGCTTAAGGGAGGCTGTTTTTTTTTTTCCCGCTCTGTGCACAGAAGGGTCAGGAACTCTGCATCGCTCCTCTGTGAGCTTTGTGGTTGTGTAAGGCCTCAGTGCCTGCTGGAGCAAATCTGGCCCCATAAAGATAAAGCCTCTTTGCTCCCCCCTGGCCCCCCCTCCATAGAGATCTGAGCCCCCCCAAGCCAGCGACGGGGCTTCCTCATCTCCCCTGGATCGCAGGATTACCTTCTGCCACCACCTTCATACCTCTGCAGCCTTTTTTTATCACTAGTGACACTCTCACGCACAGGCATGTTTAGCCTGACAACTCTAGTATAAAGCAAATGGCGAAAAAAGTATATTATTGACCATGTTTGTACTGAAATACTATTCTCGAATGACATACAGTTAGTAGGTTAGAAGGTTTCTGACATTACTCTTTCCAATTACCCAGAGTTACAAAAAATGTTGACTCTTTTTGATAAATAACCTTAAACCCAAAACTCCACAAAATGAGTATAGGGATCCAAATGAAGATCTTTTTTTATTGACTAGCTATTATCTGATATTCCCTCTGTTGTTATTGTTGTTGCAGATGAGTCGTGTGAGCCCAACCCATGTGAGAATGGGGGCACCTGCCTCACAGCACTGAGCAACGAGGCCTACACATGTGAGTGTCACACCGGCTTCACTGGGCCCAAGTGCGCTAGTAAAATGGAGGTTGGTAAGTGACCCAAAGATCAACAACAGATATGTTTGGTGTTGTCAGTGTTGTTAGTGTTGTAGCCCCCGGTGTCAGTCCAATATGCAGGGCCACCTGTCCAGATGTGCTTGTTTGTGTGTTTGTTTTGTATCTTTGTTTGTTTGTTTGTGTTTTTACTTGATTATTTGTGTAATTAAGTGATAGCTTAGTGTGCGGCATGAATCAGGTAGTTATTTGCATTGCATGCAAGCCTTAATCCCAGTTCCCCGTTCTGAATTACCTTCAGAGGCCTCGAAAACACTTTCTCCAGAATTTCCATTCCGCTCTCCATTTTTCCCTCTTCTTCTTTTTCTTCTACCATCCCCCTTCCATCTTCTGTTTAACACAGTAATTCCCACCTGAATCCTGGCATATGTTTTATTTACCTACACATATTCCTCTTGAAACTCATTAAATAATAAAACCAGCAAGACTGGTTTCTGACCTGACCACATGTTCACAATATGCTGCTACTGTGACATTTAAAAGCGTATGGAAAGAACTGCCCCTAAATGCTATTTACATGCATTTTTAAAGCTTTCCCCCCTTTTTCTCCTTCCCCCATTGAGATACTTAGCAGATGCAGTGCTTAAAGACACATTATAGTAAATCATTTTTTTCTCTCTCTTCGACTAATCATTTCACGCTGTGCGCTGTTTTTTTCTCTCACAGACAACAGTCATCACGAGAGCCCTGGTATTTGCTTTGAGTGCCGAGCACTGGGCTTTAAATGAGGGGGTCTGTGAGATAGCAGGAGAACACGTCACCTCGGCCTCACTCGCTCTTAGCCCCGTTGACTCTTCACTGGCTTAACTTGTCCGTCGCTATCATCGTGTAGCAGTGCATACTGCGCCAGGGCTCGCACATGTGAGACAACCAGACGCATTTGTGGCCCATTGGGAAGTGAGAGGAGGACATTGGGAGGAGGATAGAAAGAGATATGTCTCTAAACTGCTGTTAGTGATGAATTTCCATGGGATGGAACTTTAATGCTGGTATAAATATTGCTTTAACATGCAAGTCCAGCATAGTATCTGATGTCCAAGTTCATTCTTCGAGAGAAAGAGAGAGAGAGAGAGAGAGAGAGAGAGAGAGAGAGAGAGAGAGAGAGAGAGAGAGAGAGAACACATAACTGATTGAAATCACAGATTTGTTTTTGCCCTTGGTCTCTTTATTGAGTGGAATTTTAAGTGTCTCACATTTCTCTATAGTCTTGAAGACAGACCCCAGCACATCAGCCTCTTGGGGTTAATAAAAGGGAATTGAGATTGTGTGGTTTTTATTTTGTATTGTGTTTTATCAGCCTTTGTCAGTCTTATGCTTAAACAATCCATTGAACGCTTCGCACACTTTACTCCCACCGCAAGTGCAGCGTTTAAACTCACCTTCTCCATAAATCATTAGAACATGCACAGATACAGAATTGGGTCACATCATGGTTAGAGTTGATCATAGGCTGGTGATGCCTGAAAGGCATTGCAGCATTCCATTGATCTTACAATAATATAATAAACTGGTGCCTTTGTGAATGCATACCAGTTGAATCTCAACTAACACCAATTTACACAAATTCTTAAGGATCCTGCACATATCATGAAAAGCTCCCCCATCTCAAATTATTCCAGAATATCTAAAAGAAAACATCAAATGCGTAAACTGCTGAGACAAGGTATGAAATGAAGCCCATAGAATTGACCTTCTACTGTTTAACTGGAGCACATTTGCTGCTCTCTTGCGAGGATAGGTTTCGTCTTTGAAATCATCTGAAGTGTGATGCAGCGGGGAGATGAGGACGAGGAGGTGCCATCGTTGGCACAGAGGAGGTGCCATCGAGCCTCTTCCTGCTATCACGCCACTAGGCTTGTTTTTTTTTGGCACAGCTAATGAAAGCAGCTGCACAAAACCTATTGATTGGAAGCAAAAGATGCTGATAGCTATGGATCTGGAGAATCCAGAGAGCATGTCCTTTGTGTTCAGTCAAAAAATGCTGCGCCACTTAACTTTCCATTCGTCGCCTTTTTAATTTCCCATATCTGCCTAATTGCTGGAACACAATTTAATGTAACTTTACTTTCTACTCCTATAACAGACCTTTCTTTTCTCGTTATGTTACATGAGGCAGGGAAAACACACATCAGTCAGTCTTTCTCCTCAGCTGTTCCAAAGAAGAGAGTATTATTTCGTGGTAAGCAGCTTAAAAGACGTAATTCTTTTTTGACTGTCCTAATGCAAGCCAGATGAGAGTGAGGGGAAGAGTAGAAACCCCTTTAAAGCCACATGTCAACATTGCAGCTTGTGGTTTGTGGACGGCCTCCTCAGCCACTTATGTAGTGCTGACAAGGCTGCAAAATAGCTATGAATTTGTTCCATATCACCACATTGGCACGGTTTCATCGGGGCTTGTGATCAAAGCTCACTTATCTGTTTACCCCTGTCTATGTCCCTATTTGTGTGTTTATTTCTGTATGTACTGTATGTTTCTCTCTCTCTCTCTCTGTGTGTGTGTGTGTGTGTGTGTGTGTGTGTGTGTGTGTGTGTGTGTGCTTGTTTGTGTGCTTGTTTGTCTGTGCCTGTGTCTGTGAATCTATTTAAACCAGGAAATGAAAATGATGCACTTCACTTCAAGTTATTTCTTGCTGATGTCAATTACTATGTAGATAGTAGAAAGCCAGTTCAACCACATTTTAGGGATTGTTTGCCACAGCCAGCAATTAAGATGATAACATAATCAGATAATGAGTTTCATTAAGTAATTATCATGCCCTGAATATAATGAAAGCTCTTTATGCATGCTTCAACATTGTGGACCTGGTTTTATGCCTGCCAAGTAAAACTGCCAGCTTTCTTCATCAAGGATATTTTAGTAGATCCATTGATGACAATGATAACTCCTTACATGAACACAATATAATTATCCCTATCACCAGTCAGCCTACAGTAATCTTTCAGTCTACATTAATGCCAGAGAAAAAAGGCAAAGTGCCTTGGTGCACAGCTAGTGTGTGTGTGGAAGACGCACAAACAAGATTTGTCTCGACCCTGGAGGGTGGCCTTTTAGCGGACGGCATTAACGGTGACAGGCCCGCCAGTCCTCCTGCCACATCACTAAATGGAGATTAGACCCATTACCCTGATTGCCTCTGACCTTCTTTTATTCTTTGGCGAGTGAACAAGGAGGAACAGGAAAGATGGGCTTTTGTCCTCAAATTGTCAGCAGTTCTGAGTGCTGTAGAGTGGCTGTTCAGCACCTCCTTGTTCATGATTTCTTGGGATGCGTAAGAAATCCAAGCATGGCTTTAGGCTGTAGACCTGGTTTCAGTCCATCTGCGTCTGTGTGCAGGACACGGGCCTGGGTTGTCATATTTGGTGTTTTTGCTCGGAAATGAGGGCTGTCTGCATATCGCAATTCTCATGTGTCCATTTCCCGACTTTGTCTCCGGCTGGGGTCCTATTTGTAAATGGCGAAGACAATCTGTGTCCCGAGTTTGTATCATACACCTGCAGAGGGCCTCCATGCAAGATGAGATTACACTGAGGCGGATCCAAAAAAAAAACTGGGCTTCCCTGGGCAAACTATACACTGGCAGGCCCTATCTTCCCCTCACACCTTTAGTTGCCCGTATCAGGCAGGAGCGGCTTGCACCATTCCATAATATATTTGGTTATGACTTCCTCCAGGTTGACTCTCAGATTAGGGCAATCTGTCCATGGGCTTAGTTTTATCGTCGCCCGGCCAGGATTATCTGAATGACAAAGCCGAGGCCTGCTTCCAGAAATAAGTCATCATCACCGTTCCCCTCTCTCTCTCTCTCTCTCTCTCTCTCTCTCTCTCTCTCTCTCTCTCTCTCTCTCTCTCTCTCTCTCTCTCACTTTTTCAATCCTCATTGGTACTGTGGCTTAGGCAGTAAAAGGCTCCTTTGATTTGGAAGGGAAATAGCCCCCACAGGGAAGTTTGTGGTCAAAAGGACGAGCGATTGTTTGGTGAACCGTTTGGTCACTGCCTGATATGACTGCTTGACTTATGTGTGGTTGGATTTGCCTGCTGGTTTAGTAGCCTTTAGTTTAATAAATAAGTGGACTCCCCCGTTCAGATGATGACCATAGTTGGAAATTGTATTCACCCTTGTTATTTGTTTTGGCCTGGCGGTTCGCATTACTGGAAACAGTACTTGAGGGGTGGGTAGTGAGAATTTGTGAAGGTATGTGTTTGTGTTGGAGCCTGGCTGTGGATGATGGGCAGTTACTGAGAAAATGTTGTAACTTCTGAGGTAATGTGGCTTTCAAAAAAACAGTACCCAGACATACTGTCGAAAACAGTCCAAGAAGTACAGACACACATTAACACACCCACACACTGATGTTCCAGATATCAGTAATAAATATTATATTGCTCTACATTTTTTTTATTGCATATGTAGCGCCATATTTGTGTGTGTTTGTGTCTGTACTGCATGTGTCAAACAACATTATGTATTCTTGGAATCCTCAGAGATGATAAAAAAGCTATAGGGAGGATGTTATAGGCATGGTGATTTTGAAATAGGCTTTCGTCGTTATTCACTGAGTTTTATGTATACCTGTAGTGTAGTTTGTCAAACTAGCGCTTCAATTAAAACCAGCCTCTGAACTAAACCTACTTTATGGTTTATTTACAGTCTCCTCTCAATGTTACAGAGTTATTCTTGGAAGAGTGTAGGACTGAATACTGAATTCTCTGAATACATTAAAGTAAAAGACTGTGCAAATCAATCTTAGTCATTTTTAGATTGCTTTCTGTGAAGGCATCTATAGGCATCTGTATTTGAAAGCCTGACATGTGTCAGGAGGCCAATCCCTCTCTGTAAAGCTTCACCCTTGAGACTTTGAGAAAGATTCACAGTTCATCTTACATGTGAATACGCAATTTCAAAGTGCAGGGTCGACCAAGCAAAGGTAACCATGTGGGTCTAATAATTGAAGATTTTGTTTCTTAGGTTAACAGACCGCTAAGGGACACAACTTCTGCTTGGGCTGAGTCATGTCAGAGACTTATGAATTGTAAGACACTCCCTTTCCTAGAAAACAAAGTTATTTGTTTAACAACTCCCAGGGTGATGGAGTGTTTCAGAATAGCACAGCATATTCAGACAAGAAACGCAATTTGATCCAATGTTGAAGCAAGATGAGAGAAAACTGGGGAAAAAGAGAGGAGTAAGAATGTGGAGAGAGGAAAAAGATAGGGATTGGCTGTGGGAAAGAGAGAGAGAGAGAGAGAGAGAGAGAGAGAGAGAGAGGGAAAGACAGAGAAAGAAGGGCTGAGAGACAGAGAAAAGAGAGATAAATGCTGTGGCTGTTCTGGCTGTCTTTGGTCTCCTGGCTGGACCGCGGCCTTGTTTTCATGTTTACTGTCTTGGCCAAATCCCCCATGTTCGGCAGCTTGTCTTCGAACGAAGATAGCACTAGGCTCAGAGCTCTGTCTGGACGCCAGACCTCACAGAGAGCTGAGGCAGGCCTAGAGCACACTCATCGTGGGACAGGCCCTTTCGGACATGAGCCTGTCTCGCTCTCTCTTTCCCTGCTGTCTTGCTCACTGGAGCAAAAAGCACAGCATGCGAAAAGTCATGAAATGCGTGCCCTCCATTTCTGAGTATTGACAATTGCCTCCGCCATATGGGGAAAAGCACAACATGCAGCATCTGGGATCGTCATTGCTTTCAGATGTGATGCGTATAAATATCCTGTTCTCACTCGCTTTGTTACGTGTGACTCTCCCAGAAAACCCCAAAGACGTGTGAAAACAACGTGGTTGTATTTTCTTTTACAGGATTCAGTGGTTCGAATTAAATATTGATATTTTCATGCGTTTCTGTGTGCTTTGCAGGAGCAGGAGCAAAGGTTGTGTCTTGGCCGGGAGAGATGAGAACTTGTTGTGTGTGTTGGTTTTTTGTACGTGGCCGTGAACACTGGCAGACATTCCTGTCTCCTCGTCTACATTGCAGAAATACTTGGCCTGATCTTCCAGTCTGTGTTCAGAACACTGGAAGCAGCTTGTCTCTCTTTCCTAACATTTTCATGTCTCATCGCGCTCACACTCCCTCTGCCCTTTATCATCACGTGCGGGGAAAATTCTGTATTAATTTCATGTTAAAATGCATACATATGCATACCTAATAAGGAGAGCTCTAATTAGTACAGCTCTTCCTCGTTAAGCTGTTACCTTGGTGGAAAGGGGAATGTGATGTTCTTTCACGCTGTGTCTTTCCAACACTTATTAGTCAAGCGAGCTTTAATATTTTATTTCATCTCTAAAAGCAAGACATCTTTTAATGTGTTTGTACCCTCTTCAATCACAGAGGTTGAGCTCTAGGTCTTGGGAAATCACGCCATTTGTTTGACTAATTGCACACTTGTTCATCTTGGTAGCATGAGGATCACATCTCCTTGGTACTAACAGTTTAAACTGAACACAAAAAAAAATCCCTTTTTTTTCATTCTCTCGAATACTATCATTCAGACATTTTTCGGTCGCTTTCTGTCACCTTTTATGTCCCTCTCTTTCAGTCCTATTCACTTTCCTTCTTCCATCCCTCTCACGCCAATTTTCCCTTGCTTAATCTCTCTCACTCTGTCAGTCTTCTGGTCCCTCATTCTCTCTCTCTCTCTCTCTTTTTGCTGTGCTGCTCCTCCCCCTGGACTCAAGGGGTCGAGGCACATAGCCCCTCTCTCAGCCTTATGTGGCATGTGATTGGCTTGATGGAAGGTGATGATAATGGCTTGGGACATGCCAGGGTTCATCCTTGCCATGCAACAACACAGCGGAGTGATTAAAAATCACGGGCGTGCTTCAGAGCGTTGCCACACTTCCACTCCCCCCCCCCACCCCCCCTCCTCTCCACCCACCCCTATCCCTGGAATGACAAATACCGTGGCATGCGGAAGAGTGGGCCAGGATCTGGTGTTGAGGCAGTGCATGCACCATGGAGAGAGATACAGAGAATGTGTGTGTGAGTGTGTGTGTATGTGTGTGTATGTGTGTAAGAGAGGTAGAGAGTCCCATTTGCGCTCTCGGTGTTGTGAAGTGGCGTGCCAAACTTTTAATTGTGTTTGTTTATCATGGTGACAGTGTTATTATCATATAATGCATATGCATGTCTGTGTGAAGTTAATGGAGGCTGTTGGTGCCAGAGTGGCACAGGCTAACAGTAAATTGATTAGCTAATGAATTCATGATCAATTCATTATTTAACCTCAGTATTAGAAAATGCATTATTTATAAATCAAATGTCTCTGTGTGTGTACATTGTTTGGTTGTACCGAGAAACAGTTTGAGTTAACACTTTCCCTTTTTCTCTTTCTCTCTTTCTTTCTTCCTCTCTTTCCTTGCAGCGGCAGATGGCGAGGACCCAACTCAAGCAGGTGGGATATTTCTTTGTCGTTCTCTCTTTCCATCTCTTCCCATCTTTAGATCCTTGACACCAAATCGTGCTTCTCTCTCTCTTTCTCACACACACACTCTCTTTTTCTCTTTTTCTCTCACACGCCCTCTCTCTCTCTCCTCACTCACTGCTTGATGTCTGCTTGGTGTGGCATCTGTATCTTTTATACTTTTTCTGCTGCTTCTGTCACTTCTGTCGCGCACAAGACTCCCAGCGTCACAAACCGACACACACACTCACACACACACTCACACACACACACACACACACACACACACACACACACACACACACACACACACACACACACACACGCACACACACACACACAGTGTCTCAAAATGTGCTCATTCTGTAAGCCAAACATCACAGCACAGCTCAGGACCCTTTCAGAGATACAGTATTTACCATGTGCAAGGCCACAAACAGGGAGTAGCTGTATATACAGCAGGTACACAATTTTGAGTCAAATTTTATGAGACAGTTGCTCTACATCATGTTCATGCTCTGCTCTGAAAGTTGAAAGATGTATGAAGTCCTGTGTTAAAGCCCCAAGCTCAATTAAATTCAGCTGGTAATTACTACATTCTGTATAATTACAACACTTCCTAAGCCTCTTTGTAGTGGAGATTATTGAGAGAAGGGATGCAGAGAAGTTGGAGGGGTGAGCAAGAGCAAGTGAAACAGGTGTAGAGAAGGATGGATCATAATGAGAAAGGTGCAGAATGAGAGATGGGAGAGAGGTAGAGAGGGAGCAGGAGAAGGTGGTACAGTGTTACCAGCATGGAGGAGAGAGAGACTAACAGGCAAAGGCTTACAGGCAGCCTTGGTGTGTGTGGAATGTGGTGTGTGTGTGTGTGTGTGGTTGTGGGGGGGGGGGGTATGTGTGTGTGTGTGTGTGTGTGTGTGTGTGTGTGAGAGAGAGAGAGAGAGAGAGAGAGAGAGAGAGAGAGAGAGAGAGAGAGGGAAAGAGAGAGAGACAGAGAAAGAAAGACAGAGAAATGAAGAGAGAGGCAAAGGCCAGAGAGAGCAGAAAGGGAAAAAGACAGCCAGATCTCAGCATCCGACTGATGCAGGGGCACAAGGGGCCTGGTTTCTTTGCCTCCACTCTTCTCCACCCTACTGGCTGCTCTGTTGCTCCAGCATTGATCGTTTGATTATGGCTGGTCAGCACTCACTGAAGGCCTCCTGATCTCTGTTGCATTTCCAGACCGAGCTGGCGCTAACTCTGCTTTGAAGATATTCCTTTTGACGATCTCCTCCACCGCCCTTCGTGGATGAGTATTTTATCTATCAGACGGACATTCAGTAGAACCCACCCCCAAATATCCCCTTTTCACACTGTGAGAATAAAAAAAAACATTAAGAATTCGTTTTTCGGTTTTGCATCAGCAGATTCAATCATCTTTTTTCAAGTCTTCCTCTGCAAAAGAGGGCTGGAGTCTTGATGATGATGAAAGGCAGATACACACTTCATCCCTCTGTGGGTTAATCTGGCTCACACTTAAACATCAGTGAGTTGCACACTGTACCAACTACAAGGGTATGTGATGCATTATGTGTCCATAAATATTGCCCAGTGAGTTTTAAGCTAGTTTGCAGTATACAGTAATGTGCCTCAAGAGATCTACTGAAAGGCCTCTCTGAGGTTCCCCAAGGACCTACTGGTGATGTTTGATGCTCTCAGCATTACATTTCGAGCACCATCGGGAAAGATCATCGTGGAGGATTATCATAAAAGCTCTCAAATGTCATACCAACCAAGGCATAAAGTGCAATATTACGAGGAGAAAGGATTAACGTGTTTTTCATCCTTGCCAGACTTTCACGAGTGTTAAAAATTCTGTGAAATGTAGTGAGACAAACTATAAATGTGGACCTTTGAATTGTCCTAATTTATTTGCACGCTTTGTATGCTTTGTAGATCTGTACACCATGGGGGAAATTATTTGTGTATGTCTTCTGCTGTCACTTTCTCCAAATCCCTCCCTTTGAGTGAATTCGACAGGTTGTTTAGTGTCCATTTAAAGAAAAGGTTGTATTGCGGTGTGTATTGCCACCTAACAAGCTCACAGAGTCTATACACTGAGAACACGTTCAGCCAGGAAGACAACAGGTGGTTGCTTTATTTCCATAAGATGAAAAAACACACCACTGTACATTTCTGTTCCTGGAATTGTTTTGATGACTTCCACGTCAGTAGAGGGTAAATTAATTCAGCCCTTTTTTAGGTCAAAGCTTATGATAATCTGGAACAATTTATTTGATTGTTTTTCCTGTCTTTTGAATCTCTTTGTGAAAGAACAGTGACTTTGTTTGGACTTATATCACTTCCCTATATATTGTTATGTAGCCTTATTTCAAAATGATAAAAAAAAAAAAAGTATGCACTATACTCCGCAAACAGGGAACGTCCCCAGGACGTTAACAGGACATTCGCAAGGTCCCCAATCGTCCCCAATTGGTCCCCGCCACAACGTTCGCTAGAGGACGTTACCAGAACGTTTTTGACGTTCGTAGCAAGTCTGCAAGTCTACGTTTGGTCCTTCTGTGACGTTCGCATGAGTCTTAAATCGGACTTTTAGAGAACCTTATAATTTGGTCTGTCAGCACACGTACCCAGGACGTCATTTAAAAACGTCACCGTAACCTTTACCTGTGGTCCTCTGCGGGACATTCGCATTTGGTCTTTCCAAAACGTCCCCTTGACGTCCTCTGATGGTCCTCTCTGAACCAGAAAAATGTTTTTCATTTGACCGACATTTTAATGAAAAGCCGGCCAAATATCTAACCTATTTCTGCTTCTAAATTAGCCTATTGAAGAAAACTGACCGCCTGCATAGCTTAAATAATAACATAATCAGGTAGTTTAGAATGCAACATGTTTATTTTCCTAAGTTTACAATGGGAAACAAAAACATTTATGTCTGATGCGCGTCAATAAGTGGCCTTTAAGCGCAACCTGCTGTGGCGTTAAAATGAGCGCCGCAACATGGTCATTGCTCTGTTCAATGAGTCAGGTATTCAGTGTTTGGAAAGTTCACTTTCTACATGAACTTGCTCAGTTCATTGTTCATAATTCAAAATTTTGAACTAAGTTCAAAGCTCCAATTTTCAATATGCTGCGAGTGCTATAATTTTTCAAAATCTCTGTCTGCAATACCGCTCGCGGCTCTTCGGCGCGCAGTAGGCCTATAATAAAAGGAAACGCGCAACACTGCAGGTATTACAGGACAAGTTCATCCTCGTCAGAAGGTTTACCCTCATCACTGTTGTTCAGTTCAGTTGGCCTCTGAAAAAAAGCTTTTAAGGCTAGTCTGCTTGGCCATGTTGGATCCTTCTCCGAGGGTTTGCGCTTTATTTAAAATGCAGCATATGCGTGTTGTTAAATAACTTTCTAACGGCAGATTAGGCTGTTCCTTTAAAACATAATAAGGGCAGTGCACGTTTGCTTTATAGGCCTAAATATTAGAATTGTTGTCAAATCCAGATTCTGCTTGCGAGACGGGATTTTTAAAGAAATTCCAATCAGACAATTTGACCGGTGAGCTCTTCGTTCTGTTGCAGCATCTTTGAAGGCCTATGGAAAGCTCAATATGTTAAAGCTAGACACTTGGTCACCTTCCTATGTATGCATTGTATTGGAATCATGCAGACATTACATTTATAGCACAGATCAGTAAAGAAGCATTCATATTTATTTTTATTTCATCATTCTTAGTTTGGCTAGTTATTCTGCCTCCCTGCCCGCACGTCCATGATGTGCCATGGATGTTAATTTAAAAAGTAGGCTAATCATTACGGAAAACCCTCAATGCGTAGTGACTGAGATTGCTACAATATGCTTTTCCTCAAACCCTCGGAAAAAAAGACTAAGTTTGTTGGCTGTCTCACACTGTGATAAACCTGTTAAAGTGACACAATCGTAATCAGACAGTGTTAGGACAGTAGGTAGCGATCTCGTTTAGTAATAGGAAGGTTTACGGTTCAATTCCCATGCCCGTAATCGTGTGTGTCTGTGTATGTGTCTATGCATATCATATGAAATGTGTAAAATAAATGAACTTGAACTTGTGTGTGTGTGCGCCCTGTAAGCAAAATGACGGCTCCGCGATCTATTATTATTTTATTTTCTTCATTTAGCTCAGCAAAAACGGTCGTGCCTGCTACGTCCGCGGTGCATCCTTGAATAACGTACCCAGGACGTCTAAAACACGTTTCCCAGATGTCACCACAATGCCCTCAGGACGTTCTTGCAACTTCCTGCAGAACGTCCCCAGGACCTATAGAAACACGTTCCCCAGACGTAACCACAATGCCCTCGGGAGGTGCTTGCAACGTCCTGCATAACGTCCCCATGACCTATAGAAAACGTTTCCCAGTTGTCACCGCAACGTCCTCGGGACGGTCTTGGAACGTCGTGCAAAACGTCCTAAAGTTGTCACGGGAACCATACACATTTACGTTTTTAGAACGTTCAGAGAGACCATTACAGGACGTCTAGGGGACGTCATTTTGCTTACAGGGTATATATAAAAAAATATATACATACAGTTCATATATGTCTTACATTATATCTGACATTAGAGGGAATTGTAATAAATGAATTGTATCAGTGAATAAGAAGAAGTGTTTCTTAGACTATCTATTCGCAGACACGCAACTCTTGTACCCCGGTTCTAACAGTGGATGTAACATTTGTTCCCATATTCCTGTGAGCCTTCTGACGTAAGTTGTGCAGTCTTGGGGATTGTGCTGTCTCTGTGAAGGACAGGATGTGCATGCCAGTGTCAACCACTGAGGAGGTTATTGGCTCCAGACGCTCATGCTGCAGTGCAGCTGCAGATTAGGACATCGGTGGTGTGCCTCAGAAAGACCCCTGCAACCCGGGCCAGCCAGTTTAATGCAACCCAGGATACATGCTGGACAGAGATGACACAAGGCAAGGTTACTGTTTGCAGAATCCATCAGCCAGCGTCGTTTGTATTAAACCCACACCTTGGCATGTGCTTAGCAGAAAGGAATGGGTATTGAATGAATCTGCCTGTTTGCCAAGTGGCTTGGGTTGCAGTTTGGAAGGCATAACCATCCACACTTGCACACAGGTTGTCTTTACAGTGCGAGGGAGAGAATCTAATTTACAACATGTTTGTGTTTAACCCTCCTAAGTAAAGTTTTAAAAATTGCAGTCCTTTGCAGAGCTTACTGCTGAGTGGTCATTAAAGAAATGAGATCTGACATATTTACCCAAATTCACACATAGCAAATGACATGCAGAGCTAATGGGATACCATGTGATTTTGTCTTATTAAGCCTGAATTGAGTGTTCCCTGTAATTACTGTGGAAGACAGCTTCCTCCAGAACACATTTTGTATTACACTTGAGGTGTTGCGCATTTAATATGCACTGAGAGAGCCTTTCTATGGGTCTTATTTCTATGGGTCCTCTAAGTTCATTCATAAAACTGTTATTTTTTGTGGAGCGAAGTTCTTGACGAGGAGAGATGGCGTTCTGGTAGCACACGGCATTAGTACTCCATTATCTGAAGAGAAGCCGAACTCCAGGTCAGTGGTTCAGAGTAAGAACTTCACTCTGCCACGGATACGCTAAAAGCCCCTCAGCACTTTGGCTACCCCTAGCTTTGCATGCCTGATGGTCTTCGGCTATTAGCCGACTTCGTTATCTTAACAATTTCCTGGGCATGCATAAAGAAAAGAAAAGGGTTTTGCTGGCAGTACTAGATGCTATGCCTCAGCCTCCTAACGATTCAAAAGGCTTGAGATCTCATTTGCTCCCGAAACTTTTACTTGAATCAAAAGCATTTATATGGACTGTATGCAGGTGCATAATGAATGCTCTGCCTCTACAAAAAAGACTAACAGTGAAGTAGCTTCTAGACTAAGAATTCATGGGTTAAGGCACTTAAAGGAAAATTTTACCTGAATCTCATGACAAAGTAATGCTACGCATACATTGTGATTAGCAGAAGGTGCTGTAGCTCCTGTAGCTTGTACAAGTTGAAGTATCACCCTCTCTCCCTGCTCTTAGCGCATGTCTGATTTCAAATTAGCACAGACTGGTGGCAGCTTTGAAGGTTTCGAAATCCTGCGGGAGCGAAACACAGACAGCCCATTTCTAAACCAGAGACTGTGCCATATCCTAGTTAATTTGCGCCAGCCTCATGAACTGATCTGAGTCTGTCGGCATGGTATTCCTAGTCCACAATTTTCATACCAGGCCAAGACGAGAGCTAACACTAATGTGAAAGCAAATGGAGTGACATGGATGTATCTCACTCATTTGTCTCATTAGAACTGAAGTATGGATTCAATATATCAGCCATCAGACACACAGCAGGTAAACAGGTATCTAATTGCCTTTAATTTATCATCATGTTCCAGTATGAATCTACAAGTGGTGCGTACATATGTGTGAGGATATGAGCCCCCTTGATTTGTAAAGGAATCAAATGAGGACCAAATTGAGCAGTCCCTGTGTGTGCAGATGCATATTTTCAACAAACTGGAGAATGTGTTGTCATAAATTTTGCCGGTTTACCGTAATGCTTTACATAACCACTCTCACACAAGAGAGAAGCATAATATATTCATAAGTTGTTCGCTTTACTTCAGTTCATTTCCAGTGACACATTCATGTTATCAGCATTTGTATTGTTCCTGAAACATTTCGTATAATTCAGTTAATAACCACATCCCTAAGGGAATCACTGACATGAAACCCTTCACAAAGCTGTTTATTCCAAGTGTTATGAAAGAACTTGGGGTGCACGACACCAGTGCGCTTGTTCAAGTCAGTAATTTGGCACATGTGGATCCCAAAAGCTGCGCTGCATGTCCTGCACTGCAAAAAATAAAATTCTTGGTAAGCTTTTTTGTCTATTTTCAAGTGAAAAAATCTACCCGCTCTTATTATAAGGCATAATCGCCCAAAAAGCAAAACTATATTTAGCTAGAAAGGCTTGTTTTAAGACAACACATCTTGGAAATCTTGTATAGACAAAAAATCTTGAAAAAGTCTTATTTCAAGCTTATTTCAAAATAAAACAAGTTTTTTCAATCAAGTAAGATTTGTCAAATGTGATCCATCTTGTTTCAAGAACAAAAACAAGAGCAACATATGCTTGTTTTGAGAATAGATTGACTTTACTAAAATCTTTCAGTCTTTACAAGGTAATCAGCATCTACGCAATGCGCCATTTTTGTATAGATTTTTTTTTTTTGCACTGATGAAGGTCTGAGGACCGAAACGTTTGCAATGCACCCCACTTGGTAGCACTTTATTTTATTTTTGTTTAAGTTGATGGATTTAACACCTTTCCTGCATCGGCAACTTGGTGTGCGAGTTCTCTTCCTCATCCAGTGTTCTGTATACAGATTCCAATATCTAACCATGTACCAAAAATTATAATGACTGATTCTGTGTAAACACACATTCAAAGGTCAAAGGTCAAAACATTCCAAGCAAAGAATCCATTTTGTATGCAGATTCCAAAATCTAACTATGTACTAAAGATTATAAAATGACTGAGTCAGTGTAACACACATTCAAAGGTCAAAGGTTCTTTCCCATTTTTAATGTATTTAATCATCCAGTTAACATTGTTATTTTTACAGTCAAAAAAAGGTGAATTATCAATATTCAGAATCAACATTATCCTAGCTCTAGGCCTTGTTTTTTCCAGTCAAATAAAAAAATGTGCATTATCAATAAGATATTCAGAATCAACATTGCTCAACAGTTCAACAGTTAGCTCAACAGTTCTCAAGCGTTTTTGAATAAATGCCCCCTTGGCCTCATCATAAGCCTTCCAACGCCCCCTTGACCTCATCATAAGCCTCCCAATGCCCCCCTAGTTTTAAAAAGTAAAATAGACTAATGCCCCCCAATGGCAAGCACTGCCCCTTATCAACTGAATCCCTCTCAACACCCCTGAGGGGGGGGGGGGGGGGGCTGAACACTACCCTAGCCCAAGTCAGAGATCAAATATTCTAGTCAAGTATGTAATGTGCTAATGTATCAGAGAGATCATACTTAACTGGAATGTACTTGTTATTTTTAAATGTAAAATAATAATAAAGTGTATAATCAAGAAGGTTACCAGCATCAACGAAAACATTGCCCTGAGCTTGGTTGGGAACTTCTATTTCATAACTCAAATATGTGTCACTCCAAGAAAGAATGAGTTCTAAAATAAAAACACATAGAGTACTTAGACCAAGGATACAGGAAAAAAGACAAGTAAAACCAGTATTGAGGCTTACCTATGATGAACTTGGAAAAGCTAGTGAGCAATCATTAACAATAGTTCATAGAGGCATCATTATAAAACTAGGTGAAAACTAGATTCTCTTTAGTTCCTAATTAGATACTCAGTTCTGATAATGAAAAGTTACTTTTATATAATAATTAAAAGGTAAAAAGTGGGTGTTTTATGTCTATGAGGACATATAGACATTTAGTAAGGGGAGGATGTAGCCCTATGGGAAATTAAGTTGGATTCTGAAGTTATTATATTTTTATGGTTGTTGATTATAATGTTAAAATTGTGCATCTAATGTGTTCATGTTTAAAATTGTATTTTGTTTAAATGTTTAAGAAACCAATGAGCTTCAAGGGTGAGAGGTCAAGGGCGAGGGGATAAAGACGACGGTTGGGAGAGTGAACGAGAGAGTTGGAAACGTAGCTTCAAGATTGAGAGGATAATTACCATACTGACGGGATAAAGTTAATTTAATAGAGGAACGAATAGTGACTCATTATTAACATACCGACGGGATATCGTATAGAGTAATAGAGCAACGGCTAGTTACTCATTATTATACATATATAGATATCTCCAAGTGTTGTGCTGCGTTTGTATGACGGAACTCGGACAGATTTGTGAAAGCTGCAAAGGAAGCTACAGCAACAGCTACGGCAGCTAAAGAGTAGCACAAAGTTTGGAAGACTGTTGGAGAGACTGGCCAACCCGGGCAGTCATTCACACAACGGTTCCCGTATCGTCAGTGCCCGACTAGGCTGTGGACTGGCGCAACGGCTTCTTCACTCCCCCTCGCCAACACAGTGAGGACGGCAGTTAAGAGATGATTTTGTTTGGCGCTTTGGCGAAGTAGCCATTGTGTATAAGGCTCCTCCGCTCCCCAGCTTCAAATCAGTACTGCACCGTTACTCTAAAAGTTGGTTGGGTACCCCTCATTACTGTGTATATTTTAGTTCGTTAACTGCCGGCTTAGATATTATAGGTTGTACAGTTTTATTGAATGTGTGTATGCTAACCGGAGGCTGTGTTTGGGTAGATGCTAATAGCATGCTATAATAGGTCATACTGGTGGGTGGGCTAGTAGCATGCTATGCTAGGCGTTGCAAATGTGTGTTGCTAAATGTTAAATGCCATCTGAGGTAAGTGACTGGACGTAGTCAAACGAAAATAAGTGTGTTATATTCTCTGTATTTGTAAAGTTATAATCTTTTCTAATTCCTATTTAAAGTAAATTGTTAAATGTATTTCATTGTGGTCTTGGTTTATCTCAGTAACTTACTGGTTGGGGAATTGATAGTAGTAGCTTACTAGGTGAGGTTTAAAAGTATTGTGCTTACAAAAGTTAACCTAAGTGGGAGTGATGGAGATAAATATATTTGGTATTGGTCTATTTAGTGGAAGTTATAACGTGCCTAAATATAGTAGTAGTAAATGTAATAGTGTTAGCAGGGTGCTTAAAACTTTAACCTAGTATTAATTATATAGTCTACAGCATCCTCTCTGTGGCCCACCAACCTGTGGTCTGTAGTTGGCTTTGTGATTAGACATGGCTGTCACCTGCCACTGTATGCGTTTGCCAGTGCAAGTGTTGCCTGTGGCAGTGTGTACTGTCGGTCAGTGCGAAGTCCTGGCATACTGTCCCTTTATCTGTGTAGTGTATTTGAACTGAAAAGGCCTAATTGTGTTGTAGCCACAATAAAAACGTTAAATTGTAACTCCTCGACTTTTGTGATTTATTGGTGTATATGTGTATTAAACTTTCTGTGTTCAATGGATTGATCCCCAATATACATCTCTTTCTCTGCCTTGTTAACATTGTCTGTGCCACCTAAAAAAAATGCTTTGGTGTTCAAAATGCTTTGATGGTCAAGTTTTTATCAAGTTCAAAAGTTAACTGCTTTTGTTTTCAGAGTGAGGTCAGGAAATGGGTTGTTTACTTGGCTCTTGCTCTCGCTCGCTCTCACCCTCCCTCTGGTGTGCTGCCCAAATGCTTGGGTGTTGTGTGATGCACAACAGTCCACAATTTTTGGCTTAATTTTCAGTTTACTGCAACAGTTTTCAGAGTGAGGTCAGGAAATGCAGATGTTTAATGAATGGTGGAAAAACAAACTTGTCTGGTCTTATATCTAGAGTATTAAACTAATTGTAGGTCACAAAAGGGGAATATTTTAAGATGGTAATGCTTAATTCTAGAATTTTAGCAATCCTAATATTAGTACATTTATCTCAAATTCAGTTTATACGGCTAAGACTTCATCCTAAATTTAAGCGCAATACTCTTAAAATAAGATAAATACAATGCCTTAAAAGGCTAAATGTAAGAAGTATAATCTTGTTTTAAGAACTATTTTGATTATTTTGAGTCAATAAGAACTGTCAAAATAAGTTTCCAAGTCTTATTTTGGAATTATTTCATCTAAAAACAAGATTAAATTAGATTCGATTATTCATCTTATTTTAAGAATTCTTACCAAGACAAATTTGCCTTGTTCCATTGGCAGATTTTTTTGCCTTGATTCAAGCAAATAGGGCTTGTTTTAATCTTTTACGTCTTATTTTTGAAAGGCCATTTTTTGCAGTGTGGCACTGCTCACAAACTCTGGTCTCTGGCACCAGGTTCTCATTGCGTTCCATAAAAGCAGAAACAACATGCTGACCTTTTTGAAGTCATCTAAGAGCCTCTTTGTTGTGGCCTCTCTCTCTCTCTCTCCTCTCCTCAATGGCAGACATCTAGGCAGTCATATGGCTCATTCCTGAATTAATCATGTTCTGTCCTCGTTACACGGCACTGACGCTTCGCCTGGCAGAACCAGGCTCTGCCGAACAGACCATCCGAATAATGACACAGAGGAAATAACAAACCCTACATCTGTCCTGCTTCAGGACTAGTGCCAGTGCCCTTTAAGCAAGCTCTCTACGTCCCGGAATTGAGCTAATTGTTCTGGAATTTGTATTTGATTGACTCTTATCAGTCGGGTACTGTTTCACTGTGGTACAGGCACTGGTAGGGCAGGGAGGCAGGAGTGGGGATGTTTTTTTCTCTCTTTTTTTTGCTCTGGTCGGTTCAAGCATCAGTATGACATTTCCCATGACATTTTTTTCCGGGCTACCTTTCCGACTCTGCTTTCCGTGCCTGAAAGACTTTCCAAGGTGATGCTGAACTTTATTTTCCCCCTCCCTTGAGAGATTTATCTGACACGCTTATTGCTCCAGGCCATTATGTTTTACCTTCTCAGACATGCCCTAGACCTCCTCTTATTTATTTATTTATTTTTCTGACTGGTGGGTTCATCACTTTAGTGTAGTCAAAATATCAGCCTGTCTGATCCCTTTGGTCATGGCAGGACTAAGGGACTGGAAGTGTGTGATGGAGAGGGGAGAGGAGTGGAGTGAAGAGGACAGGAGAGGAGAGGACAGGAGGAGGAACACTAAAAGCACCAAGAAGTGGCTCCTGCTGGGTGCCTGAGCAGGCCCTTGGGGTTAAGTGCCAACCCCTTTCGGATGGATGCAGGAGAAGAGACTCAGTGGCCAGAAAGGGGTGAACCAGGCAGGCAACACTGAAACTCCAGCATCAAGCAGCTCAGGACTTAAACAGGAATTATTAGAGACACGTTTTGTTTTGCAGGAAGTAAACATATTCATTTAGTTATTGAAAAAAAAGTCATTCAATAAGATACATTTCAAGTCATACTGTACCGTCTACCCTCTCTGATGGACGAAGCATGTGCTTTTAATAAATGATTTCCTCTCCTCTCTACCAATGAGTCAGGGATGATTTCCGGGTCTAGTCTGTATCAGAGCTTTGTTTGGTTGGGTTTGTTTTTGTATTTTCTCTTCAGGTTCATCTGTAGAAAAAGCAGGCCATCTCGGTGGTGCACGCCCAACTGTGGCGTGCCCTCGCTTCTGAATGCTTCCTGCCTGGCCCCGCTGTGACCCCCCATGTATGGGGTCGTGCCAGTTTCTGCTAATTAAAGCACCACCAGTTTTCCACAGGAGGAGAGTGCAACAGTGTTGTGTGACTCTCTGTCATGGTTAGTGCCCCTCCTGCTCCAATGGAGTGGAACAAAAACATATTGTCACGCGACCTCGCTCGTTCGCTTTTTACCGTGTTCAAAAATGGTTGCTACATTCCTGACAGTGTGTCTGTTAATGATGGCAGTGCACAGGGGTCTTAGTTTCTTTTTCTTCCACTCCCCTCACTGTTTACTAAGTCCTGTAAGTCAAGCATTGAGTATGTCTGCCCCTCAGCTCCTGTGTGTGTTAAATTGATACTGCTATAACAGGAGAACCTACCTTATCCCCTACCTCATCATCCAGTCATTATTACAGTAATCTAGTCGAATGATACCTTGCGCACGAGAGTGCAAATGCACCATTGGTTCCAATGTAATAGAACCCTTTGGGATATAGTGCCCAACCTCTTTGTGAAGCGGTACATGTCATCAATGGAGATACCAGGCAACAAATGGGGGTATTTTTTTTATACGTGACACAGAGCGCTGGAGAAACAGAGGACACTTTTGCTCCCTGTGTTTAACCGGAGCACAGTTATTTATTTATTTATTTATTTATTTATTGCCATGTTGCATTTGAGGTGCCTCAGATGATTGATGGGCTTCCTTTGTGATTTGTCGGAGGAAAATCGTGAAGGAAGCTCGCTTGCACTGGTCCGGAACAGGTCCGGCATCAATCAAAGCCGGGCTGTGGGCGCCAGCAGCTAAACAGTGGACAGCGCTGGCTGCCGTGTACCCTTCCTCTTCACTGCAACCCTACCTCCCCAGAGCACCGCCAACACCACCACCCCCACGACCGCCTTTCACAGCCAACAATAGCGGACAGCATAGAGAACAAAGCAGCGATTCATCCGACCACAGTGCTGGGGGACGTCTCGGAGGACGCATGCAGATATTGAGAGCACGCGTGTGTGGTGTCTTCTGGAAGCCCTTTGCCAGCCATCGTCAAGTGTTGTGAAAGGATGCATTCTTCATTACAGGCCCCTGTCAGCTCGCCTTTGTTCACTTATAGATGGTCACGTCAAAAGGCCCTGACGGCTGTCATTGCCTCAGTCAGGGTGCGGGGTCTTGTTAATGGAGTTCTGCTAGAAGCCATTAGACGTCCTCTGTTCTAATAATTAGCTCTGCTCTCATTCTGACTGATTGAGTGTCAAAATGCTTTGACTTTGAAACCCTTGGTGGCTGTATATGTGGATCATTTTCTGCATAGTGGTACCCTCAGCTTGTCCGAGTGTGTTTGTGTGTGTGGATGTGAGTGTGTGTGTGTGTGTGTGTGTGTGTGTGTGTGTGTGTGTGTGTGTGTGTGTGTGTGTGTGTGTGTGTGTGTGTGTGTGTGTGTGTGTGTGTGTGTCTGTGTGTGTGTGTGTGTGTCTGTGTGTGTATGCATATGTGTGCAGAAGAGAGCTAGAATTGCTCTTTTCCCAAAATACTATGCATAGAAGTGTTGTCCGTGAGGATGTACATTTGTGTGTGTCTGTGTGTGTGTGTGTGTGTGTACACGTGCAATAGGGAGCCAGGCTTGCACAAATCATGCAGTGTTCTCGGAAGTGTAATTCTATCCATCAAGAACTTTCTCACAACACTGACGCTAGCAAGCTTTGACAGACTTAGGTTCACAGTCCAGTGATTGCTCTGAAAATGGCCCATATTCCCTGAGTACTCAAGAGAACGGTAGTGTGCTGGCATTGGGATGTGTCTTGGGATTACTCTAATGCAATACTGGCAGGTGTCCTACCCTCAATCATCTCTTGTGCAGAATAAGCTATAAGCCTGTATGTGTCTCTCATAGAACATACATGTCCACATACATGCTACAATATCTAAGGCGGCATAACTGAAATGAAGACAATTCTCTACAATTATCCACATATTTAATAAGCTGAAAATTAGTCAATGCTTGTTAAGAAGCAAATCATTTATTAAAGAGGGTGTGTTTATCTCTTTCCTCTTGAAGAACGATATGTTGCATTAGTATTAGCCTGTACTCCATTAGTATTTAGCATGGGACCAGTATACAGTATCGCAATGCATGAAACAATAATACAAAATCATTTTTTAAAACGTGTGTGTGAACAGTGAATCCTAATGTCTGTGATATCTGCTTTCAGGACCATGCCACCCAAACCCATGCCACAACGGAGGCATCTGTGAAGTGAGTGAGACCTACCGTGGAGATACCTTCATAGGATACATCTGCAAGTGCCAACACGGCTACAATGGAATCCACTGTCAGCACAGTAAGTTGAGCACTCAATACTGCATGATTCTTTTTTTTTTGGTATTTTATATTGTGTTATATTTCTGTTATAGAATAATGGCCTGCTATTCCTTTTTTACAGATGCACTGCTAAAGCATATTTTTAGTTTGTGGCCTTCTTTGCCTAATTGCTATCCTCAGCTGTGTCACATCATTGTTTACCAAGGCTAAAACCAAGACCAGGGACACACAAATCACATGGCCAAAAAACTATCCTTCTGTCTGTGCCCTGTACAACAGTGTAAATGGTTACAATAGTGGAGGACATTTTTATATGTTAAGAAAATTCAGGCAAAGTAATTTAAAACACATTGTGGTGAACATAGTGCTTTCACCAGCATTCAGTTATAAAATATTCTATAGTAACACATTCATCCCGCCTACTCATCCAACTGGTGGCAAATGTGATAGTAGAGCGGCTATTTACAGATGAGACCGCGTACATTTAGATTTTGAAGCCTTTCAATGGACTCTGGGACCAGCATGCTTCCAGATGTCCTAAGTAATTTCCCTCTAACTCAACCATTTTAATAGATAACTAGCACACACATTTTCCTGGCCTGGTGTGTTCTTGTATGGGTTGGTCTCACACAAAAGCAAAACGATTGGAGTGAAGTGGCAGAAGGAAGAAAAAAAGAGAAGAAAAAGGGACTTGTCTTTAAAGGAAAAATAGGCCAATTTCCATGATGTAAAGTGCCATGTCTGCTCCATCCACGGAGTACGTAACATTTGTCTGGGATTTCAATCATGTCCACTGTCAGGTGATCCGTCTCCTTGTTACTCAGTCCTGCAGTTAGCTGGGCAATGCTGTCTTAGTTACGAATGCGTTTGCCAGTGGAGAAGTTGCTGTGAAGTAACAATGCATCGTTTGTCAGGAGCAAATTGTCAAAAGTGCTGAAATTGCTTTCCTTTGTGGCGTACTCACTCGAAAAGATGTGTGTCAAGCACTATGTACTCTACCTGATGCTGCACTAGAAAAGAGAAGGGGGGCTTGGGGGCTTTTGGGTAAAAAAATAGTTTCCTCCTGTAATAGAACTTTATGGTGGATCTGGCAATTTAAAAGTAGTGATTACGTGTGTCATCCACATCGCGATTTGTGGACTTTAAACTTTGTTTGTGTCTAACAGATGTAAGCTAACCTCAGCTTGGGGAGCACTTGGTATCGTACTTCACACACACACACATATATATATATATTTTAATGTTAATGCATATGAAAATTGATTGAATGAATGAATCTCCACTACTGACCCTATACATGTAGTTATATCTAGTTGTGGATCTGTTTTCCCTGTAGTGGTGAGAATATAGTCTTAACCAAACACATTTGCACTTGACTGGCAGTGATGATGCACCTTGTTTATAACCGTTCTTGTGTTCTCCCACACTCACTGCAAGGTTAAGTGCAAACAGACAGAGTAAAACCAAAGGCACTACAGTGAATGATGTTCCTGGAACACAGAGAACAGAATGACATCCTTTCCCCTGGATGGGGTGTGTCTAAAATCAGAGCATTTATTCGTAGATCAGATTTATTTCTGCTGGATGCTGGCTCAACTGCATATCTGCTTGCTTTCTCTCTCTCTCTCTCTCTCTCTCTCACACACACACACACACACACACACACACACACACACACACACACACACACACACACACACACACACACACACACACACACACACACACACACACACACTTCAATTCAACAAGCTTTATTGTCATGTCTATATTATGTACAATGTTCGAAGCCAGAGAACATAAAAGATAATAGAGTTACAAGAGCTAACTAAAACATTGTAAAATGAAGAAAACTAAACCAGAGAAAAGACAATAAATGCAATGAATGATAGTCTTGTCTCCAGGGTTAGTGAGACTAGTACAATATAGGTCACAGGAAAACGGGGTCATTTTGGTAATGTTGCAGGCTTGCAGGCAGATACATGCATAGGAGATGCTCTGCTTCCTTGCCCATACAGGGTTTTGGTTTAGGCTTTTCTTTATTAAAACAGGACATGAACACGCAGAATAGGCTTCATATTCTTTCCAGAAATATGTTTCCGAACTGCTCTATATCTTATTCAGTCAGGAAATCTAGCTTTATCTCAGCTGCTACTTAGTGACAATGAGCACAGCTTGTCTTGGGAGTGTGAATCCTCATTGTCAAAGAAGCAAAAACATGAAGAAAAATAAAATCAGAACAGGCGATGGCAGAAAACAAGGATAAGCATTGGTGTGGCCTTTCCCAGATGGAAAGTGACCTTGAATCTACCTGTTTTCTGATGGACAGGTCATTAGTGTGATTATGTCAGCATATGTTTGATTGCTGTTCTTCTGAAGACATCTTTTCATTATTCCACCCATTTTTATGGCACAGCTTCCGCTCACAGTGCTTTTGAAATATTGACACACTCCAACTCTGGCACGTCTGTCCAGACCCCGTGCAGTGCTTGTGTTTGCAATCCCCCAAATGGTTGTTTTTCTTCATTTTTTTCCCTTTGAAATGAATGGGAAACACATTGGACAATTTTGCTACAATTCAAGAACATACGAGCATCCTCGTTGGAATGGTAGTGTTATGAAGTTCCATTAAATTGAGCTATCTATTAACATATGCTGCTTTATATTTTTGCTTGTGTTAATTAAAAGTGACAAGGTAACTTACTTTCTTTGATAGCCACTCAACTAGCTCAAGCCAAAAGCTGATGGAGGAACATAACTTAAGGCATCAACATTCATGTTTACAGATTACATTGCACCTCACATTTCAACCCACTTCATTGGTACTCACCTGCTATAGCTTTAAAATAAATGAAGGAACCACTAACACTGCACATTAGATTGTATAGTGTATTGTGGGTGTGTTTTAGAGTGTAGTCTCCTTGAAATCTATTTATTGCAAACTGTCCCAAAAGTACTGATTAAGTACCCCAATTTTTCCTCACTTAAAAGTGGCTCCTTTAGCAGATGAATGATTTTGAGAAAACCATTAATCATTTGCTAATAAATGAATAGGAATAAAAAAGAAAATAAATATATTTTTTGTCAGATGAAGGTTCTTGCAGGCCCCTGCACCATACCACTAAATCATAGTTATGTATCGATGACAAATTAGCAGTATTCCACAGTGATCTTGTAATCTCAACAGAATTAGCCTACTTTGCATGCATAAAAGGACAGACTTGGTTGCCAGGAAATTGGCCCCACCAAAATGTCCATATGTGTGTGAAAGAATAATACTGCGTTCACCACCTATCTTCAACGCCCACATGAACTAATTTGCTGGGCAGGGGTTAGCGATCCTCTACTATGGCTGTTCACTCTTACAGAAACGCATCTCTAGTTGCAGTTAAAAATTCTATGAATAATCATTGTACTGTTTGGTCATTGTGTGTAAAGTCATGCTAGTAAAGCCACCCTTAATGTAAGGGATAACGGTCGACGAGCTGTCCAGTTATACGAATTTAATGGACGCTGCGGGGCAAAGAACACCACGATGCGGAGCGGAGTGGTGTTGCTCCGCAGAAGTCCATTAAATTCGTATAACTGGACAGCTCGGAGGCCGTTATCCCGCTTATCTCCCGTTTACAACATCCAAAAATGTTTTTATTATTATTATTTAGAATTTCCTTTATCTTTAGGAAATTTAACATGCGTAATAACCTGATGAATTCTTGATTTGAAGCCTAGTGCTCCCGTTAGAGAAAGTAGTGAGAAAGTAGTGCGTGGAACCGGACCTTTAGTTTCCCCAGGCGTTGCTGCAAAGTGACACTCATGAGCTCACCTCTGTAAAGTAAACGGACACACGGACACAGGTATTGTTCATAAGGTTTTACTATTTACAGTTGAACTCCACGTTTCCGTTGATGGTGAAGTTGGACAGAGCAACAGGGAGGTCAAGTTTAGTAATTTTGGTCGAAGGCTAGTTAGCCGTGTGAGCTACCATCTGTTACAATGGTTTTTTTTTCTAAGCGCTAACAGCCGCCTACCAATAATATTCGAGACTTTCAGTTAAGAATTCCTATACTCTGCAACATTCGTGTAGAACATAAACAACTAACCGAGTACATTTAGACATATAAAAAGTCGTGTAGATAGCTTAATTGACATAAAACATTGCCCACTAACTTGTCCCTACACGCCGCCATCTTGGTTCAAATTATCCTAGCTGTCAAAAAATAAACGTTACGTTGGTTGTCAATGGTAACCATTCAAGAGCATTGATATGGAACGGCGATTTAACGTTTCTACTGGGACTACGTCCAAGGTGTCCATCTATACGAACTTAATGTACACCCCATTAGCCAATCAGAAAACAGTATTTCGTTCCAGAGGGAGATAATTAAACTTTAAGAACCTTCTTACAATTCCTCCAGCAAAATCAACAGATAAAGGAATGACAAACACAAGCAATGACAATAGACATAACATGCCCCCTCCCCTGTTGGTTTGACTTTTTTTGTGGGTGGGGGGCAGTATTCTATACTTAAGCAATATACTGTAGCACGAGTGGGAGTGGGGTAGGTAAGAGATAATCCCACGGGTGGTTTTCGGCCGTAGCCACTGAGGCTGGAGGCCGAGTGGCACAGGCAACAACACACGTGGGATTATCCCTTACCTACCCCACTCCCACGAGTGCTATATTGCTTTTATAAAACAATTCTACAGTCAACAAATTAACATTTCAACACGAAGTTATTGATTTAAAAATGTTTATTTCGCCATTGTTTCTCCGCAACAAAAAATAGTTCCATTGTCAACGTCTTGGTTTGGAATTATAACATTTTTGAATAAACGGTTATCATCAATGCGCTAGCGATATTTCATCGCGGAGTGATTTATTATTAGCTGTGAAAAGTCCCCGTTGGTATATTTACGGATAATCTATAGCATGGAACGTCTCTCCTCCAATCAGAAACAGCTAAATAACGCGATAGAACCCAATTGTTTTATGAACATCAACAAATGTGTAGTTGTTCCCTGCCCACTCTCACTCTCCCTTGCATAGCGTATATTGCTCATATAAAGTATGACATTGCAACTCTATTTTCCTAGTTTATAACCAGATATTGACATTTTGGCAAACAATATAACAGTGGCATTCAATGGATTGTATTTACTTATAGGCAAGCAGTCCCCCCCCCCCCCCCCCCAATACACACACACACACACACATACACACACACACACACTCACACACACTCACACACACACACACACACACACACACACACACACACACACACACACTCTCAGACACACACACACACATCACTCTCTCTCCCACACACACACGAACACATCATTCTCACATACACACACACCTTCACACTCATCACACACACACACACACACACACACACACACCACACACACACACACACACACACACACACACACACACACACACACACACACACACACACACACACACACAGTACTGTACAGGGGACTTGTAAGCACAGAACAGCACAGGCCATTCCTTACCTCCAGATTACCTGAGGATTTTATTTCCCACATAATCTCAGATCACTTGGTCTAGTCACTGAGGTAATGACAGTGTTTTTAGGATGACATATGAGGTCACCCAGTCGGCCCTCTAAGGCACTTCCTTGTTCTTGTTTTCTTTTAAAAATAGTTTTCAGGTTACAGTTGAAACGGCTGTGAAAAAAAGAACGATCACGAGATGTCGAGTTGTCAGTGGCATAGAAAGCTCAAATCCTTCAACAAATCCTTTCTATTACATGCTAAACGGTTTACCTCCTTCCCTCTCTGTTTATTCATCTTTTCCCGCAACCAGTTTTGTCCGAGCCCTTAAAAGAAAAGCTTGCTGGTAGTTCACCATGGCACAGGTGTTTGAGGTGTTAATCTAAGCCTACACTGCTCCACGAACCATCTCTAATCTATAGCATGGAACGTCTCTCCTCCAATCAGAAACAGCTAAATAACGCGATAGAACCCAATTGTTTTATGAACATCAACAAATGTGTAGTTGTTCCCTGCCCACTCTCACTCTCCCTTGCATAGCGTATATTGCTCATATAAAGTATGACATTGCAACTCTATTTTCCTAGTTTATAACCAGATATTGACATTTTGGCAAACAATATAACAGTGGCATTCAATGGATTGTATTTACTTATAGGCAAGCAGTCCCCCCCCCCCCCCCCCCCCAATACACACACACACACACACATACACACACACACACACTCACACACACTCACACACACACACACACACACACACACACACACACACACACACACACACTCTCAGACACACACACACACATCACTCTCTCTCCCACACACACACGAACACATCATTCTCACATACACACACACCTTCACACTCATCACACACACACACACACACACACACACACACACACACACACACACACACACACACACACACACACACACACACACACACACACACACACACACACACAGTACTGTACAGGGGACTTGTAAGCACAGAACAGCACAGGCCATTCCTTACCTCCAGATTACCTGAGGATTTTATTTCCCACATAATCTCAGATCACTTGGTCTAGTCACTGAGGTAATGACAGTGTTTTTAGGATGACATATGAGGTCACCCAGTCGGCCCTCTAAGGCACTTCCTTGTTCTTGTTTTCTTTTAAAAATAGTTTTCAGGTTACAGTTGAAACGGCTGTGAAAAAAAGAACGATCACGAGATGTCGAGTTGTCAGTGGCATAGAAAGCTCAAATCCTTCAACAAATCCTTTCTATTACATGCTAAACGGTTTACCTCCTTCCCTCTCTGTTTATTCATCTTTTCCCGCAACCAGTTTTGTCCGAGCCCTTAAAAGAAAAGCTTGCTGGTAGTTCACCATGGCACAGGTGTTTGAGGTGTTAATCTAAGCCTACACTGCTCCACGAACCAACTGTTCTCCTTACGCTGTCAAACTCAAATCCAATTTCACACTTGTGGGCATTATCTTAAGCGGAGACAGCCTCAGCCAGTCGTGCCGTTTAAAGAGGCTCTAGTGAAACGGGGAGTGAGCAGCTTTCAAAGCGCCCCTGCCCAGTTTGACAGACAGTCCTACTGTAAGCAGGGACGTCTGCTCGACAGGCAGCAGCCTGTCTTACTGTAGGTATCACAGGAGCTAGCAAAGGGCAGCAGCCTGTCTTACTGTGGGCATCACAGGAGCTAGCAGGGGCCATAGCCGCAGCCGAGACAGGAGGCATCGGTGCACTTTCCATAGGGATTAAATGAGTCATGGTTAAGTCTGCCATAATGATGGTGGATGGACATGAGTCACACTGTGTCGGTCCACTACAGTATCCACACCCTCCCTTGTCTATATGTGCTGTTTGTTGCTGCTGTTGTTTTTTCTTGCTCTGTAGGTTGGAAAACAAGTGTGTGGGGTCTTTGAGAAGCAGTCTGAGGTTGCCTTGAGGAGACTCTCAATTTGGCCCTCCTTTCAGTTGCTGTCTGTTTGTTTTGTCAGAGGTCTGCTGTAACTTGGTCTCACTTGCACCTTTCCACCTACAGGGACACTTTCACTTGACAGAGGGTTTTAAGCACCTGCCTGTGTGTTGTGTCCAAGCGGTTACTTGAAGTTTTGTTTTACTTTTCGCTTTGCCATATTGATTTTATTTGCCTCACATTTTTTACAATCCCCCTCCCTATACAATGTTAGTACAATGTCACCAATATCTTTCTGTAAGTGGATGTCAACATACAAGAAGTAAATAGGCTCTGCATTCACTATGAGAAAGAATACCCTTGAACAACACAGCCATTGTATCCAAGTAAACACGGTGTTGTGCGTGGGTTGGAGTTAGGCGCTTCTCAGAAGACAAGTGTCATGTCTGTGTCCTTGTCAGATACTCTGTTTTCGGGGAAAATCTCTAGGGGTCTGAGCCATTGCCCATTATCATTATAATCGCCCCGCGCCTCTTTATTTCGGGAAGACGCCACTGGGTTTTCATCAGTCAGACGATGCTTCGTCACTTCCCCACTGTGTCAGTGGCAGATTGGCGTGGCACTGAGCAGGAAGAGGGCCAATTATTGTAATGAAGTGTCACAAACGCAAAACGGGAAGCGACCGCTGTGTAGGGGCCGCAAATATTTGGGGCTGGAGTATTGGAGGTGGCCGTTCTCTCAAAGACTCACAAACACACACATACACACACACACACACACACACACACACACACACACACACACTCACACATACACAACCAACAGCTTGTAACTCTCTGCATGGTGATATCAGGTGTGCATGTTCTGTGTGACATTGTTTAAACAAAAAGGAAGATGAACAGACTCTGCATTGCCTGGTGCGTTACTGAGCTAGTGTACTGAGCTCTCCTTAGCTATAGTCCATTGTGACCCAGCTGATCCACAGAGAAGGCTTGATGTGGACATAGCCATCATGCCCCCTACTGTCCCTTTGGTGGAGCAGCTCATGCCAATGCAAGTTGGAGTGCTTCTTTAGTGTTTGGAGTCTATATAATTCGTTTGTATTTATGCATTCAAGATAGAATCGATTTTACACTCAAAATGTTTTCTCTTTTTTTATATATATGCAGCATGCCTTAATACTTTCAGTTGATCCATCTCATGCTTGCGTTCTCACTGAGCTAAAAAAAAAAACATCTCTACTTTCTCTTCCCAATATAAAACACGTGGGAAGTAAGGTCAGTCAATCGGTGCCGGAGGACCTGAAAGGGATCGCA